>NW_005356087.1:861557-883448 GCF_000412655.1 Myotis brandtii
GCAAGCAAGCCTCGTGCTCGCTTCAGTGCCTGGCTGCCAGCCGCCATCTTGGCTGACAGTTAATTTGCATATACTCACTGATTAGCCAATGAAAAGGGTAGCGGTTGTACGCTAATTACCATGTTTCTCTTTTATTAGTGTAGATAGATACTGCAGTTATAAAACATTTCTACCATGGCTAAAAGTTCATTTGGACAGTATTGGTCCAAAGAACGTAAGTTTAAAACCATTTGACTACAAAGGGTGAAGATATCTAAAAGTAGAAGTGCATAAAATACTTAGAAATTCAAATCCTATGTTTTGCTTACTGATAAACATTTTCTCCTCCAATCAGCCAATTAAGACTCTATGGTATTTGATCTTAGAATAATGGTGTATAATTTAATAGTACAGTATCCATGATTTAAATTTATACTGAGAAGTTTTAATTTTTTAAGTTATTTTGAATAATAAAAGTAAAATACAATGTAGGATCACTTTTTAAAAATACAAATTGCAACTTGAGATGAATTATAGAAAATTAGGGGAGAATCCAAAATACTCAAATTCTATATTCTAAGGAAAAATAACTTACTTACATGTTGTAATGCTTTCATTGCTTTCAACTGAGGCTCAGCCCAGGAGAAATATCTCAGTAATTCAACCACCTGAAAGTAAATAAGTAATTTAGCTCTAATGACAATGTGTTTGCAAAATTTTCTGCAAGGTTTATTTCAGTATTTTCAATTACTATTCAAAATGTTCTGCATGGGCCCAGATGATGAGGAGTAAGCATGGCACCAGAGTTTAGACTATGTTAATAGAGTAACCACATGCAGCTACTTCACATTAACTGAAATAAAATCAAATAAAAAATTCAGTTCCTTACTGGTATAAGACATATTTTAAAGTTCTCAATAACCATCTGAAGCTGGTAGCTACCATAATGGATAGTAAAGAGAGAACTTTCCCATCATCACAGAAAGTCCTGAAAAGCACTGGTTTAGAAATAAAGAACAATATAAGATACTAGAAGCCCAATGCAAGAAATTCGTGCATGGGGCTTAGCCCCCGGCTGCCTAGGCAGCGGGGGGGCCTCTGCCTCTGCCTTGGCCCCTGCCTGCCATAGCGGCCCAGGGGCCTCTGCCTCTGCTGTGGTGGCTGGGGCCTCGGCCTCTACCTCTGCCTCTGCCCCAGCCCACAGCAGTTTGGTCCAGAAGGATGCCCAGTCTAATTAGCATATTACACTTTTATTATTATAGATAGAAAAACTAAAGTACATAAAGAAAAGGAAGGTTGGAAAAGTACTAGATAGAGACAAAATGTCAGCTTTTGGATATCTATATATATAAAAGGCTAAGTGTCCATCCATTCGACCGGTAGCTATAACGTGCACTGACCACCAGGGGGCAGATGCTCAACGCAGGAACTGCCATGACGCGTACTGGCCATTTAAAAATAAACGACGCCACACCAACACTCATTCGGCTTCCCCTAAGTGGGACACAGGCCCCGCCACCACCCTGAAGCGACAACCCACCAAATCACAGCCAACACTGCCAAGACCCCATGGCACAAAATGGGCCCACAGCCCAGCACAGCAATGATAGCTGTGGGTGCCGGGTAATGATGTCACATAGCAACGCCCAGGTTCCTCTCCCTAGCGACTAGCATCCTTGGGAGTTTCTTCAGCCCAGGAACCCGACTTGCTTTATAGCCAGGTGCAAACATTTTACAGTTTAACCAACTGTTTGTGAAGCATTTTCTTGTGCCTCATCTCATTTGATCCTCACAGAAGTCCTGGAGTAGATACATAGGAGACTCGGTAGAATCCTATTTTCTTTTCATCAGCAAGACGCGAATAGCAATATTAAAATATTTCTTCAAATTAATTTCCTTTCAATGTGCACGAATCTGTGCACTGGGACACTAATAATGATATATTATGAATGGAAATATTTAAAAATTTAATGCAGATCAGTCTTAGTCGATCACAAAAGGGTATTCAGTGGTGTGGTTTAGTGTAGGTCCACTAACTTCTACTCTTTTACTTGAATCTGGAGGGCATAATATTCATATTTATATCACAGATCTATTCCCTAAAAAATGTAAGAATCACCAGGAATTACTCCAACAGCTTCTAAATGGTAGATCATTTTGAGGGAGGCTCTCTCATCCACCATCACTAGTGAATTTCAAACAAATGAGGGTGATATTGTGAGATAGCTACTAAGAGGTGAGCAGAGCATCAAGATCAGAATATTACATTCTCTATACGGTCACTACAACCCTGGTTAAATGCCCCAAGACACTCTGTGGGGGGTTGGGGGGGGGGGGAAGGACTCAGGAAGAGAGGGTAATAAAATCTGGGTTAATGAATTATATTACTACTAGTAGCCCGGTGCATGAAATTCGCGCCCGGTGCCCTCAGCCCATCCTCCACCCTCTCCAATCGGGGACCCCTTGGGGGATGTCCGACCACCGGTTTAGGTCCGATCCCACAGGAATCAGGCCTAAACCGGTGGTCGGACATCCCTCTTGCAATGTGGGACTGCTGGCTTCTAACCACTCACCTGCCTGCCTGCGTGATCGCCCCTAACCCCTCTGCCTGCCCGCCTGATCGCTCCTAACCTCTCTACCTGTCTGCCTGATCGCCCCCAACTGCCCTCCCCTGCTGGCCTGATCGCCCCTAACTGCTTCTGCCTCAGCCCCCACTACCATGGCTTTGTCTGGAAGGAAGTTGGACGTCTGGAAGGTGGCCGGTTGACCCGGTCTAATTAGCATATTACCCTTTTATTAGTATAAATTATTAGTATAGATAGATTGGATAGGATTGCTTAAATGGGGGTGGGGGGGAAGCCTTTTTCAGCAGGAGGAGATGCTCTTGGCAGACAAAAACACGTAATCCCTATATCTGGACTGGCAGCCAACCATATGCACCACATTGCCAAAGCAGTCATTAAAAAATTGAACCACTTTCTTACACCTTACATCAAACAGCTGTTGCTCTTAAAAACCCTCCTCAGCCCCCACCTTATGTTCTGCCTTCACAGTTCACCCAGATTAGGTTCTGATTGGTCGGTTTCTATGCCAGTCAGCATCTCCGGGCCTATCTCTGGGCCTGATCAAAGAGGCGGGGTTGGTCAGCAGCCCCAGAGAGGCCCTGAGAGAAACAGAGGTGCGGCTGCTGGTGAAGCCGGGAGAGAAAGAGGGAGGCAATGGCTGGTCAACAGCTGCCACTGAGGCTGCAGATCAGACCCTGCCTCTCTCTATGCAGGCCTCTCTCCAGGCCTAATCCGCAGCCCCCTCGGCAGTCAGTACTGGGTCGCCATGGCAACCCAGCACTGACTTCCAGTGTTATGGACCCTGGCTCTTTATACATATAGATGAGTTCCTGAAAATATATTATGGTCTCAATGTGGTATGAGCAGAAGAATAAAAATACTTTTTACTCCTTATAAAGAGATACAAAAATTGAAAATAAGGCCAGACCTGAGCCCAGAGGGTAGGAGGGAGACCGCATGGCAGGCAGCCGCGTCTCTTGAGACAGACACAGCCCCTGACTGGGGAAAGGAGTTCCTCGGGTTTGCTGGCGCCGGGAGATTTGAGATTTGGATTTTGTGATTGCTGAAACTGAGACTAAAAGGGGCATCCTGAGGAACTGACCAGACCATGCAGTGCCCATAAGAGAGGAGCGTTTCTGCGGCCGGCCCGGCGTTTGTTTGTTTATTTGTTTTCACTAAACCCTGCTCATAGGACAGTTCGGATACAGACACTCACCTGTGCTGAAGAGAGGGAGAAGGTGCGGACGAGTGGAATCTGGGGAGAGGCTGAGGAGAGAGGGGGCTGTCACTCTGAGCCTTGTTTCCCTCCTTAAAATGGGGATGTGGCACTTGCAGGTTTGTGAAAGGCTTGTAGATGAAATGTGTCCGGTGTCTTTTACAGAGTGGGTGGTTTGTGAATGGTAGCTCTCGTCATCATCTCTGAACCCTGTCTGTACTTCTTCCTAGGTTAGGGTGGAATTTTTGCCTGAAAGAGGAAAAGGTACAGAGCAGGGTAACGATTAAAAAACCAGCTCTGAGACTCCGCGGAGTTCTGGAAGGTGGAACCCTGCGAGTTCCCACAGCCTCCCAGGCTCTTGTTTACACACTTCCTCTTAAATCTGTGAGTTTGATTGTTGATCCCGGTGCATGTGATTGCCCAATTGGGGTCGCTAGCGGAGCTTGTAGGGGAAGATTGTTTTTGGGGAGCCTGGAAAACAGAGCTGAGAGTGGCGACTGGTGAAACAGATCTGGGCGGAGCTGGTTCAGGTACAATAGAGAACTCCTGGTCAGAGAGGACTTAAAGCCTTGGAGGTCAATCCAGACACACTGCCACCCAGAGGCAGAGCCACGAACTGACTCTTCTGTACATACAAATACAGCAGTAAGGGGAACCAATACGGCCTGCCTTAAAATCAGGACTGTGGCTTACAACACGGAGGAACAGTGTATCAGAGGGAAATTCAACATTCTCCTGAATTCCGGGCGTGCCAAAAAGAAGAGTAGAAGATCTGAAGCACCTGCATTACTGCACATTTTTATTTTTATTTTTTTTAATTACTTTTTCACCTTTTAACTAAGAAAACATTGTTTTTCTTTTTTTTTTTTCCCATCACCTGATTTTACCCTTTCAACTACTACATTTTTATTTTTAACTAGTATTATTACCGCTACCATTTTACCATTTTTTAAAGTGTCATTTTCTTTTCTTTTATTTTTTTTATTTTTTTATTTTGGGACTAATGTCCTCCATTCTATTTTCATCGTTCCTTTAGCAACATTTTTCTCTACCTCAATTTGCCTCTGTGCTAAACCCTCTTCCCCACTTTTTCCCTTTTGTTGTCCTGTTTCTCTTACCCTACTCCAGCTTTAGATTTTCCCTATTCTTTTTACCCCCTGTCAAAATTTCACCCTACTTATATACCCTATGTCCAATCCCCTGCTCTAAATCCTTATACACCTTTCCCTTATCTTCCTTCACTATCCAAATTTTTTTCTTCTTCTTCTTCTTTTCTCTCTCTATTGTTTATTGTTGTTTGCTCGATTGACGAGTATATTGGGGGTTTTTTTAGGATCGTTTGTGAGGTTAGTCTGCTTATTCTTTTTATTTTTCTCCCCCCGCCCCCCGGTTATTTCTGTGCTTCTGTTTTCCCTTGCGTCGCTTGATATTATTGGTTGTTTGTAGTTTGTATTCATCTCCAGGAATCTGCTGCTGTAAATTGTTGGTATTAGTGGCGGTTCTTTAGGAGTTTTCTCCTCATATAAATAGTCTCTTCCCCTCTTCTACTTCACTCTCTTTTCTCTCTTACTTTTTTTTTCCTCTTCTTTTTTTCCCTCCCTTTTTCCACTTTTATTTTTGCACTCCTTTTTTTTTCTTTTTTCTTTCTTTCTTTTTTGTCTTCTACCTTTTTCTCTTCTTTCTTCCTTATCTCCTAACTCTCTTAGCTCGGGTGGCCACCTTTATTTGGGGTTATTGATATCGTAAATACATTCGTGTTCAGTGCCTGGTACGTTGTGCCTTGTTGTGTTGTATTTTGTGCCTTTAAATCAACGCAGCAGATTCAAGCAACAGCGGCCTCCTGATCTCCACACGCTCTGTCTGGGGAACAGTTACTGTGTGTGAAGCCTCCCTCCACCTGCCAGAAGAGCCACCACAGCTGTGAACAGCACCCACCAGAGGCCCTGCTATCAACGGAGGAGCCACTGCTACCACAACCGCCCAAGGAGCAACCACAGCCCGAGGAGCCACTGCCACCCAGGGAGCAGCCACTGAACGACTCAACAACTAGATATGTCAGTGAGATCAAACATGGGTAGACAAAGAAACCCCCAAAGGAAAGAGAAGGAGGACTCGCCAGAAAAGCAGCTAAGTGAGACAGAGGCATGCAACATGACGGAAAAAGAATTCAGAATAAGGGTCCTAGAGTACATGCACCGGTCGGAGGAAAAAATCAATACCATATGCAAGAAGCTAGAAGAAACAGATGAAAAAATCAACAACTTAAGTAAGGCCCAAGAAGAAATGAAGAGTGATATAGCTGCCATAAAAAACTCCATTGAAAGTATCAACAGTAGACTAGGAGAAGCGGAGGACCGAATTAGTGAATTAGAAGACAAGGAAGCAAAACACACCCAAACTATACTGCAAATGGAGAAAAAAATTAAAAGACAGGAGGAGAGCCTAAGGGAGCTTTGGGACAACATGAAACGAAACAACATACGAATAATAGGGGTGCCAGAACAACAGAAAGATGAACATGGATTAGAAAACCTATTCGAAGAAATAATATCAGAAAACTTCCCTGAGGTGGGGAAGAAAAAAGTCACACAAGCCCAGAGAGTCCCAAACAAGGTGAATCCGAAAAGACCCACACCAAGACACATCATAATTACCATGGCAAATGTTCAGGACAAAGAGAGAATCTTACAGGCTGCAAGAGAGAGACGGAAAGTTACATACAAGGGATCTCCCATTAGATTATCAAATGATTTCTCAACAGAAACACATCAGGCCAGAAAAGAATGGACAGAAATCTACAAAGTGATGCAAAGCAAAGGACTGAATCCAAGAATACTCTATCCAGCAAGGCTATCATTCAAAATTGAAGGGGAAATAAGAAGCTTCACAGACAAAAAAAGGCTAAGGGAGTTTATCACCACCAAGCCAGCCATGCAAGAAATGCTAAAGGGACTGGTGTAAAAAGAAGAAATAACAAGCTCAGAAAGAAAACAGCCACACACACAAAAAAAGAAATGGCTACAAACAAGTACCTTTCAATAATAACTTTAAATGTAAACGGACTAAATGCTCCAACCAAAAGACATCGAGTGGCTGAATGGATAAAAAAACATGACCCATACATCTGCTGTCTACAAGAGACCCACCTCATTAGAAGGGACTCACACAGACTGAAAGTGAAGGGATGGAAAAATATCTTTCACGCAAATGGAAAGGAAAAGAAAGCTGGGGTAGCAATACTTATATCGGACAAAATACATCTCAAAGTGAAGGCCATAACCAGAGATAAGGAAGGCCACTTCATAATACTAAAGGGATCAATACAACAAGAAGATATAACCCTGGTAAACATATATGCACCCAATGCAGGAGCACCCAAATTCATAAAAAAACTCCTGGAAGATATCAAAGGAGAGATCGACAACAATACAATCATAGTAGGGGACTTTAATACACCACTGACACCACTGGATAAGCCCGCTAGACAAACAATCAGCAAAGAAACAGCAATCCTAAATGACTCACTAGATCAGATGGACTTAATTGACATCTTCAGAACACTTCACCCCAAAGCCATGGAATATACATTCCTCTCAGGTGCTCATGGGACATATTCAAAAATAGACCACATATTGGGTCACAAGCAAAGTCTCCACAAATTCAAGAAGATTGAAATCATAAAAAGCTTCTTCTCAGACCACGATGGCATAATGTTAGAAATAAACTACAATAAAAACAACCCAAAATACTCAAACACTTGGAAGCTGAATAGCATGTTATTAAATATTGATTGGGTTACCAATGAGATCAAAGAAGAAATTAAAAACATCCTGGACATTAATGACAATGAAAACACAACAATCCAAAACCTATGGGACACAATGAAAGCAGTCCTGAGAGGGAAGTTTATAGCTCTACAGGCCTATCTCAAAAAACAAGAAAAAATGGTAGTAAATCATCTAACTCTTCAACTCAAAGAATTAGAAAGAGAGCAACAAGAAAACCCCAGAGTGAGCAGAAGGAAGGAGATAATAAAGATTAGAGCAGAAATAAATGACATAGAGACCAAAAAAACAATACAGAAAATCAATGAAACCAAGAGCTGGTTCTTTGAAAGGATAAACAAGATTGACAAACCTCTAGCCAGGCTCACCAAGAAGCAAAGAGAGAGGACCCAAATAAACCAAATCAGAAACGATAGAGGCGAAATAACAACAGACCCCACAGAAATACAAATGATTGTTAAACAATACTATGGACAGCTCTACTCCAACAAACTAGACAACCTGGAGGAAATGGACAAATTCCTAGGAAAGTACAACATTCCAAAACTCAATCAGGAAGAATCTAAAAATCTCAATAGGCCAATAACTATGGAAGAAATTGAAGCAGTCATCAAAAAGCTTCCAGCAAACAAAAGCCCAGGACCAGATGGCTTCTCAGGGGAGTTTTACCAAACTTTCAAGGAAGAACTAAAACCTATCCTCCTCAGACTACTACAAAAAATTCAGGAGGAAGGAACACTTCCAAGCTCATTCTATGAAGCCAGCATCACCCTAATACCAAAACCAGGTAAAGACAACACAATGAAAGAGAATTACAGGCCAATATCCCTCATGAACATAGATGCCAAAATCCTCAACAAAATCTTAGCAAATCGGATCCAGCAGTACATCAGAAAGATCATACACCATGACCAAGTAGGATTTATCCCAGGGATGCAAGGATGGTACAATATCCGCAAATCAATAAACGTGATACATCACATAAACAAATTGAAAGAAAAAAACCACATGGTCATATCAATTGATGCAGAAAAAGCATTTGACAAAATCCAACACCCATTTTTGATAAAAACTCTCAGCAAGGTGGGAGTAGAAGGATCATACCTCAACATAATAAAAGCCATATATGACAGGCCCACAGCCAACATCATACTCAATGGACAAAAACTAACACCATTTCCCCTAAGAACAGGAACAAGACAGGGATGCCCACTCTCGCCACTCCTCTTCAACATAGTCCTGGAAGTATTAGCCATTGCAATTAGACAAGAAGAAGAAATAAAAGGCATCCAAATTGGAAAAGAGGAAGTAAAACTGTCCTTATTTGCAGACGACATGATATTATACATACAAAACCCTAGAGACTCCATCAAAAAGCTACTAGACTTAATACATGAATTTGGCAATGTAGCAGGATACAAAATTAACCCCAAGAAATCTGAGGCATTTCTATACACCAATAGTGAACTTTCAGAAAGAGAGATTATAAAAACAATCCCATTTACCATCGCACCAAAAAAATTAAGCTACCTAGGAATAAACTTAACTAAAGAGGTAAAAGACCTCTACTCAGAAAACTACAGGACGTTGAAAAAAGAGATAGAGGAAGACATAAAGAGATGGAAGAACATACCATGTTCTTGGATTGGTAGAATCAACATCATTAAAATGTCCATACTACCCAAAGCAATCTATAAATTCAACGCACTTCCCATTAAAATACCAATGGCCTACTTCAAAGATCTAGAACGAACTCTCCAAAAATTCATCTGGAATAAAAAAAGACCCCGAATAGCTGCAGCGATCCTGAGAAAGAACAAAGTAGGTGGGATCTCAATGCCAGATATCAAGCTGTATTACAAAGCCACTGTTCTCAAAACTGCCTGGTACTGGCACAAGAACAGACATATAGATCAGTGGAATAGAATAGAGAGTCCAGAAATTAGCCCGAACCAATATGCTCAATTAATATTTGACAAAGGAGGCAAGAACATACAATGGAGCCAAGATAGTCTCTTCAATAAATGGTGTTGGGAAAATTGGACAGATATATGCAAGAAAATGAAACTAGACCACCAACTTACACCATACACAAGAATAAACTCAAAATGGATAAAGGACTTAAATGTACGACAGGAAACCATAAAAATTCTAGAAGAATCCAAAGGCAACAAAATCTCAGACATATGCCAAAGCAATTTCTTCACTGATACAGCTCCTAGGGCAGTTGAAACTAAAGAGAAAATGAACAAATGGGACTACATCAAAATAAAAAGTTTCTGCACAGCAAAAGAAACCATCAACAAAACAACAAGAAAGCCCACTACATGGGAGAACATATTTGCCAACATTATATCTGATAAGGGCCTAATCTCCAAAATTTATAGGGAACTCATACAACTTAACAAAAGGAAGATAAACAATCCAATCAAAAAATGGGCAAAGGATCTAAATAGACACCTTTCAAAAGAGGACATTCAGAAAGCCAAGAGACATATGAAAACATGCTCAAAGTCACTAATCATCCGAGAGATGCAAATCAAAACAACAATGAGGTACCATCTCACACCTGTCAGACTGGCTATCATCAACAAATCAACAAACGACAAGTGCTGGAGAGGATGTGGAGAAAAAGGAACACTCGTGCACTGCTGGTGGGAATGCAGACTGGTGCAGCCACTATGGAAGACAGTATGGAGTTTCCTCAAAAAACAAAACATGGAACTCCCATTTGACCCTGTGATCCCACTTCTAGGAATATATCCCAAGAAACCAGAAACACCAATCAGAAAGGATCTATGCACCCCTATGTTCATAGCAGCACAATTCACCATAGCTAAGATTTGGAAACAGCCTAAGTGCCCATCAGTAGATGAATGGATTAGAAAACTGTGGTACATCTACACGATGGAATACTATGCTGCTGTAAAAAAGAAGGAACTCTTACAATTTGCAACGGCATGGATGGAGCTGGAGAGCATTATGCTAAGTGAAATAAGCCAGTCAATGAAGGAAAAATACCACATGATCTCACTCATTCATGGATAATAGAGACCATTATAATCTTTTGAACAATAATAGATACAGAGGCAGAGCTGCCTCACACAGATTGTCAAACTGCAGCGGGAAGGCCGGGGAGGGTTGGGGGGCAGGAGGGAGGGGGGTAAGAGATCAACCGAAGGACTTGTATGCATGCATATGAGCATAACCAATGGACATAAGACACTGGGGGGTAGGGGAAGCCGGGGTATTGTCAAGGGCGGGGAAAAAAAGGACACATATGTAATACCCTTTGTAATGCTTTAAGCAATAAAAAATAAAAAATAAAATAAAAAAAAATATTACAGAAAAAAAAATTGAAAATAATTTGTTAAGAGTATATGTCTTTACTTTATAGGAATGTTTTTACTATACAGTAAGTACTACCTGGCACCTTACCAGTCATAAAACCATACGTATCATGTCTGATATAGGAAAAAAATATTACAGAAAAAAAAATTGAAAATAATTTGTTAAGAGTATATGTCTTTACTTTATAGGAATGTTTTTACTATACAGTAAGTACTACCTGGCACCTTACCAGTCATAAAACCATACGTATCATGTCTGATATAGGAAGAAAAATCTTTACTATACAAAGTAGCCTTAGAAAGTGGCTTAATAAAATTTTCAATGACTTTAGCAAAGTGGAATAACCACTAAGAGAAGTTTTCTACAAAATTTCACATATGCATATGCAAAAAAAGAAGAAAAGCTATTACCTATGAAAAGCTGTAAATCTTTTCAAAACATTTAAATTTTCAAAAATAATGGCCGAAAACACTCATTAAATAGGCAGCAACACATGCAAGTCTTAAAGTAGCTTTTTAGAATTTAGGAGGCAAAACTTCTACAGGCTTAAGCTTCAAGCTTCATGCTTTGAACATCTTGAGAAACAGATGAAAAGTTGGAACATTTACTAACTCAATCTATAGATACTACATACATTGTCTACCTTATTTATGTTCTTATCCTTTCCGACAATCATTCTCCAGATGTACATTTCTATTTTTGCCCTAGTTTTCTATCAAGTATTTTCTAAATGTTCTTCAGGAATCTGGCCTTTCAATGTACGTGTATGTATATACATGCATGCATATTTTTAAAATTAGCAAACTCTCCCTAAAGTTAGGTAAAACATTTTTACTAAACTATCATTGGTCTTCTGGCAGTTATAGAAATTACTTATTAGACTGTATTTTTTTCTTATTGCTAAAATTTTTACTTAGTGGGTTCATATAAAAAAATATTTCACCACTGATTCAAGTTTTCTTTTATAATATGCAGTGAATTTTGCAATTAACTTAAAAATGCAATCCAAACTTGAGTATATTTATGACTAGAAGTTTATAAATTTATTTATGATATTGTGCCCAGAATGAAAAACACTTTGAACTGATTTTTTTTTTAAAACACTGCATTTTAAAATCATGTTAGCATATTGTGGTGAAAGAGGGTATGTTTATAAAATACCCAAGCTATAAATTCTGTAAAGTTTTCTACTAAAACTGAAAGCTTCTGAAGTTCCTTAATAAATATAGCAACAACATAAAAGCAATTCTGACTTGACCAGCAGGTAAATAGACATTAACCAGAACATCATGTGAAAAAGAAAGAAAAAGACATTTGATTAAACAAATAAAGGAATACCTGTTCACTAGAGAAATATCCATGCACATATTCAATTGCTTTTAATTTGTATTCTGTCAAAACAGCCTAAGAAAAAGAAAAACAGCATTATTATATGTAAGCAGAAGAGTAATATGTATACAGCAAAAATATCTAAGCTACTCAAACAGTGGAAATCTTCAGCCCAGCATGCAGAGTCAGCTAAAGTCACTGTGGTGACATGACATTCTATCTTTCCAGGTTCCATGCTTCAAGGGGTACAGTGAGACAGTAGGAAAACTTTCTGGGCCTCCCTACTCACTCCTACAAAAAAAGGAATTATAACAGATAGGATTTGACATTAATAGAAATTATACATAGAATTTATGTACTAGTAAATGTAATTAGATTTTCTAAACATCCCAAATTCAACCAAGTTGTCATTTTTAAGAAGATTAAGTGTATCAGATATTACCCATGCGTTTATTATTTATTCAGCACCTATTATGTCAAGGCTCTCAATCTTTCTGTGGGGATATGAGAACCCAAGTAGCCAGAAGGTTCTGAATTCAATCTATGCACCTGCCAAAAACTGGCAGTGTGGCTTTTGAGAGGAATTTTAATTATCCTGAGCGCCTCCTTGCCCATAAAATGGAATAGTATTCATTACCCACTTCAGAGTTATGATTAAAATAGTCAATAATAGATCTGACATATAATAGGTATTCAGTAAGAGATGGTTCCTATCCTCATGTGGCATCTATCAATGGGAAATTCAGAGGGAAGTCCGGTGGCCTCGACCAGCATTATCTAGAGCTGATTGAAATCAGATAAACTCTCTTTGCGACTATTTTCAGAGTTTATAGATGAAAACACTAGATTACCATAATTTGGTAACTATTAGTCATTAAAAATTAACCAATCCCTTTGCTTTTACTATAAAACAATGGTATTTGTACTTTCCACATATCTTTTTGCTAGTAGAAAATACTATGGCCAATCAAGTAAGAAAAAAATCCAAGGTCTAATTTTTATTGAAATGGGGAGAGAATGGCATTCTGGATAATGTACGCTTGGGAGTTTGATTATCATTATCATTACTGAACACAGTCAAAAGCAAATTTCTGGACAAAATCCTAGATTGTGCTGATGCCAAAACATGTCTCAATTCTTTCATCAGTACCCCAGAGGCATGGCTGTATCCCCAGGCACAACAGCATAGCACTGTGGAGTTAGACTGCCTTAATTTGAATACTGGACCACAACACCCTTCCACCCTTCCCCCTTCCCATCTGGATAACTGAGCTAACTAGCTAACCTCACAAAGACTAGGTTTGCCATCTGTAAAATAAAGAGTATAGTACCTACACCTCATGGATTGTTAGCAGGTTCAAGTCAAATAGTGCATACAGTGCATGAAGAAAGTGCTTAAAACAGGCTTACATAGTAGGTACTCACAGTACTATTCTTACTTTCTGTTTGAAGAGCAAATTCAACATTGCCTTTCCCCCTACTATATTTCTTTCCTAATGTCTTTGTACATGCCTTTCTCTCTTAGTGACTGTAGTGACAGTCATTATTACCTATAAACCTAAGGTGACACTCAGGAAGAGATTACCTGGTTTAAACTGACTTACATTTACAAAGTCTGAGAGTAACTTTAAAAACCAATAGTAATTCTGATATTTAGATATGCCTATATTTTTATCCCATTTTAATAGACTAAGACAATATTGTTGCATCTAATTATTTGGCATAGACAGCAAAGACATCTTGATTGCAAACCAGAAACAATGACTTAAGTTGCTATCTTGTGTGAACAGGATTTCCATCTTTGAGAAACTTGTTATTCCCCTCATTAGTATTTACTGTGTGATCTTTTCACAACTTAGGAGGGAGAGAATATGCAAAGCACCCTATAGCTTCCAACAGTAGAAATCTACTGGTCTACCTCAATGCATAAATTATTTTCTCATAAACAGTAGTTAAATACCAGCTCATGAACAAATTGTGGCAAATTCTAAATATAGAGTTAGCAAGCTGATACTTTATTGCAAATCTTATTTGGACAAACTGGGTTTGTGAAATCAGAAATTTCATTCAAAAAAGAAGATTCAATATTGCCGAATATGTAAATTTCACCTCACATGCAAACTGGAAAAAGAAAAATGAGTTATAAAGAATGACGAAAAACAACATTTTGCTTTATAGATAATAAAGAAAAACAGCATATCCACAGGCAATTTAATTAATAATTTCATAAGCTGAAACAAATAATAAGCACCAGAGCACACAGTAACAAATCTTTCCAAGTCAACCAAGGGTCTTAAAGGTATGGAAATATGGAGATAACTGCCTGGGAGTTCTAAGCAATGGACCCTCTATTGGAATGAGAATGTTACAGGAAGTACCTCTAATTCTACTTAGGCAAACTGTTATTTCTGGGTTTGAAGTAGTTATGCTCAAGGCTAAATTTCACATTTTTTCTTGCTGTCTGATTCATTCTGGGAGGTAGGCTATATACAATGGTCTCAAAAAGGAGCAAAAACTTGGAAAGCAAGAGAAAAAAGTTTTGGAATTCAAGTTATTGAAGCCCATTCCTAAGGGTATGACTTTAAACTTAATAACACACTTTTCATTAAGGCATAAATTTTGTCAGGCCGTGTGCCAATTCTCAGATTTTAAAAATCAGTCATGGTAATAACAACCACTACTAAAGGAATGTTCTACACATTTGCTCTAGCTTTCAATGTCTTATGTTACTGAAAGATGAGGAAATCGGTTCAGAAATAGTAAGTCACAGTAAATCCAAAAGTACAGAGCCGTGAAATGTATCAAGACATAAGGTCCTACACTATATATTGATTAAAATTCCAACCAATTTTGCAATCCTAAAACCCGTATTTTACACAATCTGCACAGTAGCTCAACGAGAATAAACCATGAGAATTCGTAGCTTATAAAATGATTTAAAGAATAAAATGTAATTACCTTTCTAATTTCATCCAGCACCATTTCAAAGGACTTTTTGTCCATCTTGACTACTCTCTCGACGTGGTTTTAACAGTTATACTTTCAATTACAAAACGTTCGTCAGCTCTGAGGTAAAAATGTTTATAGTTGAGGAGGAAAAAGACGTCAGGAGCAGGAGAAAGGATGAGAAGAGGTAGACTACTTAAAACTCTGAAAAAAATTCTAAAAATGGAGACTTACAAAGACTTTTTATTTATTTTTTAAAAAGCATCAGGCTTCCCCAGCTTTTCACACAAAGCTTCAGGACACTTTGGAGAAGAACCGGGTCCTTTCTGAGCCCCGCTGGGAAACCCGGGTTTCTGCAGCCAGAGCTGAGCGTGGTTCCGGGCAGCCGAAGGGCCGGTGCCGCGGGGGGAAGGCCTCGAAGCCGCTTTCCCGGGTGAAGCCGCAGGGAGAGCAGTCCCCCGAGCCCCGAGTCCCGCGGACGGCGCGGAGAGGTACCGGCCTCTCCGCCCGCACAAACACTCCAGCCCACGGCCCTCACCACCGCGAACCTGGACTCGTGGCCCAGCTCGCGCTCATTCCAGCAGCTCCGAAGGACACTTGGGTTCGCGCAGCCCGGGTAGCGGAAGGCTGGCAGGCTCTTTGTTACCAACTGCCTCAGCTTCAGGGAGCGGGCCGGCGGCCGGAGAGCCCCGGGAGCCGAGCGAAGAGAGGCACGGTTTCGGGCAGGGGGACTCCGGAACCCCGCAGTAACAACGCGGCCAGGAGCCCTTCCCGATTACCCTTACAGCTCCCACCGGCTCAACTGGGCCTGCAACGAAACCGCCGCACGCGAGCAAACTCAATGCTGTGCCGCTAGTTTAGGCCACTCTTTCCTGAAAGCCAACGGAGGGGTCCTTGTGTGGGAACATAGGTATCCGTGACGTGTGCCTGAATTCCTCAGAATCAGATGCAGATGACACCCTTCGCACAACCTGGAAGCCATTTTTTGAGGGCCACACCCTATATCTTGGGCTTGTGTGTGCTAGCTTCTGATTGGTCAATCTTAATTTCAAAAATAGGATCGTCAGTCGTTATGGCAGAGATATGGGCGCCCTTATCTTGGCAGACAGAAGATGTCTTCAGCGTAGGACCGCTTTCCCAGAGGGGCGGGGTTGGGTTGGTCACTGGGTCAGCCCCAGGGCACGTGACATGGGGGCGGGGACGCAGGAAAGCTCCAGAATCCCAGGTGCTAACAGTCTTCCGCCCACTCTGTGCTCCTTTCCGGTTCTCAAACCCCAAGCATGGAGGAAGGGAGGTTGGCGATAGGAGCCTGAGTCCGGAGGCCGGGCAGTCTGTGTGCTGCAAAGAACCGAGTGGACCTGAGGCTGTCTCAGCCTCCTAACGCCAGCAGAAGCTCCTCGTCGCGCTTCCTGTTTCGTCATGGCGAGATTCTGGCTGTGCGCGGGCTGCACTGTCTTTTTCCTTGCATTTCTGAATTTACATTCGCGCTTTTCTGGCTCTTCGGTGAGTTGAATAGTGAAGAAGAAATTGATGCTTGTGGTGTGGATAGCACTTTTGGGAGGCGATGCTTCCCTCTGCAATGGAGGTGGTGCACTAGCTTGTCTCAAACGGGGTGTGGGTGAGGGTGGTTGAGCGGAACCCCGAGGTGTTGTCTTGTCTCTTAGTTTTAAAATGTTTGTACAGAGGGTTCCTAACTTATGATTTTTCTACTGTGGGATAGTGCAAAGGCGATACCATTCAGTAGACACTACTTCCACGGGCTAGCACTATGCAAGCCTGCTACTCTCTCCTGATGCTACAGCTAGACAGTTCTCAGCCACACGATCAGGAAGACAAAACAGTTGATGCTATACACTGTATTGTCAGCTTTTTTGGGGGGGGGGGGGGGGGATTTTCGGATCCCATCATGTTTATAAACACACACCTGTGTCTTCTGCTTCTGGTGAGAAGAGAAAGGCTTTGTGAGTTGAAACAAGATAATTGCCCAACTATAGGATAATGTGTGTTCTGAGCACGTTTAAAGCAGGCTAGGTTATGAGCGATAGGTTACCTATAGTAATACATTTTTAAAATTATGATGGACTTATCGGGATGTAAATCGAGGAGCATCTGTATATGGTGCATTCTCTTCTTTCTCACCTACCACTACAGCCTCAAAGACTTTACAGATTTGTATTTTGGTCGACTTGGTCTTTAAAAGTGTAAGACCATTCCTTCCCAAACATTTCTGACTTCTGTGGATAGAGGTGTCAAGGTATGCTTAGAAAGTAAGCTTTTTTTTTTTGCTTTTTCAACCTAGACTGTAAACTGAATCTTAATCTTCTGACTTTATTTAAGGTTTTAAGAGAGTTTATTTTTCAAATTTCCTGGAGAAGTGAGGAAATTCTTTACCAGCTGGATGTGGGTTGGCCTAAGCATTCAGAGTACTTTACTGGAGCAACATTTTGTGTTGCAGTTGACTCCCTGAACGGACTACTTTACATAGCCCAAGTAAGTAAAATGGGGATTTTAAAAAACAACACATGAATACAAAAGGAGCAACAGCCTGTTTTACTGTACTAAGTCATATATGTTTACATCATGCCAGTTATGGAATTTGTTTTTTTTAATTGCTTTGAAGTGAATATATGACTTTGAATTTGATAGATATTGTGTTAGGTGTTGAAGCTAGGTTTGTAAATGTTAACATTTTTTGATTAACTTTACTTTTTGTTTCTCTCTGCCAAAATAAAGATTACTTCCTTAAAACTGACCTTATCTAAGCAATTATTTTTGTATACCTTCAGAGAGGGGATAACATCCAGAAGGTACTAGTGTTCACAGAGGATGGATATTTCCTACGAGCTTGGAATTACACAGTTGACACACCTCATGGTATGTTTGCAGCCAGTACACTGTATGAACAATCCATTTGGATCACGGATGTAGGAAATGGTATGTGTACTAGCATCTATTAAATTAGCTTGTTAAAAATTATATCTTTGCCCATGTTCTTTTTTTTTCTTTTCTTTTTAATCCCCACTAAAGGATATTTTTCCATTGATTTTTTAGAGAGAGTGGAAAAGAGAGGGAAAAACAGAGAGAAATACCATTGTGAGAGAAACACATTCATTGGTTGCCTCCTGCATGAGCCGACCAGGGCCCAGCCCAGAGAGGAGCCTGCAACAAAGGTACATGCCCTTGATTGGGATCAAACCCGGGACTCTTCGGTCTGCAGGCCTTCGCTCTATGCACTGAACCAAACCGGCTAGGGCACTTTGCCCATGTTCTTGTTTACATGTTTTAAAATCAGAGTTGCCAAATCTAATTATGAAATCACGTATTATAAAAATATATTGTACTTCTGTAGAATTAAGACATTTAACAAGGAGGCTATCATTATTATCATCTTTCCTTTAACTTTATAGGAGCCTTTTTAAAATGTATATTTTTTCAATTGAAGTTTACTTTTAGTATTATTTTGTATTGATATCAGGTGTACAGCATAGTGATTAGACAATCATATACATTAAAAATTGTTCATCCTGATATTTCCAGTACCCACCTGGCACCATACATAGTCATCGCAATATTATTGACTATATTCCCTATGCTGTACTTTACATCCCGAGACTATTCTGTAACTAACAATTTGTACTTCTTAATTCTTTCACTTTTTAAAGATTTATTTACTTGTTTTTATTTATTTATTTATTTATTTATTTATTTATTTTATTGATTAAGGTATTACAAATGTGTGGTTATCCCCCCATTGCCCCCCGACTCCTTCACTTCTTTAACCCAGTCCCCCAATCCCCCTCCCCTCTAGAAAACACCAGTTCGATCTCTGTGTCTATGAGTCTGTTTCAGTTTTGTTTCTTCCTTTATTTTGTTCTTTAGATTCCATATATAAGTGAAATCATATGGTATCTGTCTTTCTCTCATTGACTTATTTCACTGTGCATAATACCCTCTATAATATATCCATTCATGCTATTGCAAATGGTAGGATTTCATTCAAAAAAAATATATGTACCACAGCTTTTCTTTTCTTATTTTTTCATATATTTTTATTGATTTCAGAGAGGAAGGGAGAGGGTGAGAGAGAGACAGAAACATCAATGATGAGAATCATTGATCAACTGCCTCCTGCACACCCTACACTGGGGATCAAGCCTGCAACTCCGGGCTTGTGCCCTGACCTGCAATCAAACAGTGACCTCCTGGTTCATACATCAGCTCTCAACTGCTGAGCAACACCAGCCGGTCATGCACCACAGCTTTTTTATCCACTAGGCCAGTGATGGTGAACCTATGACACGCATGTCAGAGGTGACACGGGAACTCATTTTTTTGGTTGATTTTTCTTTGTTAAATGGCATTTAAATATATAAAATAAATATCAAAAATGTAAGTCTTTGTTTTACTATGGTGGCAAATATAAAAAAATTTCTATATATGACACAGCACCAGAGTTAAGTTAGGGTTTTTCAAAATGCTGACATGCCGAGCTCAAAAGGTTTGCCATCACTGCACTAGACTATTGATGAGCATGTGGGTGGTTTTCATATCTTCCATATTGAAAGTAACACTGCAATGAACATAGGGATGCATATATTTTTTTTGAATTAGTGTTTTGGGTTTCTTTGGATAAATAACCACAAGTAGAATCACTGGGTCATAAGCTAGTTCAATCTTTAATTTTTTCAGAAACCTCCATACTGTTTTCTATAGTGGCTGAATCAATCTGCATTCCCACCAACAGTGCATGAGGGATCCCTTTTCTCCACAACCTCACTATGTTAGGTTATTTATGTTAGGTTATTGTATGTTAACTTATTTATGATAGCCATTCTAATGGGTGTGAGGCAACAACTTGTGGTTTTAATTTACATTTCTTTGATGATTAGTGACTTTGACCATCTTTTCATATGTGTATTGCCATCTGTCTGTCCTCTTTGGAGATGTGTCTGTTCAGTTCCTCTACCCATTTTTTAATTGGATTGTTTCTTTGGTGTGGAGTAGTATGAGTTCTTTATAAAATTTGGATATTAACCCCATATTGGCTTTATCATTGGCGAATATCTTCCATTCAAGGTTGTCTTTTTTTTTTTCTTGATGGTTTCTGTTGCTCTGCAAGAACTTTTTATTTTGATGTAGTCCAAGCATGTCAGACTTGCAGCCCGCGGGCTGCATGAGCCCACAATGAAATATATTTGCAGCCCAGTCAATATAACGGTATGTAAGAAACGTTTTAATAAAAATTTCGTAACTTAATTTTTACAACAACCTGTTATACATAATTATTAATAACGAACTACTACGTTTGCTAATGACTGATTATTATAATCGTGTTGCATTCAGCGCCTTACGCGCAGGCACACCATTTCTCTCCACTAATACTAGCAGCGAATATTTTAGCAGCCCATTGTTACGACATTAGTCTTGTACTGACTTGTTTGATGTGCGCAACAGGAAATATTTCGCTTTCGGAGAACAAGAAAAATAGGTTTATTTGTGTTACGCTTATTAATTTGTATAGTTATTCATTGTCTGGTAAGTTAATATTCAAGAAAAAATATTAATTTTTATTAAAATGTTCTATTTTATGTTAATGATTACTCATTTATTTCAGTCCTTTTATTCAGCATGTCTCTATAGAAATAAACATGTTTCTATGAAAATTGAAGCTTTTGTTTTTTTGCGGCCCACATGAACTTAAACCTTGTTTATTTGGCCCGTGTTAGCCTTTGAGTTTGACATGCTTGATGTAGTCCTATTTGCTTATTTTTTCTTTTGTTTCCCTTTCTTGAAGGAGATATATCAGAAAAAAATATTGCTAAGAGAAAGTCTAAGATTTGACTTCCTTGTTTTCTTCTGGGAGTTTTATGTTTTTGAGTCTTATGTGTAAGTCTTGAATTTATTTTAAGTTTATAGTGTAAGAAGGTGGCCTAGTTTTACTTTTTGCAGGTATTTGTCCACTTTTCCCAACACCATTTATTCAACAAACTGCCTTTAGCCCATTGTACATTCTTGCCTCCTTTGTCAAATATTATTGACCATATAGGTGTGGGTTTATTTCTAGGCACACTATTCTGTTCCTTTTATCTATATATCTGTTTTTATGCCTCTACCATACTGTTTTTTTATTACTGTAGCCTTGTAGTATGGTTTCATGTCAGGTAGTTCAATACCTCTAAAGTTGTCTTCTTTCTCAGGATTTCTGGGGCTATTCGAGGTCTTTTGTGATTCCATATAATTTTTGGATTATTTGTTCTAGTACTGTGAAATATGCCTTCACCACACTATTGTCTGTGTCATATCCTATCTAATAATAGACAAACATGGTAATTGACCGTACCTTCGCTACACCTCCCATTGGCTAATCAGTGTGATATGCAAATTAACTGCCAACAAAGATGGTGGCTAATTTGCATACTGCGGGCAGGGCGGGACAGCGCAGCCACCAGTGCAAGCCGCCATCCCGGGCCGCAGGCTGGCCCCAGAAGCCGGTGATCGGGGGGAGATGGGGGTCCCCTGCCCAGGCCTGACACCTCTGGCGTTGCGTCAGGCCTGGGCAAGGGGCCGATCTGGCGATTGGAGGGTGATGGAGGTTGACACCTCTGGCTGAGGCGTCAGGCCTCGGAGGGGGGCGGGCCGGCAATCGGAGGGGTCTGGGGGTCCCCTGCCCAGGCCTGATGCCTGAGCCAGAGGCGTCAGGCCTGGGCGAGGGGCCGATCTG
>NW_005356087.1:884897-887213 GCF_000412655.1 Myotis brandtii
TATGAAAGACACATCTTGAAAATGCCTAAAGAAAGTTGTCATTTTTTCACGGTGAAGGGACTGGAGTTCGTGTTGATGAAAACACCTTGGCGGCTGCAGTGACTGGCAGTGGCTGCAGCAGCGGGGTGATGGGGCTGGTGCCTTCCCCTTATCAGCCCGGTCACCTCCCACAAAGGGAGGCCAGACTGCGGCTTAGGCCCTATCCCCAAGGGGAGCAGGGAGCGGGCCTAAGCCGTCACTAGGACATCCCCTGAGGTCTCCCAGTATGTGAGAGGGGGCAGGCTGGGCTGAGGACCCCCCCCCCCCCAGTACACGAATTTCGTGCACCGGGCCCCTAGTATGCATATAAGTTCCCTGGATAAACACTCCCCACTCACTCTCCCACCCCCTGCCTTCCCTCTGAAATTTGTCACTCTGTTCCATGTTTCTGGATCTATTTTGTTCATTAGTTTATTTTGTTCACTGGATTCCACATATGAGTGAGATCATGTGATACTTACCTTTCTCTGACTGGTTTATTTTGCTTATCATAATACTCTCCAGGTCCATCCATGCTATTGCAAATGTTAAGAGGTTTTTTCTCTTTTACAACTTTATA
This sequence comes from Myotis brandtii, assembly GCF_000412655.1. Lineage (NCBI taxonomy): Eukaryota > Metazoa > Chordata > Mammalia > Chiroptera > Vespertilionidae > Myotis > Myotis brandtii. The sequence continues at coordinate 885,496 of NW_005356087.1, forward strand.
GTATTTCATTGTGTAAATGTACCACAGCTTTTTAATCCACTCATCTGCTGATGGGCATCTGGTCTGTTTCCAAATTTAACTATTATGAATGGTGCTGCTATAAACATGGGGGCTCACATATTCTTCCTGATTGGTGTTTCTGGTTTCTTGGGATATATTGCTAGGAGTTCCATTTTTTATTTTTTGAGGAAACTCCATACTAGTTTCCATAGTAGCTCCACCAGTCTGCATTCCCACCTGCACTGCATGAGGGTTCCCTTTTCTCCACATCCACGCCAACACTTGTCATTTGTTGATTTCATTATGATAGCCATTCTGACAGCTATGAGGTGATTCCTCATTGTCATTTTGATTTGCATATCTGGGATAATTAGTGACTTTGAGCATTTTTCATATGTCTCTTGAACATCTGTATGCCCCCTCTAGAGAAGTAGCTATTTAGGTTCTTTGCCCATTTTTAAATGGGATTATCTTCTTTTTGTAAAGTTGTATAAGTTCCCTGTATATTTTGTAAATTAATACCTTATCAGATGTATCATTGGCAAATATGTTCTGCCACGCAGTGGGCTGTCTTTTCACTTTGTTGATGGTTTCATGTGCTGTGCAGAAGCTTTTCATTCAGATGTAGTCCCATTTCTTTATTTTCTCCTTAGTTACCTTTGCCCTAGGAGATGTATTGGTAAACATATTGCTACGAGAGATAAATGACATTTTGCTGCCTATTATTTCTTCTAAGACTTTTATGGTTTCATGTCTTACATTTAGGTCTTTTATCCATTTTGAGTTCATTTTTTTTTTATTGTCTAAAGTTTTACATATGTCTCCTTTTCGCATGCATACAAGTCCTTTGGTTGCTCTCTAACACCCCCCCCCACCACCACCACCACCGTTTGTTTCTGGATCTATTCTTGTTCATCACATTATGTTGATCATTATCCCACATATGAGTGAGATCATGTGCTATTTTTCTTTCTCCGACTGACTTATTTGGCTTGGCATAATTCTCTTCAGTTCCATCCATGCTATTGCAAATGGTAAACGTTCCTTCTTTTTTTATAGCAGCTTAGTATTCCATTGTGTAGATGTACCACATTTTTTTAATCCACTCATCTGCTGATGGGCACTTAGGCTGTTTCCAAATCTTAGTTATTGTAAATTGTGCTGCTATGAACATAGGGGTGCATATATCCTTTCTGATTGGTGTTTCTGGTTTCTTGGGATATATTCCTAGGAGTGGGATTACTGGGTCAAACAGGAGTTCCATTTTTAATTTTTTGAAGAAACCCATTACTGTCTTCCACAGTGGCTGCACCACTGCAATTCCCACCAGCAGTGCAGGAGGGTTCCTTTTTCTCCACATCCTTGCCAGAACTTGTCATTTGTTGATTTGTTGATGATAGCCATTCTGACAGGTGTGAGATAGTATCTCATTGTTGTTTTGATTTGCACCTCTCTGATGATTAGTGACTTTGAGCATGTTTTCATATGTCTCTAGGCCTTCTATAAGTCCTTTTTCGAAAAGTGTCTATTTAGATCCTTTTCCCATTTTTTGATTGGATTGTTTATCTTCCTTTTGTTGTATGAGTTCTCTGTAAGTTTTGGAGATTAAACCCTTATCGGAAATATCATTGGCAAATATGTTCTCCCATGCAGTGGGCTTTCTTGTTATTTTGTTGATGGTTTCTTTTGCTGTGCAGAAGCTTTTTATTTTGCTGTAG
>NW_005356087.1:887516-892453 GCF_000412655.1 Myotis brandtii
TAAGTTGGTGATCTAGTTTCATTTTTTTTTTTTGCATGTATCTGACCAAATTTCCCAACACCATTTATTGAAGAGACTGTCTTGACTCCATTGTATGCTCTTGCCTCTCTTGTCAAATATTAATTGAGCATAATGGCTTGGGTCAATTTCTGGGTTCTCTGTTCTGTTCCATTGGTCTATATGTCTGTTCTTGTGCCAGTACCAGGCAGTTTTGAGAACCGTGGCTTGGTAATATAGCTTGATATCTGGTATTGTGATCCCTCCAACTTTGTTCTTCTTTCTCAGGATTGCTGTGGCTATTTGGGGTCTATTTTTATTCCAGGTGAATTTTTGGAGAGTTTGTTCTAGATCTTTGAAATATGCCATTGGTATTTTAATGGGGATTGCTTTGAATCTGTAGATTGCTTTTATGGACATTTTAATGATGTTGATTCTACCAATCCATGAACATGGTATGTTCTTCCATTTGTTTATATCTTCCTTTATCTCTTTTTTCAATGTCCTGTAGTTTTACGAGTACAGTTCTTTTACGTCCTTGGTTAAGTTTATTCCTAGGTACCTTAATTTTTTTGGTGCAATGGTAAATGGGATTGTTTTTTTCGTTTCTCTTTCTGTGAGTTCATTATTGGTATATAATAAGGACATAGATTTCTGAGTGTTAATTTTGTATCTTGCTACATTGCCAAATTCATTTATTAGGTCTAGTCGTTTTTTGATGGAGTCTTTGGGGTTTTCTATGTATAGTATCCTGTTTGCAAATAAGGACAGTTTTACTTCTTCTTTTCTAATTTGTATGCCTTTTATTTCTTCTTCTTGTCTGATTCCTATGGCTAGCACTTCCAATACTATATCTAACAGGAGTGTGAAAGTGGGCATCCATGTCGTGTTCCTGTTCTTAGGTGAAATGAGTTTAGTTTTTGCCCACTGAGTTGGCTGTAGGTTTGTCATATAATGCTTTTGTTATGTTGAGGTATAATCCCTCTATTCCCACTTTGCTGAGAGTTTTTACCAACAAAGGGTGTTGGATTTTGTCAAATGCCTTTTCTGCATCAATTGATATGACTATGTGATTTTTTTCTCTCAGTTTGTTTATGTGATGTATTACATGTATCGATTTGTGAATATTGTACCAGCCTTGCATCCCTGGAATAAATCCCACTTGATCATGGTGTATGATCTTTCTAATGTAATGATGGATCTGATTTGCTAGGATTTTGTTGAGAATTTTGGCATCTATGTTCATCAGGGATATTGGCCTGTAATTCTCTTTCTTTGTGGAGTATTTGTCTGGTTTTTGAATTAGGGTAATGCTGGCTTCTAAGAAACAGCTTGGAAATGTGCCTTCCGCTTGAGTTTTTTGGAATAGTCTGAGGAGGATAGGTTTTAGTTTTTCTTTGAATGCTTCGTGGAACTCCCCTGTAAAGCTGTCTGGACCAGGGCTTTTGTTTGCTGGAAGATTTTTGATCACTCCTTCAATTTCTTTGGTAGTTACCGTCCTATTCAGGTTTTTTGATTCTTCTTGATTGAGTTTTGGGAGCTTGTATTTTTCTAAGAATATGTCCATTTCGTCTAGGTTGTCCATTTTGTTGGAATAGAATTGTTCATAGTATTTTTTCATAGTTGTTTTTATTTCTTGGGGATCGGTTGTTATTTCACCTCTTTCATTTCTGATATTGTTTATTTGGGTCCTCTCTCTTTGCTTCTTGGTGAACCTGGCTAGAGGTTCATCAATTTTGTTTATCCTTTCAAAGAACCAGGTCTTGGTTTTGTTGATCTTTTATATTGTGGTTTTTGTTTTGTTTTTTTTGGTCTCTATGTCATTTATCTCCACTCTGATCTTTATTATTTCCTTCCTTCTGCTTATGCAGGGCTTTTATTGTTGCTCTCTTCCTAAAGCTTTGAGTTGTAGGATTAGATAATTTATTACCATTTTTTGTTGTTTTTTCAGGTAGGCCTGTAGAGCTATGAACTTCCCTCTCAAGCCTGCTTTCACTGTGTCCCATAGATTTTGGATTATTGTGTTTTCATTGTCATTCGTTTCCAGGATGTTTTTAATTTCTTCTTTGATCTCATTGGTAATTCCGCTTGAGTTTTTTGGAATAGTCTGAGGAGGATAGGTTTTAGTTTTTCTTTGAATGCTTCGTGGAACTCCCCTGTAAAGCTGTCTGGACCAGGGCTTTTGTTTGCTGGAAGATTTTTGATCACTCCTTCAATTTCTTTGGTAGTTACCGTCCTATTCAGGTTTTTTGATTCTTCTTGATTGAGTTTTGGGAGCTTGTATTTTTCTAAGAATATGTCCATTTCGTCTAGGTTGTCCATTTTGTTGGAATAGAATTGTTCATAGTATTTTTTCATAGTTGTTTTTATTTCTTGGGGATCGGTTGTTATTTCACCTCTTTCATTTCTGATATTGTTTATTTGGGTCCTCTCTCTTTGCTTCTTGGTGAACCTGGCTAGAGGTTCATCAATTTTGTTTATCCTTTCAAAGAACCAGGTCTTGGTTTTGTTGATCTTTTATATTGTGGTTTTTGTTTTGTTTTTTTTGGTCTCTATGTCATTTATCTCCACTCTGATCTTTATTATTTCCTTCCTTCTGCTTATGCAGGGCTTTTATTGTTGCTCTCTTCCTAAAGCTTTGAGTTGTAGGATTAGATAATTTATTACCATTTTTTGTTGTTTTTTCAGGTAGGCCTGTAGAGCTATGAACTTCCCTCTCAAGCCTGCTTTCACTGTGTCCCATAGATTTTGGATTATTGTGTTTTCATTGTCATTCGTTTCCAGGATGTTTTTAATTTCTTCTTTGATCTCATTGGTAACCCAGTCATTGTTTAATAGCATGCTGTTCAGCCTCTAGGTGTTTGTTTTTTTATTGTTTTTATTGTAGTTGATTTCTAGTTTTTTGCCTTTGTGATCTGAGAAGATGCTTGATATGATTTCTATCTTGTATTTGAAGAGACGTTGCCTGTGTCCCAATATTTTCTATCTTTGAAAATGACCTTTGTGCACTTGAAAAGAATGTATATTCTGTGGCTTTGGGGTGAAATGTTCTGAAGATGTCATTAATATCATCTGATCTAGTGAGTCATTTAGGATGATGCTTCTTTGCTGGCTTTTTGTTTAGAGGATTTGTCCAGTGGTGGTAGTGGGGTATTAAAGTCCCCTACTATGAGTGTATTGCTGTCAGTGTCTCCCTTGATATCCTCCAGAAGTTTATTTATGTATTTTGGTGCTCCTGTATTGGGTGCATATATGTTTCCCAGAGTTATATCTTCTTGTTGAATTGCTCCCTTTAGTATAATGAAGTGGCCTTCCTTATCTCTTGTTATGGCCTTCACTTTAAGGTCTAATTTGTCAGATATAAGTATTGCTACCCCAGCTTTTTTTTTTTTTCATTTTCATTTGCCTGAAAAACCTTTTTCTATCTCTTCACCATCAGTCTGTGTGAGTCCTGTGTTCTGAGATGTGTTTCCTGTAGACAGCAGATATATGGGTCATGTTTTCTTACCCACTTAGCTACCCTCTGTCTTTTGATTGGGACATTTAATCTATTTACATTTAAAGTTATTATTGATAGGTACTTGTTTGTTGCCATTTTTATTTTTTATGCCTGTTTTCCTTCTTCCCTTCCTATTTCTTTTTACAGCAGACCCTTTAGCATTTCTTGCATTACTGGTTTGGTAGTAATAAACTCTCTTGGTCCTTTTTTGTCTGTGAAGCTCCTGATTTCACCCTCAATTTTGATTGATAGCCTTGCTGGGTACAGTATTCTTGGACTCAGACCCTTGCCTTGCATCATTTTGTATAGTTCATTCCATTCCCTTCTGGCCTGATGTGTTTCTATTGAGAAATCAGTCGATAGTCTGATGGGAGATCCTCTGTAGGTAACTTTCTGTCTCTCTCTGGCAGCCTTTAAGATTCTCACTTTGTCATTGGTGTTTCCTAATTTAATCCTATCTAATAATAGACAAACATGGTAATTAACTGTACCTCCGACACACTTTTCCTTGGCTAATCAGGGCGATATGCAAGTTAACTTCCAAGAAAGATGGCGCTAACCGCCAACAAAGATGGCGGTTAATTTGCATACGCGCAATGATGGGAGGCAAACGGGGAAGGACGGAAGAATGGTGATTGGCAACCCAGGTGGCAGGCAAGAGCTGGGGGGCGGGCAAAGGCCGCCTTTCCCCACCCCCAGCCGTGATCGCCATCGAAAAGCCCAGGCGGCAACCCCTGACCCCAGGGGGCCGGGGTTGCTAGCTGGCCTGCGCCCCGCGATCGCCATGGCGATTGGAGGGCGGGAGGGCCGGGGCGCAGGTCAGGCGGCAACCCCGGACCCCCGGCAACCCCGGACCTCCGGAACCTCTCTTAAAGGTTCTCTTAAAGCAGTTGGTGAGGGACCTGGAGAGTCCCAGGGGGCCCTGGTGCCAGCAAAACTGAGACCTGGGGCAGCTCTACGAGGAAGGTCCAGGGAACAGCCACTGCAGCCCGCCCCCATCCCAGCGCAAGGCAGGGCATGCTGGGCCCTAGGACCCACCCCCTCCCACAGGCCCCTCGCTTGCCCATGCAGCCCTGGTCACGTCACTGGAGCATCTACAAGGCACAGAAAGCACCAGGGACGGCTGCTTGCCCCCACCTGCATTTGCAAAGACAAGGCCGGAGGGTGTGAGGGCCGGCTCACATCTCCTTCTCCCTCCTTTTGCTCCTTGTCTGGCTGCTCAGCTCGCCCAGCTTCTTATCCAGGCTCCTCTGCAGCTGGGCCCTCTTGGTGGGGTCCAGGGACCGATCCTTGGCCCCACTGCCGGCGTACAGCACTCCCTCCCGGCTGATTCTCTGCCGGACATGGGCGCGGGCCCGCTCCCCACAGCCATGGATCTCGGGCTGGCAGTGGCTTAGGCAGTAGTGGTGGCTGCAGTGTGGGCAGAGCTGGCCCAGAGTCA
>NW_005356087.1:896026-918923 GCF_000412655.1 Myotis brandtii
TGGAGGGCCCCCCCCCCCCCCCAGTGCACAAATTTTTGTGCACCGGGCCTCTAGCTTAATTATAATGTGTCTTGTTGTCAGTCTTTTGGGGTTCATCTTATTTGGGACTCTGAGCTTCTTGGACTTGTGTGAGTTTTTTCTTCCTGATATCAGGGAAGTTTTCTGTCAATATTTCTTCAAACAGGGTTTCTATTCCTTGCTTAGTTTCCTCTCCTTCTGGTACCTCCATTATGCGGATGTTGTTTCGTTTCGGGTTGTCCTAAAGTTCCCTTAGGTGCTCCTCCTGTTTTTCAAGTTTTTTTTTCTAGATGCTGCTATGCTTGGGTATTTTTTCCTTCCATGTCTTCTAGCTCACTGATGCGGTCCTCTGCTTCTTCTAGTCTACTTTTGATGCTTTCTATTGAGTTCTTTATTGCAGCAATGTCATTTTTCATTTCTTCTTCATTTTTCTTCATTTCCTTTTGGTTTTTACACATATTGTTGAATTTGTCTTCCAACTTTTGCAGTGTCTTTATGACCATTGCTCTGAATTCTTTTTCTGACATATTGCTTTCCTCCATTTTGTTTACTTCCTTTTCTGGTGATTCCTCTTTTTCTTTCTTATGCAGGCTGTTTCTTTGTCTCCCCATGATCGCTCCTCTCAGGGTCTCTAGTTTTGTAGCTCTCTCTCACCTGCTTTGACTTAAAGGCACAAAATACAACACAACAAGACACAACGCACAGGGCACCAAAGACAAACATATTCACGATTCTAATCACCCCAAATAAAGGTGACCACCAGAGAAAAGAGAATTAGGGGATAGAAAAGAGTGCAAAAATGAAATTGAGAAAAGGAAAAAATGAAAGCGAGAAAATAAGGAGAAGAAAAAAGAAGGGGAAAAAATATATATGTATATGGGGAGAAAACTCCAATAAAACAACAACTAATCCAAAAAATGCAAGCAGCAAACACCCAGAGATGAATGCAAACAATAAACAACAACTAATTCAAAAAATGCAAAGAACAATCATCCAAACAACAAACACCCAGATGAATCTGAGGAGGCAGAGATTTCTCTAGGCCAGTGGTCGGCAAACTGCGGCTCGCAAGCCACGTGCGGCTCTTTGGCCCCTTGAGTGTGGCTCTTCCGCAAAATACCATCTTATGCGCATGGGCCACGAAGTTTCAATCGCACTGTATGTGCATGCCCGCACGTGGTATTTTGTGGAAGAGCCACACTCAAGGGACCAAAGAGCCGCATGTGGCTCGCGAGCCACGGTTTGCTGACCACGGCTCTAGGCGATATCTGACCTTTCCGTCCACAGATTGCCTCACCAGCTGTGTTTAATTCGCAAATTCCGAGTGGGTGTTGTTCGATTCAGCTGTTCCTTCTATCTGCTCTGTGAGAAGGTGCAGGGCCTGTCTGTGTATTCAGCGCCTCTTTGTCTCACCCTGGACAGACTTTTTAGGTGCTCGCAGTTGGGGAGGCTGGAGTCCCAGTGTTTGTGTGTTCGCAGCTGAGGCAGCTGGTCCCTGGGCGTTCTGGTTGTAGAGTTCCGGGAGGTATCCGAGGTTTTCCCGTTTGAAGGTAAGGCTGGGCTTCCAGTCACAGCCAGTCTCCCTTTCAAGATGGTGTGGTCTCTACGGCAGAGCCATCCGCTCCAAGAGAGATTTCAGCAGTAGTAGAGGCTGCCCAGTCAGGGGAGCCTGGTCCGCCAGTCCCCAACAGTGCTGTGAATATAGCTGTCCCTCTCTCACAAATACAGACAGTCCCTGCATGTCCACGCACTCTCCTTTCATTCTCTCACACACTATCTTACAGCCTGCTGTCCCGTCAGTAGCCATCTTGGATCTTCCATTTTGAGTTTATTCTTGTTTATGGTGTAAGTTCATGGTCAAGTTTCATTTTTTTGTATGTACCTGTCCAATTATCCCAGCACCATTTATTGAAGAGACTGTCTTTACTCCATTATATGCTCTTGCCTCCTTTGTCAAATATTAACTGAACTTAATGGCTTGGGCGAATTTCTGGGATCTCTGTTCTGTTCCATTGGTCTATATGCCTGTTCTTCTGCCATTACCAGGCTATTTTGAGGACAGTGGCTTTGTAGTATGACTTGGTATCTGGTTTGTGATCTCTCCAACTTTGTTCTTCTTTCTCAAGATTACAGTGGCTCTTTGGGGGTTTCTTTTGGTTCCATATTGTGTGTTCTAGATCAGTGAAATATGCCGTTGATATTTTAATAGGGTTTGCATTGAATGTATAGATTGCTTTGGGTGGTATGACCATTTTAATGATGTTGAGTTTACCAATCCATAAACACAGTATAGTCTTCCACTGGTTTATATCTTCCTCTATCTCTTTTATCTGTGTCATGTAGATTTACGAGTACTGGTCGTTTACCTCCTTTGTTAAGTTTATTCCTAAGTATCTTAATATTATTTTGTTGTTGCAATGGGAAATGGGATTTTTTTTTGGTTTCTGTTTCTGATAATTCATTATTGCTGTATAAAAATGCCATCAATTTCTGGGTGTTATTTTGTATCCTGCTATATTGCCGAATTCATTTATTAAGTCTAATAGTTTTTTTGGTGGAGTCTTTAGGATTTTCTTTGTACACTGTTATATCATCTGCGAATAATGACAGTTTTACTTCCTTTTAAATTTGAATGCCTTTTGTTTTTTTCTTCTAGTCTGATCACTATGGCTAGTACTTTTAGTACTATATTGAATAATAGTGGTGAAAGCGGACATCCCTGTCTTGTTCCTGTTCTTAGGGGAAATGGTTTTAGTTTATGCCTGTTGAGTATGATGTTGGCTTAGGTTTGTCAAATATGGCCTTTATTATGTTGAGGTATGATCCCTCTATTCCCACTTTACTTGGAGTTTTTATCAAAAATGGGTGTTGGATTTTATCGAATGCTTTTTCTGACATCAATTGATATGATTATGTGATTTTTATCTTCCAATTTGTTATGTGATGTATCACATTTATTGATTTGGGAAGATTGTAACAGCCCTGCATTCCCAGAATAAATCCCACTTAGTCATGGTGTACGATCTTTTTAATGTATTCCTGGATCCGATTTGCTAATACTTTGTTGAGGGTTTTAGCGTCTATGTTCATCAGGAATATTGGCCTCTAATTCTCTTTCTTTGTAGTATCTTTATCTGGTTTAGGCTAATGGTAGCCTGGTAAAAAGATCTTGGAAGTGTTTCTTCCTCTTGGATATTTTGGAATAGTTTGAGAAGGATAGGTGTTACTTCTTTGAATGTTTGGTAAACCCCTGTGAGGCCATCCATACAGAGTCTTTTGTTTGCTGGGAGTTTTTTTTGTTGTTGTTGTTGTTGTTTTACTGCTTTAAATTCATCAGTAGTTATGGGCCTATTCAGGTTTTCTGATCCTTCCTGATTAAGTTTTGGAAGATTGTATTTTTTTCTTGGTGTAAGTCCATTTTGTTCCGGTTTTCCAGGTAATTGGAATATAGTTATTCTAGTATTTTTTTTTATAATCCTTTGTATTTCTGTGAGGTCAGTTGTTACTTTGCCTCTTTCATTTCTGATTTTATGTATTTGGGTGCTGTCTCTTTGTTTGTTAATGAGTCTGGCTAAAGGTTCATCAGTTTTATTTATATTTTCAAAGAACCAGCGCTTCATTTTGTTGATCTTTTGTATTTTTTTTAGTCTCATTTCTTTCACCTCTGATCTTTATTATTTCATTCCTTGTACTTACTCTGGGCTTTTCTTGTTGGACTCTTTCTAATTCATTTAGTTGTAGGATAAGATAGTTTATTAGTCCTTTTTCTTATTTCTTAAGGTAGGCCTGTATTATTACGATCTTCCCTCTCAGGACTGCTTTCACTGTGTTCCATAGTTTTGGGGTGTTTTGTGTTCATTTTCATTTTTTTCCAGGAAGTTTTTTATTCCTTTCTTGATCTCATTGGTAACTCATTCATTGTTTAATAGCATGCATTTTAGCATCCATGTGTTTGACTATTTTTGAGTGTTCTTATTTTAATTTTTTAATTTCATGCCATTGTGACCTGAGAAGATTCTTGATATGATTTAAATCTTCTAGAACCTGTAGAGACTTTCTGTCCTAACATGTGGTCTGTCTGAAAATGTCTCATATGTCACTGAGAAGAATGTATATTCTGTAGCTTCATGGTGAAATGTTCTATAAATGTCAATTCCATGTAATCATTTATGATCATTGTTGATTTTTTGTCTAAAAGATCTATCCAGTGATGTCAGTGGGGTGTTGAAGTCTTCTTCTATGACTCTCTCCTTAGTAATCCTTCAGAAGTTTTTTATATATTTGGATGCTCCTGTATTGGGTTCATGTGTATTTCCCAGAGTTATATCCTCTTGTTGTATCGATCCCTTTAGTATTATGATTGTTTTCTCTTATTATGGCATTCATTTTGAGTTTATTTGGTCAGATATGAGTATTGCTACCACATACCTTTTTTTAATTTCCATTTGCCTAGAAACTTTGTTTCCATCCTTTCATTCTGTGTGAGTCTGTTCTAAGGTGAGTGTCTTGTAGATAGTACATATATGGGTCATGTTTTCTTATCCATTCAGCTACTCTATGCCTTTTTATTGGACCTCTTAAGCCATTTACATTTAAGGTTATTATTGATAGGTACTTATTTGGTGCCATTCTTACTCTTTATGCCTATAGTGTTCATTTTGGTTGGGACTCTGTGTTTCATGAACTTGAGTGACCTTTTTTCTTCACCAGGTTAGGGAAATTTTCTGCCATTATTTCTTCAAACATGTTCTCTGTTCCTTTCTCAGATTCTGTAAATGGCTTAAGAAGTCTAATAAAAAGGCATAGAGTAGCTGAATGGATAAGAAAACATGACCCAGCCCTAACTGGTTTGGCTCAGTGGATAGAGCGTTGGCCTGCGGACTGAAAGGTTCCAGGTTCGATTCCGGTCAAGGGCATGTACCTTGGTTGCGGGCACATCCCCAGTAGCGGGTGTGCAGGAGGCAGCTGATCGATGTTTCTCTCTCATCGATGTTTCCAACTCTCTATCCCTCTCCCTTCCTCTCTGTAAAAAATCAATAAAATATATTTAAAAAAAAAAAAAAGAAAACATGACCCATATATGTACTATCTACAAGATCTACAAGACACTCACTATAATGCCAATGTTACTGCGTTTTATGTTGTCCCAGAGTTCCCTTAGACCAGTGGTCGGCAAACTGCAGCTCGCGAGCCACATGCGACTCTTTGGCCCCTTGAGTGTGGCTCTTCCACTAAATACCGACTTCTGCGCATGGGCCACGAAGTTTCAATCACACTGTACATGCGCGCCCGCATGTGGTATTTTGTGGAAGAGCCACACTCAAGGCGCCAAAGAGCCGCATGTGGCTCGCGAGCTGCAGTTTGCCGACCACTGCCTTAGACTATCCTCCTTTTAAATTTTTTTTTCCCATTTGCTGCTCTGAATGTTTTTTTTTATTTTTCTTTGTTCTACCTTGTCTTCTAATTTACTGATTTGGTTGTCAGCTTCTTCTAGTCTACTGTTGAATCATTCAATAGTGTTCTTTATTTCAGCTATGTCATTCCTCATTTCTAATTGATTTTGATTTAGTTTCCACCTCTCATTTCAAGTTGGTGTAGCTTTCATTAAGACCTTTAATTCTCATTAAGACCTATAATTCTCATTAAGACCTATAATTCTCATTAAGTTCCGTATAATTCTCAGTTGCTTGCAGTTCTCACTGAATGGTTTGAGCACCCTTATTACCATTACTTTGAATTCTTTATCTGACAAATTACTTGCCTTCATTTCATTTTGTTTCATTTCTGGTGATCCCTCCTTTTCTCTCATTTGGAGATTATTTTTTTGTCTCACCATTTTTGCTGTTCCTTTGTTTTTGTTTCTGCATATTAGGTCAAATTGCTATGTCTCCCACACTTTCTTCAGTGGTCTTATATAGTAGGTGTTTTGTGGGATCCTATAGTGCATTGTCTTAGATCTTCTGAGCTGGGTGCTATAGGAAAGCCCCATACTTAACATATTTGGGTTCTCCTATTGTAGTTGTGTCTTGAATTTTGTTGTCCCTTTCATGGATGGCTCAACATGTAGCTAACCCCCAACTATATAGTGTGAGCAGTTGTGGAGGTGCTGATTGAATAGAACAAAATACAACACAACACATGAAACAAAAGAAACAAAGCAAAAGTATACACAAGACCCCTACAGCACCAACAAAAGAAACCTACAGGGAAGAGAGAATTAGGAAAGAAAAAAAGAGAGCAAGAATGATAGAAAAAGGAAAAAAGAAAAAACATGAGAAGAAAACAAAACAAAAAAATTAAGGGGAAGGGATATGTAGATTCAGAGCTGACATAAAGAAAATAATAATAGCCTTAACCGGTTTGGCTCAGTGGATAGAGCGTCAGCCTGCGGACTGAAAGGTCCCAGGTTCGATTCCAGTCAAGGGCATGTACCTTGGTTGCGGGCACATCCCCAGCAGGAGGTGTGCAGGAGGCAGCTGATCGATGTTTCTCTCTCATCGATGTTTCTAACTCTCTATCCCTCTCCCTTCCTCTCTGTAAAAAATCAATAAAATTTATTAAAAAAAGAAAAAGAAAATAATAATAAAGAATTAGGGGAAGCCCACCTGGCATGGCTCAGTGGTTGAGCCTTTACCTATGAACCAAGAGGTTATGGTTTGATTCCCAGTCAGGGCACACGCCTGGGTTGCAGGCTCGATTATTCCCTATTTGGGGCATGCAGGAGCCAGCCAGTCAATGGTTCTCTCTCATTATTGATGTTTTTATCTCTCCCTCTCCCTTCCTTTTCTGAAATCAATAAAAATATTTTTAAACATATTTTATTGATTTTCTACAGAGAGGAAGGGAGAGGGAGAAAGAGTTAGAAACATCCATGAGAGAGAAACATTGATCAGCTGCCTCCTGCACACCCCCTACTGGGGATGTGCCCGCAACCAAGGTACATGCCCTTGACCGGAATCGAACCTGGGACTCTTCAGTCCACAGGCCGACGCTCTAGCCACTGAGCCAAACTGGTCAGGGCTAAAAATATTTAAAAAAAAATAATTAGGGTAATAGGGAAAAGTAAACAGTTTAAAATAAAGGAGCTCAAAAAGAAAAGAAAAAAAATTAAAAAGTCAGATAGAGGGAAAGGAGATACAACCAAAAATAAGAAAAGGAAAAAATATGAGAAAGCAAGAGAAAAATAAAAATGAAAGAAAACAAAACTGATTAGTGAAAAAAAGAAAACAAAAATATTTGAGTAGGAAAGGGGAAGAGGAAATTTAGCTATATGAAAGAAACAACAGACTCGAATAACAAATCAATAAAGTAGATAAATAAGACACATTTAAAATGGGGAAAAAATAAATGAAAGAGAAAAAAGAAAAGACAAAACAAAAGTGTTGTGTAGCTGGCATGGCTCAGTGATTGAGCATTGACCTAGAAACCAGGAGGTCATGGTTCGATTCCTGATCAGGGCACATGCACAGGCTGCGGGCTCGATCACCAGTGGGTTGTGCAGGAGGCAGCCAATCAATGATTCTCTCTAATCATTGATGTTTCTATCTCACTCTCCCTCTCCCTTCTGCTCCGAAGTCAATCCTCCTATCTAATAATAGACAAACATGGTAATTGACCATACCTTCGCTACGCCTCCCATTGGATAATCAGCAAGATATGCAAATTAACCGCCAACAAAGATGGCAGTTAATTTGCATATGTAGGCGCGAAGCGGCAGAGCGAAGACTGAAGGCGGCTCCAGCTGGAGCAGTGAAGGCTTGAAGGCGGCTCCGACCGGAGCAGCGAAGGCTGAAGGCAGCTCCAGCCGGAGCGAAGGCCTGGGTCCTGGATGCCAGAGGAAAACCGGTTCCGGCAGCCAGGGGAAGGGAAGGCCTATTGCACGAATCTTTTCTCTAGTCTACACTAATAAAAGAGAAACATGGTAATTAGCGTACGACCGCTACCCTTCCCATTGGCTAATCAGCATATCCTTATGCAAATTAACTGTCAGCCAAGATGGCGACCGGCAGCCAGGCAGCTAGAAGCGAGCAGGGAGGCTCGCTTGCTCCAGTGACTGCAGACTCCAACGTTCCCCGCCTGACTTGCCAGCCTCTGAGTTGCAACTCTAAGCAACTATGTACTATGTTGCAAATAAGAAGCTAAACAAAACCTCAGAAACCAGCTTTCAGCCTGCCGGGATCTCAGAGCTGAAGTTATACATTGTTTCGATTATAGAACGGCAAACAAACCAGATACGAAGCCTCAGAGCTAGAGCCAAAGCTAAAGCTGGCCCAGAATAAAATAAAAAAAGAGAAAAAAAAGGAGCGGTTGGGAGCTTCAGTCAACAACCGCCAGCCTGAAAGCAGCCCTCAGCCCCTCACCCAGACTGGCCAGGCACCCCAGTGGGGACCCCCACCCTGAAGGGTGTGTGACCAGCTGCAAACAGCCATCATCCCCTCATCCAGGCTGGCCAGGCACCCCAGTGGGGACCCCCACCCTGAAGGGGGTGTGACCAGCTGCAAACAGCCATCATCCCCTCATCCAGGCTGGCCAGGCACCCCAGTGGGGACCCCCACCCTGAAGGGGGTGTGACCAGCTGCAAACAGCCATCATCCCCTCATCCAGGCTGGCCAGGCACCCCAGTGGGGACCCCCACCCTGAAGGGGGTGTGACCAGCTGCAAACAGCCATCATCCCCTCATCCAGGCTGGCCAGGCACCCCAGTGGGGACCCCCACCCTGAAGGGGGTGTGACCAGCTGCAAACAGCCATCATCCCCTCATCCAGGCTGGCCAGGCACCCCAGTGGGGACCCCCACCCTGAAGGGGGTGTGACCAGCTGCAAACAGCCATCATCCCCTCATCCAGGCTGGCCAGGCACCCCAGTGGGGACCCCCACCCTGAAGGGGGTGTGACCAGCTGCAAACAGCCATCATCCCCTCATCCAGGCTGGCCAGGCACCCCAGTGGGGACCCCCACCCTGAAGGGGGTGTGACCAGCTGCAAACAGCCATCATCCCCTCATCCAGGCTGGCCAGGCACCCCAGTGGGGACCCCCACCCTGAAGGGGGTGTGACCAGCTGCAAACAGCCATCATCCCCTCATCCAGGCTGGCCAGGCACCCCAGTGGGGACCCCCACCCTGAAGGGGGTGTGACCAGCTGCAAACAGCCATCATCCCCTCATCCAGGCTGGCCAGGCACCCCAGTGGGGACCCCCACCCTGAAGGGGGTGTGACCAGCTGCAAACAGCCATCATCCCCTCATCCAGGCTGGCCAGGCACCCCAGTGGGGACCCCCACCCTGAAGGGGGTGTGACCAGCTGCAAACAGCCATCATCCCCTCATCCCCCGCCCCCAGTGCACAAATTTTTGTGCACCGGGCCTCTAGTCTATAATTATAAAAGTGTAATATGCTAATTAGACCAGACAGCTGAATGACCTTTGGGACCTCCTTCTGGACATAGCCACCAAGGCGGGGCCAAGGCAGAGACGGTTAGGGGCAAACAGGTAGTCAGGCAAGCAGTTAGGGGTGATCAGACAGGCAGGAAGAGTGGTTAGGTGTGATCGGGCATGCAGGTGAGCAGTTAGGGGCGATCAGGCAGGCAGGTGAGAGGTTAGAGGCGATCATGCAGGCAGGCAGGTGAGCGGTTGGAACCAGCTGTTCCAGATTGCGAGAGGGATGTCCAACTGCCGGTTTAGGCCTGAACCTGCAGGTATTCCTGTGGGATCGGGCCTAAACTGGCAGTCCGACATCCCCCAAGGTGTCCCGGATTGCGAGAGAGTGCAGGCCAGGTGAAGGACCCCACCCCCACCCCCGTTCACAAATTTTGTGCACCGGGCCTCTAGTAAAAATACATTTTAAAAAGGTATCTTTAGGGAGGCCGTTTTTCATGAAATATTAATGTTTATTACATGTAACTTTGTTATATTTAAAATTGTTTTTCTTGAAAGAAAATATATTCATATGGCTATAAAAAATAAAAATGTATTAAAAAAAGAAAAAAAGTGGTGAAGTGGCATTTGTTTCAGAGTTTAGTGTCCCATGGGAGCTCCCTTTAGATCCTATTCTTCTCTCTGCCAATTCTGGGCTTCCTGTGAGGTACTTAGGTGCTAACCACTGTCAGAAACTATCCTCCTTTGGCTTTCAGCAACCTGTTCGAAGCTCCAAGCGATTCACCGATCCAACATTTTGTGTGTGTCTGTACTGGCCTTGGCTGCATGCAGGAAGGGCCAATATGCCCTTTAATGTAGGTTTGTTAGCGGCATGGGTCCCAGGGCTGGTTCCCCAGGCTCTACCTTTGCCTGCCTGTGCCTGCTAGCTAGCTGTCAATCTTAACCACTCAAAAGTCTGTTTCTAAAAGGGCTTTAATGTGGGGAAGATGCTGTTTAGCTTTCTGGGAATGGCATGGGTGTGTTTCCCTGTCCCAGAGCTACTATTCCATGAGTGGCCCAAATTAATACTCTGCCCTCAGCTAGACAGAGGTCCTTGTATGGAGACCAGTAAGTTTGGCTGGAAACCTGTATTTTTTATCAGCTCTCCCGTTCAGGGAAAGAGTACCACCTGTCTGGTTCCCAGGATAGTGGAGCAGAGGGCCCCTCCCCAATCCAGTCACTAACACTCCTGAAACTGTTCAAATCCTTTGACTTGGCCTCTATTTTTGTTTCCTCTGAGAAGCTCAAAATGCAGGGTGTGGCATGCAGGGCTCATGAGGGTGGGACAGGCTGTATCACCTAGGGAGGGTTTTTGTTTTTTTTTCTTGCCCTGTTGCTACTGGGAGTAGCTAGCTCCTCTCAGGAAAAATGGCTCTTGTTTTGGGGCCTACGACCAAATACTCCTGGGTGCTGCTTTTTCACATCTCTCCGCAATGCTTCCCACCCCAGCCTCTCCTTAGGCACCTCCTCCACATCTCCCTCCCTGCACCAAAGCCTTGGGTGAGTAGCTGTAAATGAAAACTCCCGTGCTCTGTGTGTTTTTTTAAAAAAAAAACAACAACACAAAAACAATAACAATGAAACTGCAGCTTTCTGTCCGACTTATTCCCATCTACCAGCTCCAGACTGCACCCTGGCCAGCAATCCTGCCACCTTTCATGGCTGGATGTTACATGGGCCACTGATCTCGACTCTAGTGCTCTGGGCTGTGGAGCTCAGCGTGGGTTTCAGGCTTATATCTTCTGAGGGAACAGAGATCTCTCCTCACTTGGCCTTCCACCTTGCTGCCATGCCGCTCCTGTAAGCTGGGTCAGCTCCTCTCAAGATCTCGCCCTTCCTACTCATCTCCAGGTGTTTTCTGTCCTTCTTTTATATGTCTCGAACTCAGCTGGACCTCAGTTGGTAATTCCAAGTGAATGTTCTCTAATTTAGTTGTATTTCCAGTCTGGCCTTGTGACTGGGTACACTACAGATCTGCCTAGTCAGCCAACATTTTCTCCTCCAACCTTTGCCATTTTAATATGTGTGCACCCCTTTGGATTCATCTTGTGTTGAACTCTCTGCACTTCCTGGACTTGCATGTCTTCTTACTTTACCAGGTTAGGGAAGTTTTCAGTCATTATTTCTTCAAATGGGTTCTCAATCTCTTGTTCTCTCTTTTCTTCTCTGGGTATTCCTATAAGGCAAGTGTTGTCATGCTTCATATTGTCCCAGAGGTCCCTTAAACTATCCTCATTTTCTTAAATTCCTTTTTTTATCACTCTATTTTCTTTTTATTGGGTGCTTTCTGTTACCTAATCTTCCAAATCACTGACTCAATCTTCTGCTTCATCTAACCTACTGTTGATTCCTTGTAGTGTATTTTTTATTTCAGATACTGTATTCTTCATTTCTGACTGAGTCTTTTTTATGTCCTTTTTTATGTTTACTATCTCTCTTTTCCATTTTTTATTGATTTCCAAAATAGCAAGGGAGTGGGGGAGAGAAGGAGAGAAAGGGAGAGAGAGAGAGAGATCGATGAGGGAGAAACTGATTGGTTGCCTCCCTTACGCATCCTGACCTGGGGATGGAACCCACAACCCGGGTATGTGCCCTGACTGGGAATCAAACCTGTGACTATTTGGTGCACAGGATGGTGCTCCAACTAACTGAGCCACACTGGCCAGGGCACATTTCCATTTATTTAGCTTTATTGTAAGAATACAGTGTATAACACACATAGCATACATGTGTTAATTGACTGTCTAAGCCAGGGGTGGGCAAACTTTTTGACTCGAGGGCCACAATGGGTTCTTAAACTGGACCGGAGGGCCGGAACAAAAGCATGGATGGAGTGTTTGTGTGAACTAATATAAATTCAAAGTAAACATCATTACATAAGAGGGTACGGTCTTTTTTTTTTTTAGTTTTATTCATTTCAAACAGGCCGGATCCAGCCGGCGGGCCGTAGTTTGCCCACGGCTGGTCTAAGCTTTCAGTAACTTCTAGTCAGCAGTGGGCTATTAGTAGTTAAAGTTTTGGGGGTGTTAAAAGTTATATATGATTTTCAGCTGTTCAGGGGTCGGTGCCTCTAACATACCTTCCCCTGCTTCATTGTTCAAAGGTCAACTGTACTTGAAAAACATGTTTGTAAAGTGGTTGTATTTGTGAAATGTCTTTATTTGCATTCCTGTTTTTATAGGATCCTTTGGTCATACTATTAAAAAATATAATTCCCTTGGTGATCTTGTTCAAGTCTTGGGTACCCCAGGCAAAAAAGGCACTGGTTTGAATCCCCTGCAGTTTGATAACCCTGCAGAATTATATGTAGAGGACACAGGAGATATTTACATTGTGGATGGAGATGGAGGATTAAATAACAGATTGATCAAGTTGTCCCAAGGTACATGGCTTAATTTTAATGGTATTATATAAGAACATTATTTAACAAGTTGGATTTAATTTGTTTAATACTTGATATAATGTTGTAACTATTGAATATGAATCTGTAAAGGGCTCAAATGTATTACCAGGAAAAAATCAGAACAGATGTGTGGGATGGCCAATAATGAATGATTCTGATAATAGATTTGCTTATTCTTCACCAAAAGCTAGATGTTTCCTTTGAAATGAACTGGAGGCAGTAGGAGACCTTATAGTGGGCTGAAGAAATAAATGGTTATTCTATCCAGTTAAGGATTGAGAGTTCAGAAACCTGGCATTCCAGAGCTATCGTGCAACTTGATTGATCAGCAAGTGTTTTTGTGTGTGTGTGTTTTTAATCCTCACCCGAGGATATTTTTTCATTGCTTTTAGATAGAGTAGAAGGGAGGTGAAGGGGGAGACAGAGAGGGAGAGAAAAAGAGAAACATTGATGTGAGAGAAGCACATCAATTGGTTGCTCCCCACAGGCGCCCTTACTGGGCTGGGGCTGGAGGCTGCAACCGAGGTATGTGCCCTTGACCTGGAATTGAACCCTCGAACCTTTAGTGTGCAGGCTGATGCTCTAACTACTGAGCAAATCGGCCAGGGCTCTTATAAAGTTTTTAGATGGGAATTTTTAATACAGGAAACATTCTGCTGAGGAAGGAAGGAAGGAAGGAAGGAAGGGAGAAAGGAAGGGAGGAAGGGAGGGAGAAAGAAGGAAGAAAGAAAAACATTGATGTGAGACACATTGATTGGTTGCCTCCAGCACGCACCCTTGCCAGGGCCGTGAATGAACCTGCCATTCAGGTATGTGCCTTTGACTGGGAATCCACCCACGACCCTTCAGTGAGGTAGCTGACACTCTAAACATCAAGCCACACTGGCCTAGGCAATCAGCAAGTGTTTTATTGAATTCCCTGCTCTGCATCCTCAGTAGTATGTTAGGTGCAGGTTCATTAAAAAGAAAACAGTTAAATGTTACTGTGTGGTATTGATTGTTAATTATATTAATAAAATTATAAAAAAAAGATTAGGAGGAGAAATTATATTGACTAGAGAATTAGGATAAGAATTCAAGAAGGAAATAGTTCTTGCACTAAACTGGGTTCAATAGGAGGATAAGAGCAGGATAGGAGGACCATTCACAAGCCTTTATTACACAAAGTCTTCAAGTGATGATAGTAGATCTTCTTTAGGAAAGGATCTTTAAGATGCATTTTATAAAGAGTTGAAAATAAGATTTTTGGATATCTTTGAGAGCTTATGTTGGGAAAATTTAACTAGGGCCAAAAAACACAAAAAAAAGCAGCTGACATCCCAGCATTATAGCTAGAGTTTACTGAGGGAACTTACATAGGAGGCACATCCCAGGGAGGCAGCAAGAAGATATGCATATCCTTCAAGCTGCATGGTAGCTGCTAAAGAATCCTATCTAATAATAGACAAACATGGTAATTGACCGTACCTTTGCTACGCCTCCCATCGGCTAATCAGCGTGATATGCAAATTAACCGCCAACAAAGATGGCAATTAATTTGATACATAGGCTCCAAGCAGTGGAGCGAGGCCTCACAGCCCCGGGGCTGGTGGAGCAACGAGGCCTCGCGGCTCTGGGGCCGGCGGAGCAGTGAGGCCTCAATAGACAAACATGGTAATTGACCGTACCTTTGCTACGCCTCCCATCGGCTAATCAGCGTGATATGCAAATTAACCGCCAACAAAGATGGCAATTAATTTGATACATAGGCTCCAAGCAGTGGAGCGAGGCCTCACAGCCCCGGGGCTGGTGGAGCAACGAGGCCTCGCGGCTCTGGGGCCGGCGGAGCAGTGAGGCCTCATCACCGGTGCCAGCAGCAAGGGGAAAGGAAGGCCTATTGCACGAATCTCTTTGTGCAACAGGCCTCTAGTTATATAGAAAAGGCCAGAATGAATAGGGTTACCAAGAGGAAAAGGCCTTGCAAGCTTGCCATGGTCAGAGCAACTGCCTGTTCCAGGAACCAGCATGCCTTTGAGCATAGGAGAGGGGTAGATCAGACAGTCTCTGAGGGGATTTATGAGAAACAATCTGGGCCAGATCTAGCTCATGGTCTGGCAGTGGTCATGTCATGGAACAGTCTCTCCTCTAAGGATTTGAAGCCTTGATTTGCCTGTAAAGAGTCTTTGTGGCCCTGGCTGGGTAGCTTAGTTGGTTAAACTGTCAGCTCGATACCCCAAGGTTGAGGATACGATCCCTGGCAGGGTAGCTTAGTTGGTTAAACTGTCAGCTCGATACCCCAAGGTTGAGGATTCGATCCCTGGCAGGGTACATATAAGAAGCAACCAGTGAACACATAAATAAGTGGAACTACAAATGGATGTTTCTCTCCCCCTCTGTTCCTCTCTCTTTCTCCCATTCTCTGTCTCTCTAATTCAATAAATAAAATTTTAGAAGAAAAAGACCCATTGCTGTTTTTTAGTAGAAAAGTGATGCTATAGAAGCAAAGTTTTTATAAGATACAATACTACATCAGGATATATTTGTGGTAAGTTCTGTCATGTGGAAGCTATGTAGTTAATTTATCACCTAGTAACTGAATTTGGTTGGTGATAGTTGAAGGAAGGTGAGGTGGAGCTAAAGTAAGAATCTGAAAATTTCTATGAAAGAAAGAAACAAATTTCGGAGATGGATTGAATATGGGTGCATTAGCTTCTTGTGGGTGCTGCAATAAATCACTAAAATTGGATGGCTTAAACAGAAATTTATTTGCTCGTGGTTTGGGAATCCAGAGTTTGAAATCTTTAGGGCGGGTCATTCTCCCTTTAAAGGCACCAGAGGAGAATCCTTCCTTGCCTCTTCCAGCTTCTGGTGGTTCCAAACACTTTTTTGACTTGTGACAGCATCACTCAGTCTCTGCATCTGTCTTTACATGGCCTTCTTCACTGTGTGTGTCTGTATCTCAAGTCTCCCTCTCCTCTCATTGGATTTAAGATGCACCCTAAATCCAGGATCATCTTGTCTCAAAATTCCTAACTTAACTATTTCTGCCAAGACCCTGTTTCCAGTAAGGTCACATTCATAAGTACTGGAGCTTGGGACTTGATCATATCTTTTCAGGGGGCCACAATGTAACAGACTACCGGGTAGTAAATGAGATAGACTATAGAAACATGTGAATATTTGAGCTCAGAAGAATGGTAAAACCAAAGAACAGCTTAGTTGGCAAGCAGAACCAGTTTAAGGAAGAGGTTGACATGAACCCTAAATGTTTCTGAGTGATGAAAAATTCACATGTAGATAACCATTAAAGAAATAAATTAATTGCTTGAAACAGATTTTTTTTTTTGTAAAGCATAAGAATTAGGCAAATCCTACATAATTAAAGCATAATATGGAAATCAACTGGATGGCAGAACGACCGGTCGCTATGATACACACTGACCACCAGGGGGCAGATGCTCAATGCAGGAGCTGCCCCCTGGTAGTCAGTGTACTCCCACAGGGGGAGTGCGCTCAGCCACAAGCTGGGCTCACGGCTGGCGAGTGCAGGAGCAGTGGCAGGAGCCTCTCCCACGTCTGCTGCCGCAGATGGTAAGGAGCAAGGAGTCCCGGACTGCGAGAGGGATGTCTGACTGCCAGCTTAGGCCCTATCAGCAGTCAGACATCCCCCGAGGGGTCCTGGACTGCGAGAGGGCACAGGCCAGGCTGAAGGACATCCCCCCCCCACCCCCCAATGCACAAATCTCGTGCACAGGCCTCTAGTGGGTACCTAAACAGAAAGGAAGGAATCTATACTAATAAAAGGGTAATATGCTAATTAGACCAGACAGCCTTCCGGACAAAGCCATGGCAGTGGGGGCAGAAGCGGTTAGGGGCGGTCAGGCTAGTAGGAGAGCAGTTAGGGGGGGACCAGGCCGGAAGGGGGGCAGTTAGGAGGCGACCAGGCTGGCAAGGGGGCATTTAGGGGGTGGCCAGGCCAGCAGGGGAGGGCAGTTAGGGGCAATGAAGCAGGCAGGCAGGCGAGTGGTTAGGAGCCAGCAGTCCCAGATTGCGAGAGGGCAGTCGGGACATCCCCCAAGGGGTCCCGGATTGGAGAGGGTCCAGGCCGGGCTGAGGGACACCCCCCCTCCTGTGCACGAATTTCATGCACTGGGCCTCTAGTGGGGTTATCATTGAAAAGTTTGTCTGCATCCTATGACATAAAATATAACATGCAAATGCGTAAGATACTCTCTATGATATGTTGCCCTAACCATATATGTTTATCATTTATAGATTTCATGATGCTTTGGTTGCATGGAGAAAATGGAACAGGGCCTGCTAAGTTCAACATACCTCACAGTGTTACAGTTGATTCATCTGGCCGGGTAAAAATACAGTGTCATTGTATCTGGAACTGTGTGTCTGAGGGTGTTTGTGTGTGTCTAAGTGTACATATGGATCTTAATGCACCTGTTCATGTCTGGACATCTGGATATGCATGTATATTATGGATGTGGATATGGATGTATTTATCCTAGTATGTCTTGACAATACTTCTGAGACTGGGTATACCAAACATATTCTAAGTATTTGAGTCCTATAATGAAAGTAGTTTCCAAATATTTAGAAATGAGCAAAATAGATTTTCTATTCACTTAAAGCGTAAAAGGAACACATAATGTAACAGAATATAAGGAATGTTACCTGATTTAAAAAAAAAAAAAAAAGTTGCTCTCCTACTAGGAAAACTACTATGAGTATTTAAATATATTTTTAATTCTAGAATTAAAGTTACTCCTAGAATGTATTGGTCAAAAGACAGATAGAAGAGGTTAATCTTGGAAGCTTGAAAAGAGAGCCATCTGGCCAAACTTTTATTTTATTTTATTTTTTCAAACTTTTATTTTTACTAGCTGTACTCTGTCTAGGGAACAGAGAGCTTTAACCAGCAAATTGTAATTTGTTTCCTTTTTTTCACCCCTAACAACTATCACGCTTTTGCTTTTGCACACCTTTAAACATGCATATTAATTCTTGGGGTTACCTTTCTATAACCAAACCCTAACCCAAAATGTTATCATTAGTTTCTTTTTCTGGTTTCCTGTAGTAGACGGTACTTCCCCATTATAGTAACTATAATAGAATGATTTAATTGTCTCCCCTAATAGAATGTAGGCTGTATGAGGGTACATATGAATTTCTTTTGTTTTATATCTTAGTGCCTAGTAGGTAGTAGTCATCTTATGCCTATTTCTTAAATGACTAAATGTCTTGGTGCACAATGGATGCATCAGACTATCCTTGCTTCATGCCATTAGAAATTTAATCCATTTCCACTTATTCTTTGCTCAGTAAGCAGCCTTCTGGATTATGATTTGGTTTCCTATTTAACAAAGTAAGAATGTTTTGATCATAAAAATTTTCAAGTATTTTCTATCATAGATAGGAAGATAATTGAACATGTGAACTTGGTATGTTATTTGGGAACTAGAAAGTTGGAACTAACTTGTCCTCATGGGATAAGAACAACATCAAATTTCTGAGCATGCAAGACAAAAGCCCAGGTAAATTCACCATGAGGAGAAATGTGTTTTTGAGAGGACTTGGAGAATGAAAGAGTTATTTCTGCATATTTGATCCCAATCCTAGGGACTAAACTGTAATTCCTCCTTGGTCATTAACCTAAGACTGTAATCCCCAAATCAGTTACCTTATTTAGGGATCAACAACCTTTCTCAAGTGATGCAATGATTCTTTGTTTCTGATCGGAGATTAATTCAGTGGCTACCAAAACTTAATACACATTGATAAAGATATAATCAGGGTTACCCTGAAAAAATAGTCCCTGAATCCACAAACCCTAGAAATCTGAAGATCCTGAAGTGTAGAGGTAGAGGTCAGTTGGGTTGGAGCACCCTTCCAGGCCATTCTTTATAGCTCTACAACCCTAGCCAAGTGTTATTAAAAATGGTTTCACTGTACATATGCCGTGGGTTGCATACATCATGTAGAATACTAGAATGTACCTTCTTGTTGTATAACAGAAGTTTCTTTAATAACATATTACAGTCAAATCTAAATTAAACCTGTTGTTAGCCTACTTTCATTCTTTGTAATTAAAATCTCACAAGCTTCCTCTTTAAATGGTTCAGCATTTTGGACATAACTTGGTAAATAGCAGGTAAAGGTTTAATGATCTAGCTGTAAGAATTATAAATGCTGTTCCAATTTTGGTGTATGAAAATTTTTTAAACCATTTATTTAGGAATATATTGAAATACCAATATTAGTTTGAATTATGTTCTATAATAAAGCATTAGTCAATTATTTTAGAATGTACAATTTTAGAAAAATGTTGACATTTAAAATTTATTTTTGGTTGCTAGGGTGTTTTTTTAAGAGACATTAAAATAATTGCATTTCATAGTTTGCTGCATTAACACCTATAATTACTACTGTGGGAGAAATTTTATTTTTTAAATGGTGTATATGTTGCACCCAAGATTGTAGGATGAAGATGCTACCTTTTAAGAAACATATTTATTGGTAAAATGCTTAATTTAGTTTAAAATTAATTTAATTTCTTTTCTTAACAGTTTTTTCCATCCTAAAGTAGTCCTGTCACTGTTTATATGCTATTAGTGGAAGGGAAATTGATTGACATTCCTAGGCTGTTTTAACCAAAGCAAAAGAAAAATAATTTCACATCTGGTTGATAGCTACTTCAACAAACCATTTTTGGGTCTTCACTTTAGTATATATAAGAAAATATACTTCTATCATTTCTGTTTTCATAGTAATCTTTCACACATCCGGGTTTCTACCAAAGTACATTTTCTACTATCTTCATCATGGTTTTTCAGAGTTGCAAGTTATGTGGTTAACCCTCATCGAAATCACATAATCATAATGGTACCCAAAAAAAGAAAGCTTAATTTTCAGCCCTTTATTTGTATTATGTAAATATTTATCATTTGTCCTATTTTGCATGAGAAATATATTTGTGTTGCAATTTCAAAAAAAAAAAATGATAGTGCAGTATGAATGAATACCTGGCTTTCCTGTAGGCTGAGCTCCCGAGGAGCAAAAATACTTTCCTTTCTTTGTTTTATTACCTGGCCCAGGAACCAACAAGTTGGCAGTACTCCGTGACAGTGAATATTAGAGTAATAAATGAATGCTGTTGCTTCAGTATCTTCAGATCATCTGCATTATATTGAAGTACACTAGTTTTTTAGTTATTCAAATGTTTAGTATAGCAGACACAGCATTATAGGCTTTGGTTTAAGATAGATGGCCATAAGTGGTTCTCCCACTTATGTAAGATCATTTCATGATATTTAACCTTTCTGAACTTTAATTTCCTATCTGAAATGGGGTTTTTAACACATTGCATACCGAATAGAAGTCTCTAAGACATACGCCAGGGACCACACGTTTTTGGGCAAACTGCACGTTATTTAAATCATCATAATGCACTTTAGGTGTTGTTTTTCAATAATTATAACATTTTTATTTACAAAAACAATTAAACAATTAAAGTTCCTAGTACTTTTTTAACGTATGGTACTGCGTAAAACATTTTCCTCTATGAAGAGGGACCAAACAAAATTTACGTAAGTATCTAGATTCGCTCCTTTTTCCATGGGCGTGAAAAACGAGAACACTCGTGAGCGGTCCTTAACAGATGGCGCGCGAAACACGAGAAAACTCCTGAGCGGTACGAAATGTGTTAATAACCTTATTTGGGGACCGCTAAGTACTGAATTAAATAATGTATGTGCAATTAATAAAAGTAAACATTCATTCTCTCCTCTCCCCTTTTATCTTTCTTTTCATTATGATATAGATCTTTTCCAGCAAAAATTTTCCTTTTTTTTGGTTTCTCAGGTATGGGTTGCTGACCGAGGAAATAAAAGAATTCAAGTATTTGATAAAGACACTGGAGTGTGGTTAGGGGCATGGAATAATTGTTTCACAGAAGAGGGACCTTCTTCAGTCAGGTAATTGTTCCCTTTTATTTGAAAATGCTTATTTTATTTGCTTTATGTTAGGTTCTCTGAAAAGCTAGCTGAAAGTTTAAAATATTTATTGTTAATTTTAAGCAGGGAAAAGGGGGGAGGGAAACCAGTATACAGAAAACATATAATCATATTTTAAATTCCAGGTAGTTATATTCCCAGTGCACTGTGTGACCCAAATATATGCTGGACCTCTTCTAGAGATTTTCCTTGAGATGCATTTGGTCAATTTTTAAACAGATTGAAAGTGAAAATGTTGATTCTGTAGCCTAACATAGATTCTTTATTTCATTTTGTGTAGAACTATGATAATGTTATTTTTTTAAATTAATTTAAGCTAATCTTTGGCTATGTCTACCTTCACAAACCTCTTCTTCCCACATTAATAGAATTAGGTCAATTTAAAATTCTCTTTTAAAGAACCCTTTAACACTCAATCTGGCCTTCTCTGTGAGTCCTTCTGATTCTTGTTTTCAGTGATTCTCCTGTGCCACTGGTCCCTGCTCTTAAACCCTTAATAAAATACACCCCTTTTCCTGATCACTCTGTATCCCTTGACCCTTCTTAAAGTTTTATCATGGCCTCTTTAATTACTTGTCATTCTGTTTTAGCTCTATTTGTTTCTTTGTTTATTCTCCCACTAGAATAAAAGTCAAGAGAGTAGAGATTTGGGTTTATTGCTCACAGCCATATTCTTGGCACCTAGAATACTGCAGGCACACTAGGAACTCAATAGTTATAAAATAAGTGAACAAATTAATCAATTTAGTAAGCAGTTTGTTATATATATATTCATATGTGAAATATTGTGCTTTTTGCTCTTTTTGTTGTTGTTGTGTATATGTTTGTGTGTGTGTTACATTAAAAAAAAACATTGGGAGCAAGTAAAAACTAATCCAGCATATTATGAATCTAGAAAATGTGCTACAAATAATTTATCAACCAGAGAGCTAATAAAATTATTTGGGGAAAATAAAAGCCTTCAGCAAGTAGGTACCTGCTGTTTATCACTGGTGGGGATAAAAATGTTGAGAAAATAAACATTTATGATAATTTTACATTAATTTGTTATGTCAAATGTGTTCTCTTTAGATTTACTCCTGATGGGAAATATTTGATTGTAGCCCAGCTGAATCTTAGCAGGCTCTTATTTGTGGCAGCACCCCCAGTGGGAAGCATTGGCTACTGTTCTGTGATAAGCTCAATCCAACTAGCAGATCAAGTTTTACCTCATCTCTTAGACGTCAGTGGAAAGACTGGAGCAATATATGTAGCAGAAATTGGAGCAAAACAAGTACAAAAATATGTCCCTTTGAAAAGCTAATTTCCTATAATTCCATTTATTATGTATCTCTCCCTGGAGATCTTGCAAGTGAAGGTTCAGATTCTCAAATTCACTGTTAATGTTCAAGCGCAATAATTCATGTTTTTATTTTTACCCGATCTAGTATCACAAAATTTGTTTTTATAAAGTCATTAAGAATTTTATGTTGTGTCAACCATTCTTGTAACTTGAGAAACAAATGTAACTCTAAAAAACATGGGGTCAAAAGAGGGACTAAGGTGGAAACCTAGTTATTTGTCCTGATAAACTAATTATCCTTGGGAGATGGGGGAGAAACAAAAATAAAAAATGGGTCTTTCGGATAATTTATTGAATTTTACGTGAAGACTACAAAACTCCAGTTAGTTCACATTATATAAAATGAACTGCTTAAAAGATCAAGTGAAAGTGCTGTGGTCGGATCCAGGCTCGTTGTCTTGCAGAATCAAAGAATGAGTTCTCGGACGAAGAAGGTAAGTGGAAGCAGTTTATTGAGAGATAGACTCCCTATAGCAGGGAGTGGCCCCAAGTGGGTTGTCGCTGAAGTTCCTTTGTTTAAGGGCAGATGTATGTCTTCTTGGCTCTTTTTTCTTTTTTTTCTTTATTAAGGTATTACATATGTGTCCTTATCCCTCCATTGCCCTCCCCCCACACCCCACTTATGCCCTCACCACCCTGGTGTCTGTGTCCATTGGTTAGGCTTATATGCATGCATACAAGTCCTTTGGTTGATCTCTCCCCCTCCCCCCACCCGCCCCTACCT
>NW_005356087.1:919027-919595 GCF_000412655.1 Myotis brandtii
CTTTCCTCTGAGGTTTGATGGTCTGATCGATGCTTCTCTGTCTCTGGATCTGTTTTTATTCATCAGTTTATGATGTTCATTATATTCCACAAATGAGTGAGATCATATGATATTTATCTTTCTCTGATTGGCTGATTTCACTTAGCATAATGTTCTCCAGTTCCATCTATGCTATTGCAAATGGTAAGAATTCCTTCTTTTTTACTGCAGCGTTGTATTCCATTGTGTAGATCAGTGATAGTGAAGCTTTTGATCTCGGCGTGTCAAAATTTTGAAAAACCCTAACTTAACTCTGGTGCTGTGTCACATATAGAAATATTCATAATTTTTTTTTTGATATTTGCAACCATAGTAAAAAAATGATTTACATTTTTGATATTTATTTTATATATTTAAATGCCATTTAACAAAGAAAAATCAACCAAAAAATATGTATAAAATGAACAAAAACAAAAACAATGTACATTTAGGAAAAAATAATAATAAAAACAATGATAATCAAGTGGTACGAAAACTAGAAATTAGTGATTTTTTTGGTGCTGAAGTTTGTCTGCTAATTCTTCGATTG
>NW_005356087.1:921282-935509 GCF_000412655.1 Myotis brandtii
TTTTTTATAAAAGGTTGATAGGTTTCTTACCTATTAACTTTTTGCAGTGTTGTTGCACTGACTCCTGGTGCAAAACAATTCAAAGATAGTATGTATAACCAACAAATATATGGTGCTGTAATCAATTATCCGAAACGCAGAATGTCTCGTCGAGCACTGTTGCACTGTATATCTTTTTCTTCTAACCCTCCCACTCCTGTCTCCTAACAAACATGGCGATCAAGTGCATCCGTTTGCCAAATGCACCCGAACGCACAGGAAGCTTACCCGAGGCACATGTTGACAATAATGAGGCCGTTTCCAGAATTGGGCATTCTGTCACTCGAGTAAAAATAAAATGTCATGAGTAAAGATTAATCTCTTTATAGTGCAATTCTTAACCTTGTTATATTAATGTCAATATTGGAACAATGTATCTTGGATGTTTTCACTATGTATCTTTGCTACACAACACCGATGTACATGTTTATATCTGGTTTTAGAATTGCATTATTGATCATGAGTAACGTGAGTAATAATATTACTCGAGTGATGCCCAACTCTGGCCGTTGCGAGAGACAAATATTTGAATTATGCAATTTTTTGTCTCTGTCGATACTTGTCACCCAAAATGAGTTCGCGTGTCACCTCTGACACGCATGTCATAGGTTCGCCATCACTGGTGTAGATGTACCACAGTTTTTTAATCCATTCATCTGCTGATGGGTATTTAGGCTGTTTGCAAATCTTAGCTGTGGTAAATTGTGCTGCTATGAACATAGGGGTCCATATATCCTTTCTGATTGGTGTTGCTAGTTGCTTGGGATATATTCCTAGAAGTGGGATCACTGGGTCAAATGGGAGTTCCATTTTTAGTTTTTTGATGAAACTCCATACTGCTCTCCACAGTGGCTGCACCAGTCTGCAATTCCCACCAGGAGTGCACAAGGATTCCTTTTTCTTGTGAATCTTCGCCAGCACTTGCCATTTGTTGATTTATTGATGATAGCCATTCTGACAGGTATGAAATGGTACCGCATTGTGTTTTGATTTGCATCTCTCTGATGATCAGTGACGTTGAGCATTTTTTCATATCTCTCGTGGCCATCTGTATAGCCACTTTGGAGAGGGGTCTATTTAAGGCTGTTGCCCATTTTTTGATTGGATTGTTTATCTTCCTTTTGTTAAGTTGTATGAGTTCCCTGTAAATGTTGGAGATTAAACCTTTATCAGAGATAATATTGGCGAATGCCCCCGCGCGTCCCACCTGGAGAGCCTCTTTGCCCATTTTTAAACAGAATTGTTTGTCCTCCTTTTGTTAAGTTGTTTGAGTTCTTTATATATTTTGGAAATTAACCCCTTATTGGATGTATCATTGGTAAATATGTTCTCCCATGCAGTGGACTTTCTTATTGTTTTGTTGATGGTTTCTTTTGCTGTACAGAAGCTTTTTATTTTGTTGTAGTCCCATTTGTTTATTTTCTCTTTAGTTTCCATTCCCCTAGAGCTGTATCGGTGAAGATATTGCTTCAGCACTAGTCCAAGATTTTGCTGCCTATGGATTGCTCTAATATTTTTATGGTTTCACGTCTTATGTTTAAGTCCTTATCCATTTTGAGTTTATTTTTGTGTATGGTGTAAGTTGGTGGTCTAGTTTCATGTTTTCTGCATGTATCTGTCCAATTTTCCCAACACCATTTATTGAAGAGATTGTCTTAACTCCATTGTATGTTCTTGAATCTTTGTCAAATATTAATTGAACATAGTGGTTTGGGTCGATTTCTGGATTCTCTGTTCTATTCCATTGGTCTATATGTCTGTTCTTGTGCCAGTACCAGGCAGTTTTGAGAACAGTGGCTTTGTAATACAGCTTGATATTTGGTATTAAGATCCCTCCTACTTTGTTCTTCTTTCTCAGGATTGCTGCAGCTATTCAGAGTCTTTTTTTATTCCAGATGAATTTTGGGAGAGTTCGTTCTAGGTCTGTGAAATATGCCTTTGGGATTTTAATGGGGATTACCTTGAATCTATAGATTGCTTTGGGTAGTATGGACATTTTGATGATGTTGATTCTACCAATCCATGAACATGGTATGTTTTTCTATCTGTTTATGTCTTTCTCTATCTCTTTTTTCAGTTTCCTGTAGTTTTCCGAGTACGGGTATTTTACCTCCTTAAGTTTATTCTTAGGTATCTTAATTCTTTTGGTGCGATGGTAAATGGGATTGTTTTTTTAATCTCTCTTTCTGTAAGTTCACTATTGGTGTACAAAAATGCCATAGATTTCCTGGCATTAATTTTGTATCCTGCTACATTGCCGAACTCATTTATTAACCATACCAGACCTGAGGCCCTGAACCTAACTGTCCCCTATACCTGGGCTCCTGAGCATTAAAGAGAAAAAACCAACGTGATATAGAAAAATATTAGTTACATGCAAATAAGTGGTTAGAATAAGATGGAACTTGGAGACATTGTAGAAAATAGGTCTAGGCAAAGTACCGAAAATTAGGTACAGCAGTATAGCGGCAGATTCGGAAATTACCGAAAAATCGGTACAGCGGTCTGATAGGGTTAAGTCTAATAATTTTCTGATGGAATCTTTAGGGTTTTCTATGTACAGTATCATGTCATTTGCGAATAATGACAGTTTTACGTCTTCTTTTCCAATTTGGGTACTTTTTATTTCTTCTTCTTGTCTAATTGCTATAGCTAGCACTTCCAGGACTATGTTGAACAGGATTGGTGAAAGTGGGCATCCCTGTCTCGTTCCTGTTCTTAGGTGAACTGGTTTTAGTTTTTGCACATTTAGTATGATGTTGGCTATAGGTTTGTCATACAACGCTTTTATTATGTTGAGGTATGATCTCTCTATTCCCATTTTGCTGAGGGTTTTTATCAAGAAAAGGTGTTGGATTTTGTCAAATGCTTTTTCGGAGTCAGTTGATATGACTATGTGATTTTATCTCTCAGTTTGTTTGTGTGATGTATCACATTTAGTGATTTGCAGATATTGTACCATCCTTGCATCCCTGGGATAAATCCTACTTGGTCATGGTGTATGATCTTTCTGATTTAATGCTGGATCCGATTTGCTAGCATTTTGTTGAGGATTTTGGCATCTATGTTCATGAGGGATATTGGCCTGTATTTCTCTTTCATTGTGTTGTCTTTATCTGGTTTTCGGTATTAGGGTAATGCTGGCTTCATAGAATGAGCTTCCTCTTGAATTTTTTGGAATAGTCTGAGGAGGATAGGTTTTAGTTATTCCTTGAATGTTTGGAAGAACTCCCCTGTGAAGTTGCCTGGCCCTGGGCTTTTGTTTCCTGGAAGCTTTTTGATGACTGCTTCAGTTTCCTCCATAGTTATTGGCCTATTGAGATTTTTAGAATCTTCCTGATTGAAATTTGGAAGGTGGTATTTTTCTAGGAATATGTCCATTTCCCCTAGGTCAGTGGTTCTCAACCTTCCTAATGCCGCGGCCCTTTAATACAGTTCGTCATGTTGTGGTGACCCCCAACCATAAAATTATTTTCGTTGCTACTTCATAACTATTTTTGCTACTGTAAACAATATGTAATTATATATGTGTTTTCCGTTGGTCTTAGGCGACCCCTGTGAAAGGGTCGTTCGACCTCCAAATGGGTCAGGACCCACAGGTTGAGAACCGCTGCTCTAGGTTGTCTAGTTTGTTGGAATAGAGTTGTTCATAGTATTTTTTTTAACAGTCCTTTGTATTTCTGTGGGGTCTGTTGTTATTTCTTCCCTTTCATTTCTGGTTTTGTTTATTTGGGTCCTCTCTCTTTGCTTCTTGGTGAGCCTGGCTAGAGGTTCATCATTCTTGTTTATCCTTTCAAAGAACCATCTCTTGCTTTCATTGATCTTTTGTATTGATTTCTTTGGTCTCTATATCATTTATTTCTGCTCTAATCTTTATCATCTCCTTCCTTTGCTCACTCTGGGCTTTTCTTGTTGCTCTCTTTCTAATTCTTTGTGTTTTAGAGTTACATGATTTATTACCATTTTTTCTTTTTTTTTTTTTTTGAGGTAGGCCTGTAGAGCTATAAACTTCCCTCTCAGGACTGCTTTCACTTTGTCCCATAG
The DNA here is from genome assembly GCF_000412655.1 of Myotis brandtii. Taxonomy (NCBI): domain Eukaryota; kingdom Metazoa; phylum Chordata; class Mammalia; order Chiroptera; family Vespertilionidae; genus Myotis; species Myotis brandtii. Next base: position 925,366 of record NW_005356087.1, read on the forward strand.
ATTTTGGATTGTTATGTTTTCATTGTCATTCGTTTCCATAATGTTTTTAATTTCTTCTCTGATCTCATTGGTAACCCAATCATTGTTTAATAGCATGCTAATCAGCTTCCAAGTGTTTGATTATTTTAATTGTTTTTATTGTAGTTTATTTCTAATATTATGCTATTGTGGTCTGTGAAGATGCTCGATATGATTTCTATCTTCTTGAATTTGGAGAGACTTTGCCTGTGCCCTAATATATGGTCTATCTTTGAAAATGTCCCATGTACACTTGAGTAGAATGTATATTCTTTATCTTTGAGGTGAAATGTTCTGAAGATCTTGATTAAGACCATGTGATCTAGTGAGTCATTTAGGATTGCTGTTTCTTTGCTGATTTTTTGTCTAGAGGATTTATCCAGTGTTGTCATTGGAGTATTAAAGTCTCCTACTATGATGGTATTGCAATCGATCTCTCCTCTGATATCTTCCAGAAAATTTTTTATGTATTTCTGTACTCCTGCATATGTTTACTAGAGTTATATCCTCTTCTTGTATCGATCCCTTTAGTATTATTAAGTGGCCTTCCTTGTCTCTTGTATGACCTTCACTTTGAGATCTATTTTGTCAGATATAAGTATTGCTACTCCAGCTTTTTTTTCATTTCCGTTTGTCTGAAAGATTTTTTTCCATCCCTTTACTTTCAGTCTATGTGAGTCCCTTGTTCTGAGATGGGTCTCTTGTTGACAGCATATGTATTGTTCATCTTTTTTTATCCATTCAGCCATTCAGTGTCTTTTGATTGGAGCATTTTGTCCATTTACGTTTAAAGTTATTATTGATAGGTATTGTTTGTAGTCATTTTTATTTTTGTGCCTGTGTTCCTTCTTCCCTTTTTATTTCTTCTTTTTACACCAGTCCCTTTAGCATTTCTTGCATTCCTGTCTTGGTAGTGATAAACTCCCTTAGCCTTTTTAGGCTATGAAGCTCCTTATTTCCCCTTCAATTTTGAATGATAGCCTTTCTGGATAGAGTATTCGTGGATTCAGTCCCTTGCTTTGCAACACTTTGTATACCTCCTTCCCTTCCCTTCTAGCTTGATGTGTTTCTGTTGAGAAATCATTTGATAATCTAATGGGAGATCCCTTGTACATAACTTTCTGTCTCTCTCTTGCAGCTTTAAGATTCTCTCTTTGTCCTGAACATTTGCCATCGTAATTACATTTCTTGGTGTGGGTCTTTTCAGATTCATCTTGTTTGGGACTCTCTGTCCTTGTGTGACTTTTTTTTCTTCCCCACATCAGGGAAGTTTTCTGACATTATTTCTTCAAATAGGTTTTCTAACCCTTGTTCCTCTTCCTGTCATTCTGGCACCCCTATTATTCATATGTTGCTTCGTTTCAGGTTGTTCCAATGCTCCCTTAGGCTCTCCTCCTTTCTTTTAATTTTTTTCTCTAATTGGAGTTCAGTTTGAGTGTGTTTTGTTTCCCTGTCTTCTAATTTGCTAATTCGGTCCTCTGCTAGTCCTAGTCTACTGTTGAAACTTTCCATGGTGTTTTTTATTGCAGCTATATCACTCTTTATTTCCTCTTAATTCTTACATAAGTTGTTGATTTTTTCATCCATCCTGTTTATGACCCTTATTCTGACTTCTTTTTCTGACATATTGCATGCCTCTGTTGCACTTATTTGCTTTTCTGGCGAATTCTCCTTTTCTTTCCTTTGGGGGCTTCTTTGTCTCCCCATTTTGCTCTCACCGAAAAATCTACGTGTCAATTCCTGCAGGGGCTGCTCCTCGGGCAGCAGGAACTCCTCGGGTGGTCGCATCATCAGCTGCTCCTCAGTTGTAGATGGCTCCTCTAGTGGGTGCTGCTTGCAGCAGTGGTGGCTCCTCTGGCTGGCAGGGGCAGGCTGCTTGTGCAGCTGCTGCTCCTCAGACCGGGGCGGGCTGCTCCTGCAGCTGCTGCTCTTTGGACGGGGGCGGGCTTCGCGGTGCTGCTGTTCCTTGGAAGGGGCGGGCTGCTCGCATGGCTGCTGCTGCTGGGATAGGGGTGGGCTGCTCGAGGAGCTGCTACTCCTCGGACAGGGGCGGGCTGCTCACATGGCTGCTGCTCACATGATCACAGTACCCGAGGCTAAAGAGTTGGGCTCGCCAGAGGGGAGTGTGCTTTGGAACTCACAGTAGCCCTGTCCTGGGGTGACTGGAGTCTCAGTGACCATGGGACCGCAGGCAAGGCAGCAGTTCCCTGATGGGGGTGGCTGTAGAGTTCCGGGTGTTAACTGAGGGTACCCTGTGTGGAGGTAAGGATGGGCTTCCAGTCACAGCAGCTCTCCCTTCAAAAAGGCGCAGCCTCTGTGGAGGTATCGTCCACTCTGGCACTGTTTGAAATGGTAGCAAAGGCTGCCTTGTTAGGCGAGCCTGGTCAGTCTGCCCCCAAAGGTCCTGCGGGATCTAACTGTGCCTCACTCACAAACACACACACACCAAACGTCCACACACTCCTCTTTTGCTCTCTCACTCACGCTCTCTCCCTTACTGCCATCTTCTTCCTAACTCTGTTGTTGGGTCTGGAGTGTTACTGACCCGTTTGTAGATGGAGTCACCTCTCCGGGTGTTTGGTTATGTGGCTCGCTCTCTACCACATTGGCCAAACAGGGTAAAATTCACCTCGACAAGGTACGACACAAAGGGAACAAAACATGAATGTACTCATGACACCGATAACCCTTATAGAAGTGACCACCAGAGAAAAGAGAATTAGGGAAGAGAAAAGAAAGCACAAATGGTATCAAAGAGAGAAAAAAAGCTATGAGAGAAAAGAAAAAGAAGAAAAAGGGAAAAAATATATGTATATATGGGGAGAAAACACCAGAGAACAAACAGATAAACCAAAACATACAAACACCAAATACCCAGTAAAGAGGGTGGGGGCAGAATCTCATATACAGAAAGTAAGGTTAAGAATTGGATGAATATGGGGAGGATCTCAGTTCAGTATAGAGAAGAAAGAAAGAGGATGATTGGATTAGAAAAAGAAAAAGAAGAAAATAATAATTTTTAAAAAATTAAAAAATAGGATAAAATAAAAAACTCAGAATGATGAAAAATAATGCAAAAAGAAATAGGAAATAGAAAAGATAACAAAATAATGAAATAGAATAAAATAAAAATGAAAAAGTGATTTTTCATTTCCCCATGAGAACTGGTTTAAGACTCCACTCTTCTGTACTGCCTGCTACTTCTCAGTTTCCTGTTGCTGGGACTGAAGGCCTCTCTGTCTCATTGGTCATGGTGTCTAATCTTTCTGATGTAATGCTGGATCAAATTTGCTAGAATTTTTTTTGTATCCTTTGTGCCACTCTGGGTGTGGCTGTATTGGTTGCCTGGAGACTGCAGGGAGGGGCTATCTCTTCAGGAGAAAATGGCTGCCTAGGTATGGCCTGTCAGGCATGACTCAACGCCAGACTCAGGGCCACCTATTCCCGATCCTCGCCTCTCCCCAGACTCAAGTTCACACCTCCACCTGCACCTCAGCCACAGGTGATTGTCTATATTTGGAAAGTCCTATGAACTAGATTCAGCAAATAAAAGCAAAGAACAAAAAGAGGGGAAAGAGCTGTGCCACTGCAAGCCCCTTTCCTCCTGGCACAGTGCGGCCTGGACAGCCGTCCAGGCTGCTCCCTCTGGGCTCAGGCTTTCGTGGCTGTGGATCCAGATCTAGAATCCCCTGCTGCCCGCAGTCCTGCAGACCTCCTTTCCACAGTCAGATGCTACGCCTGTCCCAAGGGACACAGCCTCAGTGCCGTGTCGTTTCCCTTTGACCCTCTGGCCTTGGAGGTCTCGCAGTTCTCTCCAGTGCAGATCCCTGAATTTACCGTTCTCCCGGTGTCCTCTGCCCTTCCTGGCTGCAAATTGTCTCACCAGCTGTGTCTACTTCACCAATTCGGAGTGGATGTTATTCGATTTAGTTACTTGTTCTATCTGCTCCGGGATAAGCCTCATGACACATCTGTCTACTCCACCACCATTTTGTCTCCGTCTTGCTGGCTCTTGATGGGTCTTTTCAAAGAATTCTGCAGAGCAACATCCATACATTTTAAAGCTCACGTCTCCCAGGCGCCATTGCACCCATCTGGGTTGCCTTAGCATCTCCTGCCTCCAGCCTGTTTTTTCCACCCATCTAGGTTCAGCGCTAGGTCACTTTGGTTTTTACCTGTGGTGTTTCTTCTTGGATTTCTTGGAACAGGGAGCAGTCAGCAAACTGTATGCTGTTCTCATCTCCAGGGTCCTATTATTCTAGGATTTCCCCATTCTTCTTCTTCTCCCAAGGTCCGGACCTTGACTGCCTATCCATTTCTAACTCCTCAAAATGAGCTCTCAATTAATGAGTACTCACAGAATTCTACGTTCTGAAGATCCAAAAATAAAGAGGCAGGGTCTATCTGTGTGTGCCTTTTGAATAGCTGACAGCACAATGACAGCAATTCACAACTGTAGTGGGACTTCTGGGATGAGGAGCATTACATTTGACTGATGAAGTCATGGAGATTTTACAGAGAAGTCAATTTGAACTCCTACTTGAAAAACTCAGGAGAAAAACATTGGAATCTAAGTAGAAAAGATGTAGAAAGTTACAAATTGGCTGTACACTCTGGTAGGGTTTCTTTGAAAAAAGCCCCACTTGGCTTTGACCCTTTAGTTGTTGTTTTTTTTTTAAATATATTTTATTGATTTTTTTACAGAGAGGAAGGGAGAGGTATAGAGAGTTAGAAACATCGATGAGAGAGAAACATCGATCAGCTGCCTCCTGCACACCCACCACAGGGGATGTGCCCGCAACCAAGGTACATGCCCTTGACCGGAATCGAACCTGGGACCCTTCAGTCCACAGGCCAATGCTCTATCCACTGAGCCAAACCGGTTAGGGCTTGACCCTTTAGTTGTAAGATACTTAATCTCAACCTTTAAGTGTAGGAATAAGATGGCTAGCATCTAAGCACTTTACAAAAAGGATTTTTACAAATCACTGAAATGTTTTTTAAAGGCAGTTTTAATGAACAGGCTTCTCATCGTGCCTCCATTTTTACTTTAAAATGAATTCAGTTTATTCCTAACATCTGTCTACCTCAAATACATTTTAGGATAATTTATATGTATACTGAAGGCCCAATGCAGGAAATCCATGCAGTGGGGGCACGGGCGTCCCTCAGCCCGGCCTGCGCCCTCTCACAATCCTGGACCCCTCACTCCTAACTGCCTGCCTGCTTACCATCTGTGAGCCTGGCTTCTGGTTGAGCGGCACTCCAGCTGTGGGAGCACACTGACCAGCAGGGGGCAGCTCCTGCATTGAGCATCTGCCCCCTGGTGGTCAGTGCACATCATAGCGACCAGTGGTTCTGGTTGCTCTGCCGTAACTGTGGTAAATGTTTCCCTCCACGTCCCGCGTGGTTCAGGGTTCAGGATCTGGAGGAGGAGCTGCACACAAATGAAAGAGAAGAGACAAGAGATAATTTGGGAATATTGGGGGACCAGGCGGGCAAGTCCAACTCAAGGAGAAGGACTTCCACCGGTGCTCAGGCCGCATCAACCTTTTATAGTCAGAGGTAAACAAAGCAGTGGTCACCATAGTTACACAGTTCTTGTTTCACCTGTTTTGACCATAGTTACACTTCCTGCACTTCCCTCAGCCCATTAGCCTCCCAGATAAAATCCAGGGAGTGTTATAAGGTCAAGCCTAATTATGCTAAGAGGACTGAGCCCTCTAAGCTGGGACTTGTTTGTGACTTTGCCAGCAGGTCAGTCCGAGGCTCAACCCTATATCGGTTCCCCACATCAACGGTCGCTGGGATTTTATTAGATAGATGTATGCCAAACACTGAGCTACTAAAATGAATAATTTTCTGCCTTTCTATTTCTACATCTCTTTTGTTTTTTGTTTTTTTACCACTGTGGTCTGAATATTTGCTTTTCAATTAAGACCATTTTTTCAGTTTGTTACAATTTATTCTATATTCTGATAAAACCTTGCCATGTTATGATCTTTTAGATCATTCTTCCCTTTCCCTTCTTTCATCCTTCCTCTTTATCATAGTGTTTTACTGTAAATTGTATAGCATGTGAAAAATGTTGAGCCTCGACTTTCCTCAACACTTATTATGACTAGCGTCTGCTTTCCAAACCTCAAGGAACTCACATTTTTCTGATGCTTGGATCATACCTTGATGCAGTTAGGAAGGTAAATCTACCAACAGGAAATCCTATTCTGTGTTCAAGCTATTTGACCTAATGACCCCACTTCTGGGAATATATACTAAGAATCCCAAAACACCATTCAGAAAGAATATACATCCCTATGTTCATAGCAGCATTATTTCCAATATCCAAGATCTGTCTGGAAATAGCTCAAGTGCCTATCAGTAAAGTGGATAATATATCTAAAGTACATTTACACAGTGGATAACTATGTGGTTGTGAAATAAAAGGAACTTTACCCTTTGTGACAGCATGAATGCAGAGTTTTCTAGTACTGTTTACAAATGTGTTGATTAAATGTGATGCCATAAACCAATACATGCAGTAAATAATTGGGAATGGTTTTACTCTTGAAGAAATTCACAAGTGAACATAATATGTGGAATGCTGGTATCTTCAGTGAAATATTACAGTATAATGCCATTTATTGGGAAAGTATGTTGGAATATTCATTACAAGTATAGGATTCATTTAGGAATTTTAGTCTGTTCTAAAAACAGTGTGCCAACATCTTACATCATACGAATTAATTTTAAGCGTTCAAAACTTCACTCCATGTTTTACACAGTGCTCAGCATATTGAATCACTACAACTAGCCTCTTGTAGATATCTTTTTCACTGTCTTGATTATTTATGTCATAGACTAATGCATGCATTACTTTTTTTGAATATTTTTCACTCTTTAACAAATACATAAGTGAATTTAGTGTGTGGAATGCTGGTATCTCCTATGGGATCCTATATAATAAAAGCCTAATATGCTAAGCGTCGGGTCGGCCGTTCAACCAATCAAAGCATAATATACTAATGATATGCTAAGACCACTCAACTGATCGCTCTGACATGCACTGACCACCAGGGGCAGACAGTCGACCGGTCGACCAGTCACTGTGATGTGCACTGACCACCAGGGGGCAAATGCTCCCACCGGTAGGTTAGCTTGCTGCCGGGGTCTGGCCATCGGGACTGAGGGAGACGGGCTGGACACACCCTGTAGCCCTCCCGCAGTACCTCCCCGGCTGGCCAAACTCCCACATCCTTCCCTGGCCCCAATTGTACAACACTGGGGTCCTTCGGCCTGGCCTGCACCCTCTTGCAATCCGGGATCCCTCGGGGGATGTCGAAGAACCAGTTTCGTCCCGATCCTCCAGACCAGGCCGAGGTACCCCACTGGTGCACAAATTCGTGCACCGGTCCTTTAGTATTATAATATAATGCCATTTACTAGGAGATTATGTTGGAACATTCATTACATATTATGTTTTTGACTATTACATGCATTGCCAATTGGTAATATGTTCCATTCTTTGAAGAAATACTTAAGACAACTTAGTGTGTGGATACTGGTATCTTGTTTGAAATATTACAAACAATTTTATTTACTGGGGGAGCATTTTGGAACATTCATTACACAGTAGGAGTTTCATTTAGTTATTAGTTATTATAGTCTGTGCAAAACAGAATTTGCCAAAATATCGCTTTGTACAAATTAATTGTAAGAGTGTTCTAACACTTCATAGCAGTTTTTACAAAATATGAAGCTCATTGTAACACTAAACTAGACTTTTCTAAACAGAATTTGTTAGTAGCATTTACATATATTTTAATTATAAGTTATGTAATAGATTATATATTGAGAACATGTTTCACTCTTTGAATTGAATAAATAAACAGGTGAACCTAGTATTTGGAATGCTAGTATTTTCTGGGAAATATATTAGCTAATAAAAGAGTAATATGCAAATTGACCATCCAACACAGGATGGCCGCCCCCATTTTGTCAAAGATGGCCGGCAGGGGAGGGCAGTTGTGGGCGATCAGGCTGGCAGGGGTGGGCAGTTGGGAGTGACCAGGCCTGCAAGGGAGGGCAGTTAAGGGCGACCAGGTCTGCAGGGGTGGGCAGTTAGGGGCGACCAGGCCTGCAGGGGAGGGCAGTTAGGGGTGACCAGGCCTGCAGGGGAGGGCAGTTAGGGGCAACCAGGCCTGCAGGGGAGGGTAGGTAGGGGCTACCAGGCCTGCAGGGGAGGGCTGTTGGGGGCGACCAGGCTGAAAGAGGAGAGCAGTTATGGGTGACCGGGCTGGCAGGGGAAGGCAGTTTGGGATGACCAGGCCAGCAGGGGAGGGCAGGTAAGGGTGACTGGGCTGGCAAAGGAGGGCAGTCGGGGCCACCAGGCTGAAAGAGGAGAGCAGTTACGGGTGACCGGGCTGGCAGGGGAGGGCAGTTGGGGCCACCAGGCTGAAAGAGGAGAGCAGTTACGGGTGACTGGGCTGGCAGGGAAAGGCAGTTTGGGATGACCAGGCCAGCAAGGGAGGGCAGTTAAGGGTGACTGGGCTGGCAGAGGAGGGCAGTTGGGGGTGACTGGGCTGGCCAGGGAGAGCAGTTGGGGGAGGGGGACCCAGCCCTGCAGGGGAGGGCAGTTGGGGGCAACTAGGCCTGCAGGGGAGGACAGCAGTTAGGGGTGACCAGGCCAGCAGGGAGGGCAGTTAGGGATGACCAGGCCAGCAGGGGAGGGCAGTTAGGGGCAATCGGGCTGGCAAGGAGGCAGTTAGGCATTGATCAGGCTGGCAGGGGAGTGGTTAGGGGCAATCAGGCAGGTAGGCAGGTGTGTAGTTGGGAGCCAGCAGTTCTGGACTGTGAGAGGGATGTCCGATCCTAGTGGGATCAGGCCTAAACGGGCAGTCGGACATCCCTCGAGGGGTCCCAGATTGGAGAGGGTGCAGGCAGGGCTGAGGGACACCCCCACCGCCATGCTCGAATTTCGTGCACTGGGTCTCTAGTTATAATATAATGCATTTTACTAATGGATCATATTGAAACATTCATTACATAATTAGTAAAAATTTCATTTGTCAAATATAGTCTGTGATAAAAAGTTTGCCAAATTCCTGTTTAATACAAGTTTAAGAGTAAGAGCGATCAAACATTTCACTACAGGTTTTCAACAATGTCCACTTCACTGAAACACTAAAATTAAAGTGTTCTAGTCCAAGTTTGTGAGTAGAGTTTACAAATGTACTAATTATACCTTATGTCAAAAACTCATATGCATTACATAATGGGACTATCTTTCACTCTTTGAAGAAATATGCAGGTGAATGTAGTCTGTCCTAAGAAAAGTTTGCCAAGGGCAGCATAGGTAAACACCAGAAATTGCTGCCTCCCACAACAAATTCAAAAATACAACTAAAAGACAAAACGGACATCATCCAGAACCACAGGAAGGCTGGCTGAGTGGAAATTCTATAACTAGAAGGAAAGAGAAAAGCACACTGAGACTCAGAGGAGGTGCGGAAGTAAAAGTGCAGAGGTACAGAGGCGCACGCGGCAAGGGCTGGCAACTGAGGACGCGGCTGTCTTTTTGAATCAGGAGGGAGTCACAAGCCCCCAACTGCTCTGAACTCCAGTTCCGGGTGAGTCTCTGGGGACCTAGACTCATACAGGGAGAAACTGGACTGTCTGGCAGCGGGCAGAACTCGGAACTCGAGGGTGGCTTTCTCTCAAAGGTGCTTGCAGCGATTACCAGGACATTGAGAATCAGGGCCCATTAGGGCAGGGCTGAGGATCATCCATAGCTGAGACTCATACGAGAAACTGGACTGTCTGGCAGCGGGCAGAACTCGGAACTCGAGGGTGGCTTTCTCTCAAAGGTGCTTGCAGCGATTACCACCACATTGAGAATCAGGGCCCCTTAGGGCAGGGCTGAGGATCAGCCATAGCTGCTTGCTCCACCCTGTTGATTCCCTGAGACCCCACCCTACCCAAGCTGTGCCCAGAGGCTTTTGCATATGAAAGGCCTGGCCCTTTGCAATCTGAAAATTACCTAACAAACTGCAGCTGGGCCAGACGAACCCAGAACTTCCAAGAGAAGGCCCAAGGCCCCACAGCAGCTTGCATTGCTTCACAGCTGGGC
>NW_005356087.1:937083-971296 GCF_000412655.1 Myotis brandtii
ACAACTATAAAATCTGAACAATAAAGATTTAATTTTTTTTAAAAAAGTTTGCCAAAATCCTGCTTTGTACAAATGTATCTAAGATTGTTTTTACACAAAGTTTGCCAAAATCCTGCTTTTTACAAATGTATCTAAGATTGTTCAAACACTTCACTACAAGTTTTACACAATGTGAAGCTCATTAAAACACTAATATTAAAGTGTTTTACATACAGTCTGCTAATAGCATTTACAAATGTATTGATTGTACATTGTCATAGACTAGTACATACATTACCTATTGAGAATATGTTTCACCTTTGAAAAAACACACACGGGTCAACTGAGTGTGATGCTGTTATCTTCTATTGGGCATTATATTTTATTGAAGAAACCAGCATTCCAAGCAGCAAGCGCTCCTGTGTATTCCTTCAGAGTTTAAAATATTCCAATGAGGTAATTCATATATTAATGTTTGACATAGGTCATAATCAAAACATTTGTGAAAGTAACTAGCAAACTGTCTAAGACAATATAGTTTTAGTGATTCTGTTAGTGTGTGCACATTATGTTTGATCATGCTTAGACTTAATTTATACCAATTAGAATTTTGGCAAACAGTTTCAAGCACAGACTTTAAATACTAAATGAAATCCATACTAATAATGTAATGATTGTTTCAATATACACTTCTATTTAATGGCATTATAATATTTAATAGAAGATTACAACACTCCACACAATAGTTTCATCTGTGTATATCTTCAAAGAGTGAATAATATTTAATAGATAATCCATGTACTAGTCAATGATATAACCTATAGTCAATACATTTGTTACTGCTACTAGCAAATTCCATCTAGAACAGTCCAGATTTAGTGTTTCAATAGGTTGCCCATTTTGTATAATCTGTAATTGTGTTAGAACACTCAGAATTTTTTTGTACCACATTTTATAAAACAGACTGTAATTTCTAAATGAAACACACTATGTAATGAATGTTCCAACGTGCTCCTGCTGTAATTGGCATTATATTATAAAGTTTCACCAAAAAAAAGCATTTCACAAGTTGACTTGTGTATTTCTTGAAAGAGTCAAGCACATTCCCAATAGATAATGTATGTAATGATCAATGACATAACTTACAATCAATACAGTTCTAAATGCCACCAGAAAACTATTTAGAACAGCTTAGATTTAGTGTTTCAATGAGCTCTGTACTTTGTAAAAAGTGCAGTGAAGTGTTAGGACACTATTAGAATTAATCATACCAAGCAGTATTGTGGCAAAGTGTTTTTACATGAGACTATACTTACTTAATATGTATTGAATGAACCTACATGTTTTTCCTGTAAAACTCACTGTTTTTCTATACTAGTATTTATAAGATTCCAGCATTCCACATACTGGGTTCACCTATGAATTTCTTCGAAGAGTGAAACATTCTCAATAAGTAATTAGTCTATGATATAAGAACATAAGAAGAGAATACAAATAAGAAAGTACAAATAAAGAAAATAAAACGATCAAAAGAACAGAATTGAAAAAACTAAAGAAACAAAGTAACTGAGAATAGAGAAAATGGACAGAAGAACACAACTGAAAAAGTGAAACAATACAAAAAATAAGAAAGAAAATAGAAATCGAGAACTAAAAATGAACACAGAAAAGAAAAAAAGTACAATAATGAGAACAAAGCAAGCAAAAGGAATGAGTTAAAGAGACAACAGAAAACTATGTAGAAGAAAAAAACTAAAAGAAAGGAAAAAACTAAAGGAAAACAGAACAGAGAGAATGGAGGTAGCAAAAAGAGAACATAGGACAGAAAACAGAAAAAGGAAGGAATAGAATTGAGCAAACCATTACAAAGAGAACAGAAAAATACAGAAGAAAGAGGAAACAAAAATAGAAAACAGGAAAATGCAACATAGGAAACAAAAAATAATACAACGAAAATATCAGAATAGAGGAACAAAGATCAGAAATCAGAAAAAAGTGAACAGGGAAAAAGACAAGTATGGAGTAGAGAAAAATGGAGAAAACAGGATAGGGAGCAGAAAAGAGAACATGGATGAAACAAAGAACAAAGACAATAGGGAAAACAAAAAAGGGGGAATGAAAAAAGAGAACAAAGAGAAGTCAAGGAAAACTGGACAGAATAAAAAGCATAGAAAATCAAAGAGAACAATGAGAAAATAAAGAAATTGAAGAGCAGAAAAAAGAAGAGAACAATAAATGGACAGACCAAAGAGTGAATGGAGAAAGTTGTGAAATTGGGGAAAAGAAAGAAAAACCAACCAGAAAAAAAAAATGGAGAGAACACAGGAAAGGGGAAGAGCAAAAGAAGAACAGACAATAGCAAAATGGAGATAGCAAAGAGAATCCAGAAAAACGTAAATGGATAGAATAAAGAAAAAGCAGAAATAACATAGAGAACATAAAGAGAACTGTGTAAATGGAAACAACAAAAACAGCAGAAAACTATGAAAATTCAAGGAAAAAAGGCAAAACAAGTAGGAGAAAATAGGTATAAAGAAACATAGAAACATATAGAGAAAATTTAGAGGACAACAAATTGAAAGGACAAAAAAGAAAAATCAAAACGGTAACAAAAAGATCAAAACATCAAAGAAAAATGGGAACAAAGAGAAATAATGAAAATGGTAATAGCAGAAAATAGAAAGAACAAAAGGAAAAATAGAGCAATCAAGAAAGAAGCAATAAAAATAAAACAAAAGGAAAAAAACAAAAAATGGAAAGGAACCAGGAAATAAGTGAACCAAGACAATGAAGAGAACAGAGAAATTGTAGAGAACAACGAAAAAAATTAGGAAGAGTGATAAAGGGAAAACAAAAAAGGGAAGAATATTAAATAGAAACCAGAGAAAAGGGAGGGGACAAAGAAAAAATAAATTAGCAGAGAAAGCAGAGAGAACAATGAGAAGAGAGAACCAAAAGAAATTAGAAAAGTATGAAAAAAGCAACAGTTAAAACAGAGGGTGCAAAATGGAAATTTAGAGAACAAAGGCAAAACAAAAAAAAAAAGAAAAGTAGAGAGAACAAAGCATAATATGAGAATAGAAATAAGAGAACAAAAAATAGAGAACAATAAATGAAGAAAATAAAAAAGAAACTAAGAGAATAATATAATTAATAGAAGAAACAAAAAGAAGTAAAAAAATACATGGAAATGAATAAAAAAAGGAACATGGAAATTTTGAACAACAAATGGAAAATATAGAGGAAAGAATACTGATAATACAAAAGAGAACTGAGAAAATATAAAGATCAAAGAATACCAAAAAAAAAAAAATGAAGAGAACAGAACCAAACAAGAACCGAGAACAGAAAAACAGAAAAAGAAAACAGAACAAAGAAGAGAATAGACAGCACTAAAAGAACAAAGAAAACATAATAAGAGAAAAATGACAACAAAGAGAGAAATTATAAGAAAATAGTAATAAGAAAGAACAGAACAATAAGCATAAAGAGTAGAGAGAATAAAAATGGTAAAAGAGAAAAAAAGTACAAAGGAAAAAAGATAATGGAGAAAAGAAAGAATAAAGAGAAAAAAAAAAAAGCCCTGACTGATGTTGCTCAGTTGAGCATTTTCCCTTGCATCAAGAGGTCACTGGTTGGATTCCCTATCAGGGCACATGCCCAGTTGCTGATTTGATCCCCAATAGCAAAGACCTGGTGAGAACAATAAGAAAATATGAAAATAAAATAGGAAACATAGACAATGAAATGAGCAAACGGAGAGAGGAGAAAACAGAACAAAATGAAAAAGGAGAAAATAGAGAGATAAAAGACAGAAGAGAATAATCCCATAGAACAAAATGCAAAAGAAAGAACCAAGAAAAATAAAAGGAGGAAAACAATAGAATGAAGATGAAAAATGGAGAGTACAAGGTAAAAAAAGAACAATAATAGAACAGGGTGAAAAGCGTAAATAGAGAACAAATTAAATAGTACAAATAAAAAGAGCAGAGTGAGGGAAGAAAGAAGAAGGTGACCAGCAGGAAGGTAGGGAGGGAGAGAATGTGAAAGAGTGAGGGAGTGATAGAAGAGTGTGTGGACCTGTGTGGTGTGTGTGTATGAGCTAGGGACAGTTAGATTCTGCAGGTCTTCCAAGGGGCTGACAAACCAGGCAGTCAAAGAAGGCGGAGCCCTGCTCCCACCACAGACACTCCATGGTGGCCAGCGCAGACACAGAGAGCACGCCATCTTGAGAAACAGAGCTGTTTGAGACTAAGATCCTGGCCTCAGCACCACCCAGTCTGATCTCAGACGCAAACCAGAACCCTGCATCCACTGGGGACAGAGACCTGCAAACACAGCTGCAGACCCACAGACACCAAGAATCCAGATATCCCGGCCGCAGATTTCTGTGAGTCAAAGAGCCTATCCCCTTCCCTGCAGGCTCATAGGCAGCACCATAGTAACTGACAGACCCACCCCTCGCACGGGCCGCAGAGCTGCTACAGGAATTTGAGTCTGGGAGCATGCAGACACTGGGAATCTGTTCCCCGCAACACAATTGGGCAACCAAATCCAAAGCCCATGCAGGGCGGCAGTGCCACCTGACTTCAGTTCTGGGCAAGCGCACACGGAATTCTGTTTTCCGCAGTGCAGGAGTAAACCTCCTGCCGACACAATGCTACTGTGCAACCCAGTCCCCCAAGCTGACCGGGACCCGATTGTCCAGGCAGGAGGCAGCACTGAGCACCAGTGACTTGACTCTGTTTCTTATCGCGTGCGCCTGGGATCCCTGACTCCCAGTGCATTCACACTAAGAGCCAATGACCCAATTCTTGGTGCATGCGCACACAGGGACCCTGATTCTCGGCACGAGGCCACGTGAAGCAACAGAGACTCTGATACTCGATTCTTGGTGTGGGCACAGGGGAATTCTGACTCCTGGTACACGCTAGGGGACTCTTATTTTTGGCATACACCAGCTGGGTCTCTGTTTTAGTGCATAGCAGGCGGGATCCCTGATTCTAGGTGTGCAGACAAGGCCACACTGAGTGCTGGTAATGCTGACCTTGGGTGAGAGTGGCTCCCACCGACCCATGAAGCCACATATCTTGGTGTCAGAGTTCTTCAGTGACACTCAGGTGGTGCAAAACTCCCACTGCACATGGCCCAGGCCCCCGCAACTCAGCAATTGAACCTTCTGGTGATAGTTAGAATTGGGAGACAATGAAACAATACTCAGAGGAAAGAAAAAGATGATCACCAAGAAAGGAAAAAAGTGAAACGGAGGCATGCAACATAACAGAAAAAGAATTCAGAGTTATGGTCGTGCAGTTAATAAACTGGATGGACAAGAAAATCAACAACCTGTGCAAACATCAGGAAGAAATCAAAAATGATATAGCTACAATCAAAAACGCCATAGAAGGTTTTAACATTAGACTAGAAGAAGCACCACCAACCCACGGAAGCCACAAGTCTTGGTGTCGGAGCTCTTCAGTGACACTCCGGTTGTGCGAAGCTCCCACTGCGCATGGCCCCGGGCCACACAACTCGATGTTTAAGCCTTCTGGTGATAGTCAGAATGGGGAGACGACACAAACCACAGAGAAAAGAAAATGAGGAGTCGCCAAGAAAGGAAATTAGTGAAACTGAAACATGCAACATGACAGAAAAAGAATTCAGAGTAATGGTTGTACAATTCATACATCGTGGGGATGAGAAAATCAACAACCTATGCAAGAATCAGGAAGAAATCAAAAGTGATATAGCTACAATCAAAAACACCATGGAAGGTTTCAACAGTAGACTAGACGAAGCAGAGGACCGAATTTGTGAGTTAGAAGATAAGGTAGAGAAACAAGCTCAATCTGAACAGCAACTGGAGAAAAAAATTAAAAAGCAGGAGAACTGACTAAGGGAACTTTGGGACAACACAAGATGATGTAACATACATATAATAGGGCTGCCAGAAGGACAAGAAGAGCAGCAAGGATTAGAAAATCTATTTGAAGAAATAATGACAGAAAACTTCCCGGATATGGGGAAGAAAAAAGTTACACAAGTACAGAGAGTTCCAAGGAAGATGAATCCCAAAAGACCCACACCAAGACACATAATTACAATGGCAAATCCTAACAACAAATAGATAATCTTAAAGGCTGCAAGAGAGACAGAGAGTTACCTACAAAGGATCCTCCATCAGATTATCAAATGATTTCTCAACAGAAAAACATCAAACTAGAAGGGAATGGAAGGAGGTATACAAAGTGTTGCAAAGCAAAGAACTAAATCCAAGAATACTCTATCCAGCAAGACTATCAATCAAAATTGAAGGGGAAATCAGGAGCTTTGCAGACAAAAAAGGCTAAGGGAGTTTATCACTACCAAGCCAGCAATGCAAGAAATGCTAAAGGGAATGCTGTAAAAAGAAGAAATAAAACAGTGAGAAGGAACTCAGGCAAAAAAATAAAAATAAAAATGACTGCAAACAAGTACCTTTCAATAATAACTTTAATTGTAAATGGACTAAATGCTCCAATCAAAAGACATTGAGTGGCTGAATGGATAAAAAAACACGACCCATATATATGCTGTCTACAAGAGACCCACCTCAGAACAAGGGACTCACACAGACTGAAAGTGAAGCGATGGAAAAATATCTTTCAGGCAAATGGAAATGAAAAAAAAGCTGAGGTAGCAATACTTATATTGGACAAAAAAGACCTCAAAGTGAAGGCCATAACAAGAGATAAGGAAGGCCACTTCATAATACTAAAGGGATTGATATAACCAGAGGATATAACCATGATAAACATATATGCATGCAATGCAGGAGCACCCAAATACATTAAAAAAAAAACTCCTGTAGTATATCAAGGGAGAGATCGACAATAATACAATCATAGTAGGGGATTTTAATACACCACTGACATCACTGGATAAATCCTCTAGACAAAAAAATCAGCAAAGAAACAGCAATCCTAAATGACTCACTAGATCAGATGGACTTAATTGACATCTTCAGAACATTTCACCCCAAAGCCACGAAATTTACGTTCTCAAGTGCACATGGGACATTTTCAAAGATAGACAATATATTGGGTCACAAGCAAAGTCTCCCCAAATTCAAGAAGATTGAAATCATACCAAGCATCTTCTCAGACCACAATGGTATAATATTAGAAACAAATTTCAATAAAAACAATCCAAAAAACTCAAACACTTGGAAGCTGAATAGCATCCTATTAGATAATGGTTGGGTTACCAATGAGATCAAAGAAGAAATTAAAAACATCCTGGAAACGAATGACAATAAAAACACAACATTCCAAAATCTATGGGACACAATGAAAGGAATCCTGAGAGAGAAGTTTATAGCTCTACAGGTCTACCTCAAAAAAAAAAAAAAAACAAGAAAAAATGGTAGTAAATCATTTAACTCTACAACTCAAAGAATTAGAAAGAGAGCAACAAGAAAAGGCCACAGTGAGCAGAAGGGAGGAGAAAATAAAAATCAGAGCAGAAATAAATAATATAGAGACCAAAAAACAATACTAAAGATCAATGAAACCAAGAGCTGATTCTTTGAAAGGATAAACAAGATTGGTGAACCTCTAGCCAGGCTCACCAAGAAGCAAAGAGAGAGGACCCAAATAAACAAAATCAGAAATGAAATAGGTGAAATAACAGCCCCCACAGAAATACAAAGGATTGTTTAAAAAAAAATACTATGAACAACTCTACTCCAACAAACTAGACAACCTGGAGGAAATGGACATATTTTTAGAAAAATACAACCTTCCAAAACTCAATCAGGGAGATTCTAAAATTCTCAATAGGCCAATAACTATGGAAGAAATCGAAGGAGTCATCAAAAAGCTCCCTGCAAACAAAAGCCCGGGGCCAGATGGCTTCACAGAGGAGTTATATCAAACATTCAAGGAAGAACTGAAACCTATCCTCCTCAGACTATTCCAAAAAAAATTCAAGAGGAAGGAACACTTCCAAGCTCTTTCTATGAAGCCAGCATTACCCTAATCCCAAAACCAGATAAAGACAACACAATGAAAGAGAATTACAGGCCAATATCTCTCATGAACATGGATGCCAAATCCTCCACAAAATGCTAGCAAATCAGATCCAGCATTACATCAGAAAAATCATACACCATGACCAAGTAGGATTTATCCCGGGGATGCAAGGATGGTACAATATCCGCAAATCAATAAACGTGATACATCACATAAACAAATTGAGAGAAAAAATCAAAGTCATATCAATTGACTCAGTAAAAGCATTTGACAAAAGCCAACACCCTTTCTTGATAAAAACTCTCAGAAGGTGGGAATAGAAAGATTATGCGTCAACATAATAAAAGCCATATATGACAAACCCACAGCCAACATCATACACAATGGATAAAAACTAAAACCATTTCCCCTACGGACAGGCACAAGACAGGGATGCCCACTCTCACCACTCCTGTTCGACATAGTACTGGAAGTACTAGACATTGCAATTAGACAAGAAGAAGAAATAAAAGGCATCCAAATTGGAAAAGAGGAAGTAAAACTGTCCTTATTTGCAGATGACATGATATTATACTTAAAAAACCCTAAAGACTCCATCAGACTTAATGAATTCGGCAATGTAGCAGGATACAAAATTAATGCCAAGAAATCTATGGCATTTCTATACACCAATAGTGAACTTACAGAAAGACAGACTAAAAAAGCAATACCATTTACCATCGCACTAAAAAAATTAAGATACCTAAGAATAAACTTACCTAAGGTGATAAAAGACCTATATGCAGAAAACTACAGGACACTGAAAAAAGAGATAGAGGAAGACATAAACAGATGGAAGAACATACCATGTTCATGGATTGGTAGAATCAACATCATTAAAATGTCCATACTACCCAGAGCAATCTATAGATTCAATGCAATCCCCATTAAAATTCCATTGGCATATTTCACAGACCTAAAACGAACTCTCCAAAAATACATCTGGAATAAAAATAGATAGCTGCAGCAATCCCAAGAAAGAAAAACAAAGTAGGTGGGATCTCAATACCAGATATCAAGCTGTATTACAAAGCCACTGTTCTTAAAACAGCCTGGTACTGGCACAAGAACAGACATATAGATCAATGGAAAGAATAGAGAACCCAGAAATCAACCCAATCCACTATACCCAATTAATATTTGACAAAGGAGGCATGATCATACAATGGAGTCAAGACAGCCTCTTCAATAAATGGTGTTGGGAAAATTGGACAGATACATGCAAAAAAAAAATGAATCTAGACCACCTACTTACACCATACACAAAAATAAACTCAAAATGGATAAAGGATTTAAACATAAGATGGTAAACCATAAAAATACTAGAGGAATCCACAGACAGTGAAATGTCAGGCATATGCCGAAGCAATTTCTTCACTGATAATGCTCCTAGGGCAATGGAAACTAAAGCAAAAATAAACAAATGGGACTACATCAAAATAAAAAGCTTTTGCACAGCAAAGGAAACGATTAACAATGGAATATATTTTCCAGTGTTATCACCAATATGGGTTTAATCTCCAACATTTATAGGGAACTCATACAACTTAACAAAAGGAAGATAAACAATCCAATCCAAAAATGGGCAACGGACCTAAATAGATACTTTTCAAAAGAAGACAGAAGGCCAACAGACATATGAAAACATGCTCAAAGTCACTAATTATTTGAGAGATACAAATTAAAACAACAATGTGGTATCACACCTGTCAGAATGGCTATCATTAACAAATTAAGAAACGACAAGTGTTGTTGAGGATACGGAGAAAAAGGAACCCTTTTGCACTGCTGGTGGGAATGCAAACTGGTACAGCCACTGTGGAGAATAGTATGGAGTTTCCTCAACAAACTAAAAATTGAACTCTCATTGGACCCTGTGATCCCACTTCTAGTAATATATCCCAAGAAGCTGGAAACACCAATCACAAAGGATATATGCACCTTATGTTCATAGCAGCACAATTCATCATAGCTAAGATTTGGATGCAACCTAAGTGTCCATCAGCAGATGAGTGGATTAAAAAACTGTGGTACATCTACACAATGGAATACTATGCTGGGGTAAAAAAGAAGGGATTCTTACCATTTCCAAAAACATGAATGGAACTGGAGAGCATTATGCCAATGAAATAAGCCAGTCAGAGAAAGATAAATATAATATGATCTCACTCACTTGTGGAATATAATGAACAACATAAACTGATGAACAAAAACAGATCCAGAGACAGAGAAGCATCAATCAGACCACCATACCTTAGAGAGGAGGTAGAGGAGGGTGGGGGTAAGGAGGAGAGATCAACCAAAGGATTTGTATGCATGCATATAAGCCTAACCAACAGGTGGATGAGGGCATAAGTGGGGAGTTTGGGGGGCGGCAGTAATGGGGGTATGAGGACACATATGTAATAGTAAAAAATATATAAATTAATTAATTTTCAAAAAAGATCAGAGTGAACAGAAAACACACGGAGCAAAAAATGGAGAGAACATAAAGAAAAGAAAAAGTATTTCCCAAAGATAATTGAGATAATGGACACATTAAATTGAGAATAGATAAAAGTGAAAACATAAAAAGTGGAGAGAAAATTCCAAGAGTAAATGGAGATAAGAAAATACAACAGAGAAATCAACTAAAATAGAGAAAATATAGAGAGACCAAAATGAATAGGGGAAATTAAGAGAACAAAGAACAAGACAATAAAGGAATATGAGAGAAAATGGAGAAACACATAGAACATACAAAATAGAGAGAACACAGAAGGAACAGAGGAAGCAATGAGAACCAAGAGCAAGGAGAGAACTGAGAAAATGGAGGGATCATTAAAAATAACAAATGAAACCAAAAAAATTAAAAACAAACAATGGGGAATTACATAATACAAAAAGAGAATAGATGAAACATGGAAGATGGAGAAAACAGAGATAGAACAGAGGAAAATCTTCAGGAAAAAAATACAGATTACAAAGAACAAGGAGAAACAAAAAATCAAAGCAAATGGAGGGAACAAATAAAAAAAATAAGAGAACAAAAATATAAAAAAAGAAACAACAATGATGAAGAATAAGGAGAAAAACAAGAAGCAGAACAAAAAATAATAATCAGAATACAGGAAAAATGGCAAAGGAAAAAAAACAGAATAGAGCTACAAACTGGAAGGAACAATAAGAACAGAAAGAACAAAAAGACAAAACAAAATAAGAATAAAGAAAAGGAAAAAATTGAAAAATAATATAACAGAAAGAAAAGAGAAAATGGTAAACAATGAACAAAGAACAGGGGATGAGAGAAAATTGTAAACAGTGAACAATGAACAAGAAAATATGAACAAAGACCTGAGGGATGAGAGAAAACAGAGCAAAGAAAATGGAAAAGAAAACAGAAAGAATAAAGAAAACAAAGATAGTACTTTGATAACAGAATTCTAGAAGAGTAGAGGGAAGAAAGGAAGCGGAAAGAATGAATACACAGCAAAGTGAAATGAGAATACTAAAAGAGAACAAAGGTCTCAGTGTTGCTGAATTGCTCACCAGTTTGATTCCCAGTGGGGCACATGCTTATCTTTGGGGCTTGATCTGTGTTGCAGCCCTTGCTAAAGGCAGCCAATTGATGTTTCTCATCAATGTTTCTTTCTCCCTCCCTATCTCTAAAAAATGAATACATTTTTTTAAGAAAAGGACAAAGATATCAGAAAATGTAGAGAACAAAGTGATAAAATATGATAACCTAGAAAATTGAACAATGAAGAGAAAACAGAAGAAAGAGAAAACCAGGAGAACAAATAAGAAAATTGATAGTACAAAGAAAAAAAGAGAAACAAAACTAAAAAGCAGAGAAAAAATGGAGAAAATGAAGAGAGAAGAAACTGCACAGAGAAAATTGAGAGAACAGAGATGAAAAGTAAAAGCAAAACAAACAGAATAAATGGAATAGAGTAAATGGTAAAATGAATAAGAACAGAGAATGGAGAAAAACAGAATGGATAAAACAAAGACTAAAACAAGGAAACAGATGTGACAAAGAGTAAAAAGAGAACAAATGAAATGGTGAGTTCAAAGATGTGAAGGAAAAAAACCTTACAGAAAGAAAACTAAAACTACAGAGAACAGAATAAAGCAAAAAGGACAAAGAGAATTTATAAAAAAGAGAAAACAGGGAACAGGGTAAAGTTAAAACAAAACAGCAGAAGCCAAGAAAATGGAGAGAACTAAGAGGAAAAAGAAAGAACATAGGAAATGGAGAGAGTAGAGAGAAATCAGAGAGAACAAAGAGAATTCAAACAGAATAAGTAGAAAAATATAGAGAGAAAATAGAACAAAGAGGTACAAGAACAGAGAAAATGAAGAGGAAAGA
Organism: Myotis brandtii; assembly: GCF_000412655.1. Taxonomy (NCBI): domain Eukaryota; kingdom Metazoa; phylum Chordata; class Mammalia; order Chiroptera; family Vespertilionidae; genus Myotis; species Myotis brandtii. The sequence goes on from NW_005356087.1 coordinate 949,465, forward strand.
GTAAAAAAGTGACACAGATCAAAGAAAAAAGAACAGAGAGTACAAAGAACAAAAAATGATCAGAGAGAATGGAGACAAAAAGAAAATGATTTTAAAAAGAGAACAGAGAACAGAGATAAAAGTGCAGATCAGGTGGGGGGGTGGCAAAAAGAGGATGGAGAAAATATGAGATTTAAAATGGTGGCATAATAAGTGGATGCTGCGTGGACATGCTCCCAGGACAATACTGCAATTACAACTAAAATACAGAAAAACTTTCTTAATAATCAACTAAAGACTCCCTGGAGAGAAACATGAAAACCAAAGATTGAAAATGCAGATTGTATAGATACTGGCAGGAGGGTTGGAGGCACAAAAGGGCTGGCGAGGCTCCCACAGACAACAACTGAAGTTCCAAAGAGATATCTTAGCTGTGGGGGATTGCCACTGAGAACTCTGGGATCTAATCCTCAAGCTGGGCCCCCCCCCCCCCCCCAGGAAAGAGCACCAGAAATGACGGGTGACCTAGCTGGTTTAGCTCAGTGAATAGAGTGTTAGCTGCTGATTGAAGGATCCCAGGTTCTATTCCGGTCAAGGACACATGCCTGGGTTGCTGGTTCCAGCCCCAGTAGGAGGGTTGCAGGAGGCAGCTGATTAATAATTCTCATCATTGATTTTTCTATCTCCCTCACCCTTCCTCTCTGAAATCAATAAATATATATATTTTAAAAAACTGGGAAGTGTACCAACACAACATCTGGCTATGAAAAGCAACAGAGTTGATGTCTGCCTGGGAGAGACGGCAGAAAATGCAGGCACCCTTTTAAAGGGCCAACACATAAAATTCCCTGTAGGGCTGCTCACCTGTGTTCTGACAGAGGTAGGGCAGAGTGGACTGGAGGTCTGTGATTAGAAGCCAGGATCAGGGCTTCTGGGGCTCAGAAGGGAGAAACCCCAGTTTCCTGTGTTGTCATTACCTCACACTACGGAGGTCATCTTTCTGACGCAGACATTTGTTATACAGGCGGCTTTGTCTAGGGTGGAGACAGTTTACACACCATGTTGGAAAATACCTTGCCCCATGGTGCAGAGATTCTGAGGCTGATTAAGAGACAGAATAACAACCTCCAGGTAGAAGTAACTGCCTCACCCTGTTGAAAAACTCTCATCTCACGTGTGGATGGTTACCTGAGGGCTATTCAAGATGGAAACCTATCAGTCTGTAGGCAAATGTGGTCTCTGCAGGATTTGAGACTTTGCCTGATCTAATTATTAGAAACAACAGTTGACACTGTCCTGCACTAGAGATTGAGAGGCCTAGCAGATCTACCTAATACATAGCCACAAACCCAAATAGGCAGCCAAAATGAGGAGACAAACAAATAACCTCAGAAAGAAAGAACAAGAGAATTCTCCAGAAGAGATAAATGAAATGGAGATAAGAAATTTATCTGATATGTAGTTCAGTATAAAAATGGTAAAGATGCTCAGCAGCATTAGAAAAGATATAGTAACTGTGAAAACAAAAATAAAGACATAGCACACATAAAGAACATATTGGAAGAAATACACAGCAAATGAGGGGAAGGAAGCAGAGGATCGAATCAGTAAATTAGAAGATAGGTTTGAAAAAATAATCAGAGAACCAAAAAGAAAAAACAATTAAAAAAAACAGGAGGACAGCTTAAGTGAGCTGTGGAACAACATGAAACATAACAATATTCAAATAGTAGGTGAGCCAGAAGAAGCAGAAAGTGAGAAAGGGATAGAGAATGTGTTTGAAGAAATAATGGCAGAAAACTTCCCTAACCTGGTAAAGGAAATATTCAAACATGTTTAGGAGGCACATAGAGTCCCAAGCAGGAAGAACCTAAACAGGCCCACACTTAGACACATAATAATTAAAATGCCAAAAAAAATTAAAGGCAGCAATAGAAAAGCAAACTTACCCACAGAGGAGCTCCCATAAGGCTGACACTTGATTTCTCATCAAAAACTACAGGCCGGAAGGGAATGGCAAAAAGTACTCAAGCTAATGGAAAGCAATGATCTGAAATAAAAATTACTATATGTCGTTCAAAATAGTGAAATATAGAGATCCCCGAACCAAAAAAAAAAAAAAAAAAAAAAAAAAGGCTAAAGGAGTACCTTACCACCATGCCAGCATTACAAGAAATGCTAAAGGAACTGCTGTAATGAGAAGAGAGTAACTTAAGCATACAAAAATAAAATGGCAATAAATAACTATCAATAATAAACTTAAATGTAAATGGATTAAATGCTCCAATCAAAAGACAAGGTAACTGAATGGATACAAAAACAACTATGTGCTGTCTACAACAGACCTACCTCAGAACAAAAGACTCACACAAAATGAGTGAAGTGATGTGAAAAAATTTTCTATGCAATTGAAAAAGAAAAAAAGCTGGGGTAGCAATACTCATCCCTGACAAAATAGACTTTAAAATGAAGGCCATCACAAGAGACAGCAAAGGTCACAACATAATACTAAAGGAATCAATCTAAGAAGATATAACCCTGGTAAACATATATGCACCCAATATAGGACCACCTAAATAAATAAAAAATCTTGAGGACAGTAAGGGAGAGATTGACTACAATAGTCATATTAGGGGACTTTCACACCCCTCTGACATCACTGGATAGATCTTTCAGACAAAAACTTAACAAAAAAACTGACTCTAAAAGACACACTGGATCAGATGGATTTAATTGACATTTATAGAAAATTTCACCGCAAAGCTGCAAAATATACATTCTTCTCAAGTGCATATGGATTCTTCACAAATATAGATCACATGTTAGGACACAAACAAGTCTCTACAAATTCAAGAAGAATGAAACCATAGCAAGTATCTTCTCAGACCATAGTGGAATAAAATTAGAAGTCACCTACAGTAATAAAAAACAACAACTGGCCAAACCGGTTTGGCTCAGTGGATAGAGCGTCGGCCTGCCGACTGAAGGGTCCTGGGTTCGATTCCGGTTAAGGGCATGTACCTTGGTTGCGGGCACATCCCCAGTGGGGGGTGTGCAGGAGGCAGCTGGTCGATGTTTCTCTCTCATCGATGTTTCTAGCTCTCTGTCCCTCTCCCTTCCTCTCTGTGGAAAATCAATAAAATATATTAAAAAAAAAAAAAAAAAACAACAACTGAAAAATATTCAAACACATGGAGGCCCAATAGCATGGTATTAAACAATGAATGGTTTTCCAATGAGATAAAGAAATCCAAAACTTCCTCTAATCAAATGAAAATAAACACACAGCAACCCAAAATACCTTGGACATAGCAAAAGCAGTTCTGAAAGGGAAGTACGTAGCACTTACAGGCCTACCTCAAAAAACAAGAGAAATTAATAAACTATGTAATCCTACAACTTAAACTAGAAAGAGAAGAAAAAGAAATACCCAGACTAAGTAGAAAGAATCTAAATATATAAAAGCCTAAGTGACCATTATGACCAACCAAACAACCAGAATGACCGGTCAGCCAGTCGCTATGGAGCTGCCCCCTGGTGGTTAGTGCACTCCCACAGGGAATGTGCTGATCAGCCAGGAGCCAGGCTCATGGCTGGCGAGCGCAGCTGCAGCAGTGGCAGCCTCTGCTGACTGTGGCAGCGCTACCAAGCAGTGGAGGCAGTCGCAGTGGGCCGGGATGAGCGTGAGCAGCACCCAGCCCCGTCTCAGGTTCCTCCCTGGCCACCTGCTGCTTGGTGCACTGCTATGTCCCCTGAGTGATTCTGGATTGAGAGAAGGCACAGGCCATGCTGAGGGGTTGTCGCCCCCCCCCCCCCCCGTGCACAAGTCCATGCACCGGGTCTCTAGTGAAATAATGAAGATTAGGATAGAAATACATGACTTAGAGACTAAATTAACAAAACAAAAACATTCAATGAAACCAAGAGCTGGTTCTTTGAAATAATAAACAAGATTGATGAACCGTTAGCCAGACTCATCAAGAAACAAAGAGACAGTACCCAAATAAATAAAATCAGAAACAAATGTGGAGAAGTAAACACTGGCACCACAGAAATATAAAAGATTGTAAGAAAATACTATGAACAACTATATGCCAACAAGCTGAATAATGTGGATGAAATGGACAATTTCCTAGAAAAATACAATCTCCAAAATCTGAATCAGGTAGAATCAGAAAATCTGAAAAGGCCAATAACAACTAATGAAATAAAAGTAGTAATCAAAAAACTCCCAGCAAACAAAAGTCCACGTCCAGACGGCTTCACAGGGTTTTACCAAACATTCAAAGAAAAACTAACATCTATCTTCCCCAAACTATTCCCAAAATTCAGTAGAAAGAACTTCCAAACCTCTTTCTATGAGGCCAGCATTACCCTAATCCAAAACCAGATACAAACCCTAGAAAGAAAGATAATTACATGCAGATATCCCTGATGGACATAAATGCTAAAATCCTCAACAGAATATTTGCAAATCAGATCCAGCAATATATTAAAACCATCATACACCATGTGGGATTAATTGTGGAAATGCAAGGCTGGTAAAATACTCACAAATCAATAAATGTGATACATTACATAAACAAATTGGAAGATTAAAATCACATGATCATATCACTGATGCAGAGAAAGCATTCAATAAAATCTGAAATTCATTTTTGATAAAAACTAAGCATAGTGGGAATAGATAGAACATATCTCAACATGATAAAGACCATACATAACAAACCTACAACAAGCATACTATTTAATGGTCAAAAATTATAACCATTTACTCTTTTTTTAAAAAATATATTTTATTGATTTTTTACAGAGAGGAAGGGAGAGAGACAGAGAGTTAGAAACATCGATGAGAGAGAAACATCGATCAGCTGCCTCCTGCACACCCCCCACCAGGGATGTGCCCGAAACCCAGATACATGCCCTTGACCAGAATCGAACCTGGGACCTTTCAGTCCGCAGGCCGACGCTCTATCCACTGAGCCAAACTGGTTTCGGCAACCATTTACTCTTAAAACAGGAACAAGACAGGGATGCCCACTTTCACCACTACTCTTTGACATAGTACTAGAATTGCTAGCCATAGTGATCAGACGAGTAGAAGTTATAAAAGACATCCTATGTGGAGAAAAAGGAACTCTCCTGCACTGCTGGTGGGAATGCAGACTGGTGCAGCCACTATGGAAGACAGTATGGAGTTTCCTCAAAAAGCTGGAAATGGAACTCCCATTTGACCCTGTGAGCCCACTTCTAGGAATATATCCCAAGAAACCAGAAACACCAATCAGAAAGGATATATGCACCCATATGTTCATAGCAGCACAATTCACCATAGCTAAGATCTGGAAACAGCCTAAGTGCCCATCAGTAGATGAATGGATTAGAAAACTGTGGTACATCTACACAATGGAATACTATGCTGCTGTAAAAAAGAAGGAACTCTTACCATTTGCAACAGCATGGATGGAACTGGAGAGCATTATGCTAAGTGAAATAAGCCAGTCAATGAAGGAAAAATACCACATGATCTCACTCATTCATGGATAATAAAGACCATTACAAACTTTTGAACAATAATAGATACAGAGGCAGAGCTGCCTCAAACTGATTGTCAAACTGCAGTGGGAAGGCCAGAGAGGGTTGGGGGGCAGAAGGGAGGGGAGTAAGAGATCAACCGAAGGACTTGTATGCATCCATATAAGCATAACCAATGTATGTAATACCCTTTGTAATACTTATAATATTTTTTTAAAAGAATAAAAAATAAATAAATAAAAGACATCCTAATTGGAAAGGAGGAAGTAAAACTCACTATTCACTGTCGAAATGATACTGTACATAGAAAACCCTAAAGACTCCACACACAAAAACTAGATTTAATAAATGACTTTGGCAATGTAGCAGGATACAAAATCAACACCCATAAATCAATTGCTTTTTTATACACCAATAATGAATTATCTGAAAGAGAAACTAAAAAAAAAAAAAATCCCATTTACCATTACAACAAAATAATTAAAATACTTAAAAGTAAGCTTAACCAAAGAGGTAAAAGACCTGTATTCAGAAATCTATAGGATGTTGAAAAAAGTGATAGAAGAAAGTATAAACAACTGGAAGAATATTCCAGGTTCATGGATTGGTAGAATAAACATCATTAAAATAATCATACTACCAGTGGCAATCTACAGATTCAGTGCAATCCCTATTAAAATACCAATAGTATAATTCACAGATCTAGAACAAATACTCCAAAAATTTATATAGAACAAAAAAGTCCCAGAACAACTGCAGCAATCTTGAGAAAGAAGAGCAAAGTTGGAAGAATCAGAATACCAGATTCCAAGTTATACTACAAAGCCATTGTAATCAAAACAGTCTTGTACTGGCACAAGAACAGTCATATAGATCAATAAGGGATCCCAATGTATTGGAGAACGAATCTGGCAATGATACATCTGGTAAAGGTTAATATTTAAAACACATAAGGAACTCTTACAACTTAACAGAAGGAAGACAGATTTAAAAATTTCTAAAGTAACTAAATATACACTTCAAATTGCACATAGAGATGGCCAAGAGACATATAAAATAATGCTCAAAGTCACTGATCATCAGAGACATGCAAATTAAATGACAATGAGATATCACATTACACCTATTAGAATGGCTACCATCAACAAATGCAAGTGCTGGCAAGGATGTGGGGAAAATGGAACCCTCCTGCACTGCTGGTGTGTAGCATACTGGTACAGCCACTGTGTAAAGCAGAATGGAGTTTCCTCAATTAAATATGTAACTTCCATTTGACCCAGTGATCACACTTCCAAGAAACCCAAAACCAATCAGAAAGAATGTATGCACCTCTAAGTTCATAGCAGCACAATTCATAATAGCTAAGATCTGGAAATTGCCCAAGTGCCCATTAGTAGATGAGTGGATAAAAAAGCTGTGGTACACTTATACCATGGAATACTATGCAGCAGTAAAAAAGAAGAATATCTTACCCTTTAAAACAGCATGGAGGGACCTATGGAGGGACCTGGAGAGGATCATGCTAATTAAAATAAGTCAGAGTAAGAAGTATCACATGATCTTACTGTCATGTGGAATCTAAGTAAGAAAATAAACTGATCAACAAAATGGGTCCAGAGACATGAAAGCATAGAATAGAGTGCAGAATGTCTGAGGGAAGGCAGGAGTGGGTTGCATGGCCCATGGCCACAGATAATGTGTCTTTGAGGCCTGGGCCAGCGGCAGGCATGGGCTGAAGGGGATCAATGGGTAAAAAAAGGGGGGGGATAACCGCTTTGGCTCAGTGGATAGAGCATCAGCCTGCGGACTCAAGGGTCCCAGGTTCGATTCCAGCTAAGGGCATGTACCTTGGTTGCGGGCACATCCCCAGTAGGGGGTGTGCAAGAGGCAGCTGATGGATGTTTCTCTCTCATCGATGTTTCTAACTCTCTATCCCTCTCCCTTCCTCTCTGTAAAAAATCAATAACATATATTTTTTTTTAAAAAAGGGGGGGACATATGTAATACTTTCAACAATAAAGAATTATTTAAATAAAAATGTAAATAAATGGTGTTGGAAAAATTGGAGACATACATGAAGAAAAATGAAACTGGACCACCAACTTACTTCATACACAAGAATAAACTCAAAATGGATAAAAGACCTAAATGTAAGTTGGGAAACCATAAAAATCCTAGAAGAAATCATTGGCAGCAAAATCTCAGACATCTCTCATAACATTGTTTACGGACACATCTCTTACGGCAAAGAAAACTAAGGTTAAAATAAACAAATCAGATTACATCCAAATAAAATCTTCTGCACAACCAAAGTAATCATCAACAAAACAAAAAGGGAGCCCATTGTATGGAAGAACATACTTCGCAATGATACATTTGAAAAAGAGTTAATATCCAAAATATACAAGGAACTCATAAAACTGAACAGAAGAACAGAATCCAATTCAAAAATAGGGAAAGGATCTAAGACACTTTTCCAAAGTGGACATACAGATGGCCAGGAGACATGAAATAATGCTCAAAGTCACTGATCATCAGAGAGGTGCAAGTCAAAAAAACCATGAGGTACCACCTCACACCTGTCAGAATGGCTATCACAATAAATCAACAAATGACATGTGCTGGTGAGGATGTGGACAAAAGGGAACCATAGGACACTGCTTTTGGGAATGCAGACTGGTGCAGCCATTATGGAAAACAGTATGGAGTTTCCTCAAAAAATTAAATATGGAACAGTCATTTTACCCAGTGATCCCACTTCTAGGAATATATCCTAAAAAATCTGAAACACAAATCAGAAAGAATGTATGCACCCATATGTTCTTAGCAGCAGAATTTACAATAGGTAAGATCTGGAAACAGCCCAAGTGCCCTTCAGGAGACGAGTGGGTAAAAAAAGCTGTGGTACATTTATACCTTGGAATACTATGCAGCAGTAAAAATGAAGAATCTTTCACCCTTTAAAACAGCATGGAGGTACCTGAAGAGTATCATGCTAAGTGAAATAAGTCAAAGAAAGACAAGTATCACATGATCCCACTCATATCGAATCTAAATAACAAAATAAACTGATGAACAGACTGGATGCAGACCTGTAAGCATGGGACAGAATGTGGAATCACGGAAGAAAGGCAGAGGAGGGTGGGTGAGTTGGAGGTCATCAACCAAACACCTTTTACGCATACATGCATAACCAATGGATGTAGACAGTGGGGTGGTGAAGGCCTAGTGCTGGTGGTTGGGTGGTTTGTAGAAGGCCAATGGTGAAAAAAATGAGACATGTAATACTTTTTCAACAATTAAGATTAAAAATAAATTTAAAAATTAAACATTTCCATGACATGAAAAAAAGGGAAATCAATAAAAGAGAAAATGGAGAAACAATAATGAAAACAGAGAAAACAGAACAAAGGATGAATTAAACAGAATCAAAATGAAAACCAATGTAATGGAGAGAATAAAAAAGAAAACAGAAAATGGAGACAACAAGAGGAAAAAGAGAAAATTGAATAAAACCATGAAAAAAAAGGAGAAAACAGGATGCAGAGACCAGAGAAAATTAAGTAACAAGAAATGTGGAAAACAAAATGAATGAAGTGTAAACAAAGAATAACATGTAAGAACAAAGTAAACAAAGACAACAAGAAGAAAAGAATTAGTACAAGAAAAGGAGAAAATGAACAGACCAAATAGAAAAATCAGCAACAGAGAGAAAAAGAGAAGGAAAAAGAAACAAAAAACGGAGAGGACAGTAAGTACTAAGAAAACACAGAACAAAAAGATAACAGAAAATAGAGCAAATGAAGAAAATTGAAACAGCAAATCAGAATTGAAAGATCAGGGAAATTGGACAAAATGTGAAGAATCAAAAGAGAAAGTACAAAGAACAAGGAAAATGTAGAGAACAAAGAAACATTAGAGAGAACAAACATGGAAAGAAAAAAGAAGGTAAGAGAGAAAATGGAGAGAACAAGAAAAAAACTGTATGAACAAGGAAAATTGTAAAAGCAGATAACAGGATGGACAGAAAATACAGAACAAAGAGAACAGAGAAAACAGTTCTGGAGAACAAGAAGAGAAAACTGAATGAAGAGAATATGGAGAGAAAAAGCAGTGAGAACAACTGGATAAAAAGCAGAAAGGATGGCATACATATAAAAAGGTAATGGATTGAAAAACCAAAGTAAACAACAAAATAAATTGATCAAAGTGAGAACAGAAAGAACAAGAAAATCAAAGAACAAAAAAAGCAAAAGCAGAATAAAAACAGAACTAAGAACACAAAAACAACTAAGAAAAAAGAGAACAACAACAATTTAAATAGAATGAAACTAGAAAGAAGAAAGTAAAATATAGTAAAAGTAGAAATCAAAAAATTAAGAATAGAGAAAAGTATAATAGAGAACAGAGAGGAATGAGAGGACAAAAAAAATTAAAAAACAAAAATGGAGAGAACATAATAAATGGAGAGTACAGGCCTGGTCTGTGTAGCTTACTTCGTTAGGATAGTACCATGCACTGAAAAGCTACCACTTTGATTCCCAGTCAGTGCACATGCCCTTGTTGTGGGTTCCATGCCTCATATAGGACATGCAGGAGGAATCTTATTCTTGTTTCACTCTTACATCATTTTTTTTCTCTACATATATCCATCTCCCTCCCTATCTCACTATAAATAAAGAACCTTTTTTAAAAATAAATGGAGATGAGAAAATTCAAGAAATAAAGAAGAAATAGAGAAAAGAGAAAACTTAGAAAATGATATGAACAAAGAAAAAGAGTGAACAGAGAACAGAAAAATGTACAGAACAAAGACAATAGACAAAATGTAAAGAACATGGAAAATGGACAGATCAGAAAGAGAAGAAATCAGACTGATAAAATGAGAACAAAGGGGATAAAGACAACAAGGAAACAGAAAAAATAAAAAATGAAAATATCAAAGAGAAACAGTAAATAAAGTAAATCAACAGATCAAAGGCAAAAAGAAACCAAAGAAAAAGGAAAAAACAGAAAATGGAAAGAGCAAAGAAAATGGGCTACAGAGAAAACTAACAGAGAAAAATGAAAAGAACATATTAAACAGAGTGAAGAGAAAACATAAAACATTATTTCAAAAAGTACAGAGTGAAGAGATATAACAAAAGTAACAATCAGAACAGAGAAAAAATTGAGAGAATAAGGATAAAATGAATAAAACAGAAACTGAAAATGAACAAATGGAGAACTAAAAATAACACAGAAAATAAACAAAAAAGAGGAGAGAATACTTTGAGAATAAAGCAACAAGAGAGGAACAGAAGAGAGAATAAAGATACCAAGAAGATATAAGAACAGAAAAAAGAGAACAAAAAAAAATCAGAATGATGAGAACATTTGAACAAAGAGACAAAACAGGGAAAAAAACTTCAAAAAAATAAAAATGCAAAAGAGAAAAAATGAGAGAGCAAAATAAAACAAGTAGAGAGAAAACAAAAATAAAGACTAAAAAGAGATAGCATAAAATGAATGCAGCAAAGGAAAAACAAGTACAGAAGAAGCAAGGAATAAAGATAAAAGACCCAACCTGCTTTGGCTCATTGGTTAGAGCATTGGCCTGCAGAATGAAGGATCCTGGGTTTATTTCAGTCAAGGGCATGCACCTCAATTGCAGGCTCAGTCCCAGGCCAAACTAGGGTTGATGAGGAGTCAACCAATTGATGTGTTTCTCTCACATTGATGTTTCTCTCTCCTTCTCCCTTCCATCCTATCTAATAAAAGAGTAATATGCAAGTTAACCATCCCTCCATCACAAAAGATGGCAGCAGCCATGGAGTTGGAGCGAGCAGGAGGCTTGGGTTGCCCCCGGCGATGGAGGAAGCCAAGCTTCCCACCTTCCCTGGCTGGGCCTGGGCTCCACTCAAGGCTACAAAGTTTCAATTATAGAAGATAAATAAATCCCAGATACCTGCTGAAAAAAGGGAAAAAAGGAGAGGCTGGAGCTTGGGTCGCCGGGGGGCATGGCCAGCCTGAAAACGGCTATCAGCCCCTCACCCAGGCTGGCCAGGCACCCCAGCTGGATGCCCCCACGCTGAAGGGGCTGTGACTAGCCTAAAAACAGCCCTCAGCCCCTCACCCAGGCTGGCCAGGCACCCAGTGGAAACCCCCACCCTGAAGGAGGTGTGGGCAGCCTGAAAACAGCCCTCAGTCCCTCACCCAGGCTTGCCACACCCCCATGGGGTGAGGGTTCCCACTGGAGGGCTTTCCCAGCCTGCAAACAGCCATCAGGCCCTCACCCAAGCTGGCCAGGCACCCCAGTGGGGACCCCCACCCTGGGGTGTGGCCAGCCTGAAAATGGCCCTCAGCCCCTCACCCAGGCTGGCCAGGCACCCCAGCGGGACCCCCACCCTGATCCTGGACACCCTTCAGGGCAAACCAGCCGGCCCCCACCCGTGCACCAGGCCTCTATCCTACATAATAAAAGGGTAATATGCAAATTGACCCTAACAGCAGAACCACTGGGAATGACTGGTCACTATGACACACGCTGACCACCAGGGGGAAGACCCAATGCAGGAGCTGTCCCCTGGTTGTCAGTGCACTCCCACAGGGGGAGCTCTGCTCATCAGCCACAAAGGCTGATAGCTTCCACCACAGCAGCAGTGGTAGGAGCCTCTCCCGCCTCCTCAGCAGTGCTAAGGATGTCCAACTGCAGCTTAGGCCTGCTCCCCACTGGCAAGTGGACATCCCCCGAGGGCTCTTGGGCTGCCAGAGAAATGGAGCAGGCCTAAGCCAGCAGGTGGACATCTCCTGAGGGGTCCCAGACTGCGAGAGGGCCCAGGCCACGCTGAGGGACCCCCCCCCCCAAGTGCACAAATTTTTGTGCACCCGCCTCTAGTTCTCTATAAAATCAATGGAAACAATATCCTTGAATGAGGATTAACAACAAAAAAACAGAGAGAGAGAGAGAGAAAAAGTATAATATATAACATCAAGAACAAAACGGAATAAGAGAAACAGAAAAAGGAGAGAAAAATGATAATAGCAACAACAAAGAAAAATAAGAACAGATGGGAACAGACAGAACATAAAAAACAGAGAGAACAAAGTGAAAACAACAGGAAATGAAAATACAACTAACAACAAAGATTGAACTGAGTAAATAGAGAAACCGAAAGAAACAGATGAAATGGAGAGAATAAAAAGAGAGAGACCACAAAGAGAAAGAATAGTAAATAAAAGGTGCTGAGAACAGAGAAAAAAGAAAGTATAGTGAAAATAATGCTGAAAGCCCCAAAATCAGAATATGACTGAGAAGAATGCTCTGACTGTACCTGTGTGAGGTTTGGGTGAGAAAACTGTAAACAGATAAGTTATATTATTTCTTATGTCCACACTTGATCAAATAAGAAAACACTCCAAGAATCTACACTAATAAAAGAGAAACATGGAAATTGGTGTCACTCTGCTATGCCCACCTGCCAATCGGATGAGTATGCAAATTAACCCAACAAAGATGGCGGTTAATTTGCATAAGTAGGCACCCAGCGGCCTGGATCCTGGGAACATCATTGGCATCCAGGTCACTCCAAGGTAGGCCCCGTGTGGGCCCTGAGCAGCCTAGGAAGGGCCTGAGCCAGGGGACTCCTGGGCAGGGCCAAACCTGCGATTAGAGCTGAGGGGGACCCTGTCCAAGCCTAAAGCCTCGGGGAGCAGGGAGTGGGCCTAAGCCGTCAGTAGGACATCCCCTGAGGGCTCCCAGTATGTGAGAGGGGGCAGGCTGGGCTGAGGGACCCCCCTCCAGTGCACGAATTTCGTGCACCGGGCCCTTAGTCTATATATATAAAACCCTAATATGCAAATAGACCAAATGGTGGAACAACTGAACAACCAAGCAACAGGTCGCTATGACGTGTGCTGACCACCAGTGGGCATACACAGACCATGGTGGGCGTTGGCAGCAGGTGGCAGAGTGCAGAACATGGCGGGCATTGGCCGCGGCAGAATGGTGGAGCAGGTGAGGGGGGATTCCAGACTAAGGCAGGGTGTCGGTCGCTGTTATCGGAGCAGGCCTCTGGTGGTTACTGAAAATTCATTGCTCCCATGCACCGCGGTCCTGCCCAGCTCTGGCACCTGCTGCCAGTGCCAGAGCCATCACTTGCACCTGCTACCGGTGCCTGGTGCCTGTCCTGATCACTAAGCACCATCAGCGGGTGTGAGCGGCAGCTGCCAGCCCCCGTCGCCCCTCAGGGCTTCTCCACCTCCCCCTGCTCCTGAGGGTCAATCTGGGCCAGCAGCAGCCTCTCGCACTTGCTGCTGGCTACGGTCCCACTAGCACCCGCAGTTGGCACTGGAGCTGCCGCTCGGGAGCAGGGGGAGTTGGAGAAGCCCTGAGGGGCGACCAGGGCTGGCAGCTGCCGCTCGCACCAGGTGACTGTGCCGAGTGATCAGGACCAGCGCTGGGCACCAGCAGCAGGTGTGAGTGGCGGCTCTGGCACCAGTAGCAGGTGCCAGTGCTGGGCAGGACCGCGGCGCGTGGGAGCAACAAATTTTCAGTAACCACCAGAGGCTCACGCAACAGGTCGCTATGACGTGTGCTGACCACCAGTGGGCATACACAGACCATGGTGGGCGTTGGCAGCAGGTGGCAGAGTGCAGAACATGGCGGGCATTGGCCGCGGCAGAATGGTGGAGCAGGTGAGGGGGGATTCCAGACTAAGGCAGGGTGTCGGTCGCTGTTATCGGAGCAGGCCTCTGGTGGTTACTGAAAATTCATTGCTCCCATGCACCGCGGTCCTGCCCAGCTCTGGCACCTGCTGCCAGTGCCAGAGCCATCACTTGCACCTGCTACCGGTGCCTGGTGCCTGTCCTGATCACTAAGCACCATCAGCGGGTGTGAGCGGCAGCTGCCAGCCCCCGTCGCCCCTCAGGGCTTCTCCACCTCCCCCTGCTCCTGAGGGTCAATCTGGGCCAGCAGCAGCCTCTCGCACTTGCTGCTGGCTACGGTCCCACTAGCACCCGCAGTTGGCACTGGAGCTGCCGCTCGGGAGCAGGGGGAGTTGGAGAAGCCCTGAGGGGCGACCAGGGCTGGCAGCTGCCGCTCGCACCAGGTGACTGTGCCGAGTGATCAGGACCAGCGCTGGGCACCAGCAGCAGGTGTGAGTGGCGGCTCTGGCACCAGTAGCAGGTGCCAGTGCTGGGCAGGACCGCGGCGCGTGGGAGCAACAAATTTTCAGTAACCACCAGAGGCTCACTTGGATGACAGCAACCAGCGCCCCTCCTTGGTCTGGCACCCTGCTCACCTGCTCCGCCATCCCGCCGCAGCCGATGCCCACCATGTTCTGTGCTCTGCCGCCTGCTGCCGACACCCGCCATGTTCCACGCACACCCCCTGGTGGTCAGTGCACACCATAGTGAGTGGTTGAGCGGCCTTAGCATATCATTAGCATATTATGCTTTGATTGGTTGAACGGACGACTGGACAACCAGACACTTAGCATATTAGGCTTTTATTATATAGGATGTAAAAAATGCCACGCTACCCTGGCTGGTGTGGCTCAGTGGTTGATTTTGCACCCATGAACTAGGAGGTCACGGTTCAATTCTTAGTCAGGGCACATGCTCAGGTTGTGGGCTCCATCCCCAGTAAAGGGCATGCAAGAAGCAGCTGATCAAAGATTCTCTCTTGTCATTGATATTTCTTTCTCTCCCTCTCCCTTCCTCTCTGAAATGCCATCTATTTCTGCATATTAATTTTGTATCCTAAGACTTTTATAAATTCATTTATTAGATCTAGTAGTTTTCTGATGAAATCTTTAGGATATCGTATTTGTAATAACATGTCATCTGCAAGTAATGACAAGTTTTACTCCCTCCTTTCCAATTTAGGTATTTTTAATTTCTTCTTCTTGTCTTAATTTGGCTAGAACTCCCAGTACTCTACTGAATAGAGTGGTGAAAGTAGATATCACTGATCATAAGGGAATAGTTATTACTTTTTGCCCATTGAGTATGAGGTTGGTTGTATGTTTTTCATATATGACCTTTATTTTGTTTATCTCTATTCTTATTTTGCTGAGAGCTTTTATTATACATATATGCTGGGTTTTATTAAATGCTTTCTCTGCATCTATTGCTATGATAAGTGATTTTTATTTTTCATTTTATTTATGTGATATATCACATTTATTGATTTGCAAATACTGTATGAACCTTGCATCCCTTGATTAAATCACACTTGGTCATGGTGAATAACCTTTTTAATGTGTTGCTGGATCCAATTTGCTAATATTTTCTTGAAGATTTTAACATCAAGGTCCATCAGAGATATTAGCCTATTATTTTCTTCCTTGTAGTGTCTTTATCTAATTTGAAATTAAGATAATGCTGGTCTCATAAAACGAGCTCGGACGTCTTCTCTTGTCTTGAGATTTTTTTTGTAATAATTTGAGGAGGATAGGTGTTATTTCTTCTTTGAATGTTTTGTAAAATTTGCCATCTGGCCCAGGACTTTTGTTTGCTGGGAGTTTTTTTTATTACTGATTCAATTTCATTAATTGTTATTGGTCTATTTAGGTTTATACTTCCTGATTCATTTTTGGAAGATTGTATATTTATAGGAATTTGTTCATTTCATCCAGGTTACCTATTTTGTTGGCATATAATTGTTCATATTATTTTCTTACAATTATTTAAATTTCTGTGATGTCAATTTTTTATTCCTCTTTCATTTCTGATTTCATTTCGGTCCTCTTTGTTTCTGGCTAAAGGTTCATCAATCTTCTTTATTTTTTCAAAAAATAATATCTTGGTTTAATTGATATTTTAGTATCTATGTCTTGTTTTACTATGATTTTTAAAATTTTCTTTCTTCTATTTACTATAGGCTTTTTTTTTCAAGTTCTTTTAGGTGTAGAATTAGTTTGTTTGAATGAGATTTTTCTTGCTTCTTGAGGTAGGCCTGTAATGCTAATGAATTTCCCTCTCGGGACTGCTTTCACTGTGACCCATAAATATAGTGTGTAATTTTTAATCACCACTTTCCTGTTGATTTTTTGTCTGGAAGATCACTCCATTAATGAGAATAGGTGTTGAATTCTTCTACTGTGACTGTATTGGTGTCAATCTCTCTCTTAAAATCTACCAAGAGTTTTTTAAAAAATATTTTTGGGTGCTTCCCTATTGGGTGCACATATGTTTACAAGGGTTATATTTTCTTGTATCGATCCATTTAGTATTATGTAGTGACCTTCTTTATCTCTTGTTATCGCCTTTGTTTTGAATCTATTTTGTCAGATGTAAGTATATTTTTAATTCTTTATTGTTACATGTATCGGTAAACATATTGCTATGAGATATGTCTAATATTTTGCTGACTATGGATTCTTCTAAGATTTTTATGGTTCCTATATTACATTTAAGTCCTTTACCCATTTTGAGTTTATTTTTGTGTATGGTGTAAGTTGGTGATCTAGTTTCACTTTTTTTTTTTGCATGTATCTGTCCAATTTTCTCAACACCATTTATTGAATAACTATCTTGATTCCATTGTATGCTCTTGCCTCCTTTGTCAAATATTAATTGAGCATAATGGCTTGGGTTGATTTCTGTGTTCTCTGTTCTGTTCCATTGGTCTATATGTCTGTTCTTGTGCAAGTACCAGGCAATTTTGAGAACCGTGGCTTGGTAATATAACTTGATATCTGGTATTGTGAACCCTCCAACTTTTTTCTTCTTTCTCAGGATAGCTGCGGCTGTTCGGGGTCTCTTTTTTTTTCCATATGAATTTTTGGAGCATTCGTTCTAGGTCTGTGAAATATTCTGTTGGTATTTTAATGGAGATTGCATTGACTCTATAGATTGCTTTGGGTAGTATGGACAATTTAATGATGTTGATTCTATCTATCCATGAACACGATATATTCTTCCACTTATTTATATCTTCCTCTATCTCTTTTTTCAATGTCCTATAGTTTTGGAGTACAGGTCTTTTACCTCCTTAGTTAAGTTTATTCCTAGGTATCTTATTTTTTTTGTTGTTGTTGTAATGGTAAATGGGATTGTGTTTTTAGTTTCTCTTTCTGTGAGTCCATTATTGATGTATAAAAATGCCATCAATTTCTGGATGTTAATGTTTATCTTGCTATGTTGCTGAATTCATTTATTAAATCTAGTAGTTTTTTGATGGAGTCTTTAGGGTTTTCTATGTACAGTATCATGTCATCTGCAAATAATGACTGTTTTACTTCTTCTTTTCCAATTTGGATGTCTTTTATATCTTTTTTTCTTGTCTAATCACTATGACTAGCTCTTCCAATACTATGTCGAGCAGGAGTTGTGAAAGTGGGCATCCCTGTCTTGTTCCTGTTTCTTCTTTCTCAGGATAGCTGCGGCTGTTCGGGGTCTCTTTTTTTTTCCATATGAATTTTTGGAGCATTCGTTCTAGGTCTGTGAAATATTCTGTTGGTATTTTAATGGAGATTGCATTGACTCTATAGATTGCTTTGGGTAGTATGGACAATTTAATGATGTTGATTCTATCTATCCATGAACACGATATATTCTTCCACTTATTTATATCTTCCTCTATCTCTTTTTTCAATGTCCTATAGTTTTGGAGTACAGGTCTTTTACCTCCTTAGTTAAGTTTATTCCTAGGTATCTTATTTTTTTTGTTGTTGTTGTAATGGTAAATGGGATTGTGTTTTTAGTTTCTCTTTCTGTGAGTCCATTATTGATGTATAAAAATGCCATCAATTTCTGGATGTTAATGTTTATCTTGCTATGTTGCTGAATTCATTTATTAAATCTAGTAGTTTTTTGATGGAGTCTTTAGGGTTTTCTATGTACAGTATCATGTCATCTGCAAATAATGACTGTTTTACTTCTTCTTTTCCAATTTGGATACCTTTTATTTCTTCTTCATGTCTGATTGCTATGGCTAGCACTTCCAGTACTCTGTCAAACAGGAGTGGTGAAAGTGGGCATCCCTGTCTTGTTCCTGTTCTTAAGGGAAACAGTTTTAGTTTTTGCCCATTGAGTATGTTGTTGGCTGTAGGTTTGTCATACAAGGCTTTTATTATATTGAGGTGTGATCCCTCTATTCCCACTTTTCTGAGAGTTTTTTTTTTTTAACAGGAAAGGGTGTTTTATTTCGTCAAATGCTTTTTCTGCATCAATTGATATGATCATGTGATTTGTACCACATCTTTTTTAATCCACTCATCTACTGACGGTCACTTGGACTGTTTACAGCTCTTAGCTATTGTAAATTGTACTGCTATGAACATAGTGATACATACATTCTTTTTTATTGTTGTTTCAAGTGTCTTAGGATATATTCCTAGAAGTGAGATCACTGGGTCAAATGGCAGTTCCATATTTAATTTTTTTAGATAACTCTATTCTGTTTTCTATAATGGCTGCAGCAGTCTGCATTCCTATTAGCAGTGTACTAGAGTTCCCTTTTCTCCACATCTTCTCCAGCACTTGTCATTTGTTGATATGTTGATGGTAGACATTCTGACAGGTGTGAGGTGATATCTTGTTGTTGTTTTAATTTGTATCTCTCTGATGATCAGTGACTTTGAACATTTTTTCATATGTCTCCTGGCCATCTGTATGTCCACTTTGGAAAAGTGACTGTTTAGGTCCTTTGTCAATTTATTATTGGATTGTTTTTCTTCCTTTTGTTACGTTGTATGAGTTCCTTATATATTTTGTATGTTAACCCTTATCAGGTGTATCATTGCCAAATATATTCGCCCAAAGCGTGGGCTCCCTTTTCATTTTGTTGATGGTTTCTTTTCCTGTTCAGAAACTTTTAGATCCTCCCATTTCATTTCAATTCGGGATATTTTGTTTTTGTTGTTTTTTAGAGCAACTACTCACTTCATCATTGAAGATGTTTAATTTTTTTGCCACGATTTAAATAAAATTAAGTTGGATGTGTTAATTAACTTGATTGTGGTAATCATTTCACAACATACATGTGTATGAAATGTTTACATTGTACACTTTAAATATATTTCCATTTTCTTTGTCAATTATACCTCAGTAAAGCTAGGGAAAAATAAAAGAGAAAGAAGCTTGAGCACTTGGAAATTGACAGTGATTTTCAGTATTGTGATCTTGGTCATGTCACTTTACCACCCAGCACACATTACCTGATTTATAAAACTGCAGGGGCAGGGAGGCTCTACTCCTGATATACTAAAAAGACAATTCCAAGGAGTGAAATCAAGGAATATACGGTATTAAAACATAAACAGAAGAGTATTTTATATAGTTAGCTGAACTTGGCAAATTGCCATTTGGCAATAACTAGAATAGAAGACGGCTCATCTAGGATGGCATTTATTTTAGCTGATTAAGAGTCTTAGCTATCACATGATCTCACTCATTTGTGGACTATAATGAACAACATAAACCGATGAACAAAAACAGATCTAGAGACAGAGAAGCATCGATCAGATGCTCAAACCTCAGAGGGAAGGTAGGGGAGGGTGGGGGTAAAGGGGAGAGATCAACCAAAGGACTTTTATACATGCATATAAGCATAATCAATGGACGCAGACAACAGGGGGTGAGGATGAGGGCAAGGCTGGGGGGATGAGGGGACAATGGGGGGATAAAGACACATTTGTAATACCTTAATAAAAAAAATTTTTAAAAAGAGTCTTAGATAGAATTAGAATTCAAATTAGGTTTTTTGTCTTAGATTTATTATCTCAGATTATTAATATACTAGGGGCCCAGTGCACAAATCGTGCACCTTGAAAGGAACTGTGGGCTGTGAGGCTGCAGTGGGCCCAGGGGTGGGTCTCGGCCCATCCTCTGCGCCCCCGCCCAGCCTCTCCCTCTGTGGCCCCCAGTACCCTCTCTGCCCTGCTTCCACCACTGATGCTACTCCCACGTGATGACAGTGTGGGCCCCGCTCACACCTGCTGACAGTGTGGAGCAATTGGGGCTGGTGCCAGCATCAGGTGCAAGTGGGGCCAGCGCTGTCAGCGGGTGTGAGAGGCAGCTGCTGCCCCGATTGCCCCTCAAGAGCAGGGGGAGGTGGAGAAGCCCTCAGGGGTGATCAGGGTTGGCAGCCGTTGCTTACACCTGCTGATGGCGCTGAGTGATCGGGACCAGTGCTGAGCACCGGCAGTGGGTGCGAGCAGCGGCTCTGGCACTGGCTGCAGGTGTGAGTGGGGCCAGCAGCCACCACTCACACCGGCTGATGGCGCCAAGTGATCGGGAATGGCACCGGGTGCTGGCAGCGGGTGCAAGCAGCGACTCTGGCGCCGGCTGTGGGTGTGAGTAGGGCTGGCGTCAGCAGTGGGTGCAAGTGGCGGCTCCTGCGCCAGCAGCGAGTTCAAGAGGCAGCTGCCAACCCCAATTGCCCCTCAGGAGCAAGGGGAGGTGGAGAAGCCTTGAGGGATGATCTGGGCTGGCAGTCACCGCTTGCACCCGCTGATGGTGCCGAGTGATCTGAGCTGCTGCTGGGCACCAGCAGTGTGTGCAAACAGCAGCTTTGGCACCGGCAGCAGGTGCAAGCGGGGATGGTGCTGAAAGCAGGTGCGAGCGTTGGGTGGGACTGCGGTGCACGGGAGCAAAGAATTTTCAGTAACCTCCAGAGGCTCTCCCCAATGACAGCAATCGGTGCCCCACCTTGGTCTGGCACCCCCGCTCACCTGATCCACCATCCTGCCGCGGCTGATGCCCGCCATGTTCCATGTGTGCCCCTTGGTGGTCAACGCACTTCATAGTGACCAGTTTTTAGGTTGTTCCGGTGTTCGGTCTATTTGCATATTAGGGTTTTACGTATATATAGATACTTGTATTTTGTGTGGAGGTGTACTTGATTCTCTGTAGTACCTGATTCTCTGTAATACATATTTTTAGATGTGCAGTGTTTAACATACATACATAATATAAATAAAATTAAGGTGCTTAGAAGCTCCCACAAGTCATGTAGACTGACTTCTAAAATATAATTGCAAACTGATATATTTTCTCCCAAGTTTATTTAATTAGATTTAAATTATTTTTTAATCACAGGTTCTAAATTAGTTTCATTTTGGAGCTGGGTACATATGTGCAAGGACCTACTTTTTATATGCCTCCAATATTTGACTGGTGCCTGGAGGCTTGAAGGAAACAGGAAAATAAATTAGGTTACTTGCTGTCTTTGATTGTATTATGTATCATTGTGACATTATTTCATTTGAATTAAAATCTATATATATAAAGAGCCAGGGGCTGTCACATCCGAAACAACTGAACAGACAACCAAATAGGCTGAGTGGGGTGACAAAGCCAGCAGGGGGGTTAGTGAGGGACAACCAAACGA
>NW_005356087.1:971328-971784 GCF_000412655.1 Myotis brandtii
GGGGGGGGCAGTTAATATATGTTCACTTTTTTATTTTGTAAAGGCATAAAAGTATATCATTTTTATTTTTCAATTGCAGTTGATCATTAATAAGTGATCATTCAATAAATCTCATACCTATCTGACACCATGCAAAGTTTTTAGAATATTATTGACTATATTCCCTATGCTGTCCTTTACATCCCCATGACTATTCTGTAATAACCAATTTGTACTTTCTTAATCCCTCCACCTTTTTCACCCATCCCCATAACCCAAAATGTTCTCTGTATCTATGAATCTGTTTCTGTTCTGCTTGTTTGTTTATTTTGTTTTTTATATTCAACTAGAGGCCTGGTGCACAAAAATTTGTGCACTGGGGGGGGGGGGGGGGGGGGGGGGCCCCCAGCCCGGCCTGTGCCCTCTCGCAGTCTGGGACCCCTTGGCAGATAACGACCTGCTGGCTTAGGCCTGCTC
>NW_005356087.1:972772-998822 GCF_000412655.1 Myotis brandtii
AGGCGGGGAATGTTGGAGTCTGCAGTCACTGAAGCAAGGAAGCCTCATGTTCGCTTCCAGCTGCCTGGCTGCCGGCCGCCATCTTGGCTGACAGTTAATTTGCATAAGGATATGCTGATTAGCCAATGGGAAGGGTAGCGGTCGTACGCCAATTACCATGTTTCTCTTTTATTAGTGTAGATTGTTGATAGATATGTATTTATTGTCATTTATTGTTCATATTGTTTCTGTCTATTTTATTTTATTATTGTCATATTTTTCATCTACTTTTCTTCTTCTTTTTTAAGAAGATCCTTTAACATTTCATGTAATACTTCTTTGGTGGTGGTGAACTCTTTTAGCTCTTTATTGTCTGAGAAGCTCTTTATCTGACCTTTAATTCTAAATGATAGCTTTGCTGGGTAGAGAAATGTTGGTTGTAGGTTCTTGTTTTCATCACTTTCAATAGTTCTTGCTACTCCCTTCTGGCCTGAAAAGTTACCATCAAGAAATTAGCTGACAGTCTTATAGGAGCTTCCTTGTAGGTAACTAACTGCTTTTCTCTTGCTGCTTTTAAGGTTCTCTCTGTATTTAACCTTTTGCATTTTAATTATGATATGTCTTGATGTGGGTCTCTTTGGGCTCATCATATTTAGGACTCTCTGTACTTCCTGGACTTGTATGTCTATTTTCTTCACCAGATTAGGGAAGTAGGGAAGTTTTCTGTCATTATTTTTTCAAATAGGTTTTCAATTTCTTGCTCTCTCCTGTTCTTCTGGCACCCCCATTATACAATGTTGGTACACTTGAAGTTGTTCCAGAGGCTCTTACACTATCCTCCTTTTGGGGGTTATTTTATCTTTTTGCTGTTCTGATTGTTTGTTTGCCTCCTCATAATACAAACTAGAGGCCAGGTGCACGGATTTGTGCACCGGTGGGGTCCCTCAGCCTGACCTGCACCCTCTTGCAATCCGGGATCATCCCTCAGGGGATGTCAGATAGCTGTTTTGGCCTGATCCCCACAGGCCCTATCCAGACAGGAGAGAGCCCTCTCCCTGCAGACTCGATCCAGACAGGAGGGAGCCTGATCCCCACAGGCCCAATACAGACAGGAGGGAGCCCAATCCTGTGCATTGAGCGTCTGTCTCCTGGTGGTCAGTGCGCGTCATAGTGACCAGTCAACTGGTCATTCAGTCGATGGGTCATTTGGTTGCTTAGGCTTTTATACATATAGATGGCTGATTTGTTTCTTAACTTCATCTTCTCTACTGTTGATTCCCTGTAAATTATCTTCATTTCAGTTAGTTTATCCTTCATTTCTCCATGGTTCTTTTTTATGTTTTTCATGTCCTTTTTTATGCTGTTTAAGTTCTCACTAAGTTCATCGACCATCCTTATAACCATTGTTTTGAACTCTGTATCCAGTAGATTGCTTGTCTCCATTTTGTTTAGTTCTTTTCTCAAGTTTTCTTCTGTCCTTTCATTTGGGACATGTTTCTATGTCTCCTCATTTTGGCAGCCTCCCTATGATTGTTTCTATGTATTAGGTAGAGCTACTACTTCACATGGGCTTGGTAGAGTGGCCTTATGTAGTAAGTGTCCTATAGGGTCCAGTGACATAGCACTCCTGATCACCCAAACTGGACATTCCAGGTGCACCCCTACACCTTACCATGTGTGCTGTGTATACCATCCTGTTATAGTTGAGCCTTGATTGCCTTTGCCACACCAGTGGGAGGGATTTACCCCCAGGCCAATTTGCTGCAAGTTCTGGCTATGACCACCCACCACTATGGAAAACCAGCTGTGCAAGGCCCACCCCACAGAGCAGGACTAACTTCAGTGGGGTGCTTCAATGGTTCCGTCCCTTGAGTGTGTTGCTTGTGGAGGTGGTTGGGTGGTGGTACTTTAATGTGGTCTGAAGTTTCCCATGGGGAGCACTGGCTCTACAGCCTCCCAGGAGGTGAAGACCAAGGTCAGCTGCTGTTTGTGTTCTGCCTGGGGCCATCCAGCATGAGCTACAAAGCAATCTGCAGATGGCTGCTAAATGTGCTTGGCTTGGATGTGCCCAGGCAAGGCCAAACTGTGAACCAAGGCTGACTGCTGCTACCACCAGGTCTGGGACCACTTAGTGAGAGGTACAAGACATGCTGAAGCCAGATGCTGCTTGTTTAAGGGATTTTAATAAAGTCTGAAGCTTGAGCCAATACAGGCCATTTGTATGGGAATGCCACTGGAAACAGCTTAATTGGGCCCATTAGTTGGATGGTACAGTCTCTCAGATAATTACTGAGGCAGGTAAAAGAATGTCAGCCAGTTGGAAACTGAGATATGACACCTGCCTGCTGGCTCTGTGGGGTTGGGCATCTCAGAAAAGGAACAATGTCCTCTGCCAGCACTTTTGTCTGGCAGAAAGTTGCCTCTCCACATCTCACCCTGATGCCAGACAATTCAATACCTCTTATATGACACTGGTACCTTTTCAGCTGCTGCCCCAGCGCTGGAGCTCAGAGCAAGTGAGTCCCAATAAGTCTGAGCACATGCCCTTTAAGAGGAACTGCCTGGACTGCTGCCGCAAACAACCACTTCAAAAATACAACTAAAAGACGGAACGGACATCACCCAGAACCACAGGAAGGCTGGCTGAGGAGAGACTCTTCAACTAGAAGGAAAAATAACAGCACACTGAGGCTCAGAGGAGGCGCAGTGTGGAAAATACTCAGGTGCGGAGGTGCGCGCGCAAAGCGGGCTGGTGGCTGAGAGCGCGGTTGTCGTTTTCGGTCAGGGGGGAGTCTCAGACTCTGAGCTCCAGATACGGGCGAATCGCTGGGGACTCGGACCCAAACGGGAGAAGCGGGAGTGTCTGGCATCAGTTGGAAGGCAGCTTTCCCTCCGAGGTTTGCAGCGGTTCCGGGGGTTCTGAGAAGCAGAGCCTCTGGGAACAGGACTGAGGGCACCATAACGGCTCCCTCCGCCCGCCCTGTTGAGCCCGCCCCGCCCAAGCCCTGCGCAGAGCCATTTGCCGGATCACCTCAGGCAAAGGCTAGATTTATTTCTTATGGTTTCCATGTCCCTTTTCTATGCTGTTGAAGTTCTCACTAAGTTCATTGAGCATCCTTATAACTAGTGTTTTGAACTTTGCATCAATTACATTACTTGTCTATATTTTGTTTAGTTCTTTTTGGAGTTTTGTTCTATTCTTTCATTTGGGACATTTTTTTTTGTCTCTGCATCTTGGCACCATTCCTGTGTTTGTTTCTTTGTATTAGGTAAAACTGCTACATCTCCCAGGCTTGATAGAGTGGCCTAATATAATAGTTGTTCTGTAGGATCCAGAGGCACAGCCTACCAGATCACCCAAGCTGGGCACTGGGTGACATGTGGGTTGTGCACACCCTCCTGTTGTAGTTGAGACTTGATTGCTGTTGGCACATCAATAGGAGGGATTTACCCCTTGGTTACAAGGACAGGCTATGACCAACAACCTCCAAACATTGACCATGTGGAGGATGAGCTGAGCAGGGCCCACCCCACAAAGAAGGACTTACTTCTGCAGGCCTCCTCTGGGACCTACTGTCTGCCCGTTGAGTGTGTCACTTGTGGAGGTATTTGGGTGGTGCTTTGACATAATCTGAAGCTGTCAATCAGGTGCCTGGTTATGGGGCCTCCCTAAAGGTGCAGGCCAAGGTCAGCCACCACCAATGTTCTGTCCAGGGCCATCCAGCATGAACTACAAAGCGATCTGGAGATGGCTGCTATTTATGCTGAATTTGGAGGTGCCCAAGCAAGGCCAAGCTGCAAACCAAGGCCAGCTGCTGCTAGTGCCAGGGCTGGGCCACTTACTATGAGGTACAGGGTATGCTGAAGCCAGATGCTGCTTGTTTGAGAGCTTTTAGGAAAGTCTGAAGCATGAGGCAAGACAAGTCTTTTGCATGGAAAAGCCACTGGAAACAGCTTGGGTGGGCCTGCAGGCTGGGTGGGGTGGGGTCTCACAGAATCACTAGGGCAGGGCAAACAGGGTGAGCCTGGTTGATGGAGACTCAGATATGGTGCTACCTGCTGGCTCTGGGGAAGTAGTGGGGAGAGTCCAAAAAAGGAACTATGGCCTCTGCCAGCACTTTTTTCTGGGAGAGAGCTGCCCCCTTCCCAGCCCTCGCCCTGAAGCCAGATAATTCAGTCCCTCCACCATATGCCCCTGGTGCTTTTTGAGCTGCTGCCTGGTGCTGCAGCTCAGAGAGAGTGAATCTGAGTAAACCCATGTGCAGGTCCTTTAAGAGGAACTGCCTGGGACTCCAGCAGCCTCTGTCTTAGCCATAATCCTCACTGGTTTTTAGAGTCAGAAGTTATGGGTACTTCTCTTCTTGGCACTGGAACCCTAGGCTGGGGGGGCATGGTATGGGGCTGGGACCACTCCCTCCTCAGGGGATACCCCCGAAGCTGAGATATCCCTCCCAATATTTGTCAGACATGGGTGTGGGACTAGCCCTTTCCACATTTCTGCCCCTTCTACCAGTCTCTATGTGACTTCTTCCCTATATCCTTAGTTGTAGGACTTCCATTCAGCTAGATTTTAGGAGGTTCTGAATGATGTTTGTTCTGTAGTTTAGTCATAATTTTGATGTGTTTGTGGGAAGATGTGAGTACCACATTTACCTACACTGCCATCTTGACTAGAAGTCGAACTTAACATATGTTTAAATATATACAATTTATACATTAAAGACTAGGATATAGGCTCAGTCATAAAGGTATCCACAGTCTTATTTATATCCTTCCTAATTTACATATGTATACTGTACTTACTCCCTTATATCCCTGCCTGTTGAGTTTATGTTTATTAGAAATGGGAAATTCTTTATTAAAAAGAAAGTATGTTAATATTAATATATGTATTTACTTAACAGCAGAAGCCTGTGTTTTTGAGATACTGTAAAGTAATAAATATAAATTGCAAAATAATGAACCCCTAAAAATCAGAATTATAGTCATTCTGATGTTTTAGAGAAACTAATAATAATACCTAACATTGAGTGCTTGGTGTATGGCAGTCACTGTTCTAAGCACTTAGTACAAAATGACTCACTAACTTTTATAACAAAAGAAGAAAAACTGAGGCAACAAAGGGTTTACTTGCCCAAGGTCACACAGCTAGGCAATAGTGGAATCATTATTCTAGTCCATGTAGTCTGGATCCAAAGCCTCCTCTCTTTATCTATGCTACCAGTTCCTGTAGGTACTACAATTGGATTTATGTAAGTAGAAAGTTTCTGAAATGTACTAAGTGGAACATTTTAAAGATAAAACTTTTTAAAAAAAATAGTTTTATTGATTTCAGAGAGGAAGAGAGAGGGAGAGAAAGATAGAAACATCAGTGATGAGAGAGAATCATTGATCAGCTGCCTCCTGCACACCCCACACTGAGAACACCCCACTGGGGACCAACCCTGCAACCCGGGCATGTGCCCTGATTGGGAATTGAACCTCCTGGTTTATAGGTCGATGCTCAACCACTGAGCCATGACAGCTAGGCAAAGATAAAACTTTATCTTTAAAGTGTAAAAGAAAATACTTTATCTTTAAAGTTTAAAAGAAAATAAGCTAAAATGACTACTTTCCAGTAGTTTCAACAACAATACTATTACATCTGCATTAGACAATAGGCTCCTAGAAAATAGAAACCATTCCTTATCCAAATTAGTATTCCCAGTAAGTGCTTAGTATATAGTAAACACTTAATACTTATGAAGCAAGTAAACTTCATTTATTATCAGATTTTGAGAGCACTTAAGTCACCTAAATGAACAGAACAAAGAAAGGCTTATGCAAGTAGAAATGATAGAAATCAAATAAAAGAATGACCATGAGCAACCTGACCCAGGCCCTGAGGTCACAGCCTCTGCCCATGGCTTCTGCAGGGCTGGACTGCCACTCCTCCTGCTATGATGCCTGGGCAGATCCATGACCCTTCCATGACTGAGGGCTCTCTGCCAGGGCTCGGCCCCCTGACCGACTCCCAACCTCGGCCCTGACTGCAGAGGAGCTGAAATACGCTGACATCTACAACATTGGGACCATGATCGCCCCTTTGCACTTCCTGGAGGTGAAACTGGGCAAGAGGCCTCAACCTGTGAAAAGTGAACTAGCCGAGGAAGAGGAGTGGAGGAAAAGGCGCTGGGAAAAGAACAAAGTGGTGGCAGCCCGGTGCTGGAACAAGAAGGAGCAGAAGGAGTTTCTGCAGCAGGAATCTGAGTGGCTGGAGCTCATGAATGCGGAGCTGAAAAACACAGATGGAGGAGCTGAAGCAGGAGCAGCAGCAACTCATCCTGATGCTCAACCGGCATCGCCCCACCTGCATCGTCAGGACCGACAGCGTTAAGGCCCCCAACTCAGAAGGCAACCCACTGCTGGAGCAGCTGTAGAAGAAGTGACCATGGGCTGGGAGGAGGAAGAGAAGGAGGAGGAGATGAGGAAAGGGAAGAGGAGGGTCTCAGAGGGCTCTTTCTTGCTGCATGAAAAACTCTTCAATGAGGCTCAGCACAGCCAGCATCGACCAGGCTTTTTTGTGAAACTCAGATCAGCCACACCAGGGGAAGAAACCCAGACTGATGAAACCCAGGACCAAGCGCTGAGACCAAAGTATTCCTGAAGGGGACCTGTTCTGCCTGGGGCCAGGCTTGCAGGAGGCAGGAAGAAGCTCTGGGCCGGAGAGACGCCCAACCTGGCAGCTGTTGGCACTTCTCCATCTCTCCGCCAGGGAACCCACCCTAAGGACCTCTGAGCAGCCAGGAAAAGCCATGAGCTGCCACCAAAATTAGGCTGAAGATGGAACTCAGAGTGAAACTGCAATCTGCCTGCCCCCAGCCCTGACCCTGACCCTGATCCTGGTGCAAGGCTGGAGAAGGGCACAGTGCCAGGCCCTGCTGTACCCACCCACCGTGGGCCAGCTCAGTCCTGCCCAGAGTGGCAGCCGGGGTGCACCCTCACTGGCCCTGCTGGAGTTGCTGTGGGCATGAGGCATGGGCACCCTTCCAAAGCACATACTTACTGAATGTTTACAGAGTGGCTGTCCTGGCAGGGCTTTCAACTGCACATGTTTTTTATACTTTTTTAAAAAATATATTTTACAAAAAAAATTTTATACAAATATATACATGGATTTCTATAATCACTCGATGTGATCCAGTATAAATATGCTATGGTTTGTTTGTTATGAACAGATATCAGCAGTTATGGCCATTGCGTGTAACTTCTAAGTACTGTAGTCTCTGGGTGTTGGGGGTGGCAGGGGTGGGGGGTGGTGCATTTCCATCCTGGTAAACCCTTCATAGTACTCAGTTCTGTATAGCTCAGTAAACATTACACTTACTTTAAAAATAAAAAATAAAGAAAGAGGGAGGCCCAGGCTACCCAGCCGGGGGCACTACAGTGGGTGGCCAGGGCCTCCCTCTGCAGGGTGATCGATCTGGTGGCCCCTGCCATCGATCGCCCCACAGAGGGAGACTGAGGCCACCAGCCAGTGACGCTGTGGTGGGTGTGTGGGGCCGGCCAGTGATTGCCCCGCAGAGGGAGGCCCAGGCCAGACAAGCGATCTCATCCCATGCCTGTTGCCTGCAGAGGGAGGCCACTGGTGGTGGTGGGGGGAGGGCAGCACTGCATAGATGGCAAGCAGTGGCAGTGGCGGGGTCAGGGCCAGCTGCCAGCAGCCAGGGGAATGAAAGCCCCGATAGGCCCAGATCTCAGGCCAGGCCTAGGGACCCTACTCGAGGGTCCCGGATTGCAAGAGGGTGTAGGCTGGGCTGATGGACCCCCTCAAGTGCACAAATTTTCATGCACCGGGCCTCTAGTAAGACAATAAAACTATTTGCTGCTCTTTGTAAGCTAGTGATAAGAATGTGTATTTAAAACATAAGAATTTTGAGGGAAAATGTCAATATTTTTTATCCAGAAACACCATTAAGAAAGATTTCTGATATCCTTGATGCCAATTTACCTTTTTAAGCGCAGATTTACTGAAGCTAACAGCATAATATAGAATCTGAGACAGTCTGTGAGAGAAAAGGTTAATTTGACATTACAAAACTTGCTAACAAAAATAACAAGTAGCCATAGCAAAAGTGAAAACATCAGCTACTATCTTTTTACTATGTGCAAGAAACTGTGATAAGAGTTTTATATGCATTGTTTATTTGATCAAATTATTCCTACCTCACAAATGAATAGGCTTAGATAATTAATTTGCCCAAGATCACACTTGTATGCAATAGTCATTTTTTCTCCTAAAACAAAAAATAAGAAACATAAAGGATCATGGGGAATTATCAAAATTGAGAGTATAATCTCATTAATACCAGACAACTTGATCATTTATTTTCTACCTCTGACTTGTTTTTTTTTTTTTTTTTTTTTTTTTTTTTTTTACATGTTATTACATAACATTTATTTTGGCGTTTATTTGACTTGAGATCACATCTGGATGATACCATGCTTCTGAACATCTGTAATTCTATATAGTTGTGTACTTCAACCATTCATAGTTGATTTCTCCAATTAAAGATTCCATTTTCTTTTTTCAGTTATAATTTCCTTAAGAGTAAAAATGTTGCCTTTTATTTTCTTTGTGATTAAATTGTGATTGTCCCATAAAGGTTTTCAAAATGGTTAGATAATGCTAATCATTTATCAAAAAAATTATACAAATGAGGTTATCCATTTTATTGACAGCTAAATACCCTGAAAAAGCAGCCTAGTATGTTGCTTTGTACAATCTCAAAAAGCAAGAAATCTGCAAATTATTTTCTTATGTTAATCCAATAAAGGACTCTATAAAGTGATACATTTGTCACTGATTTTGAAGTAATATTTCAGTTAGTATTTTGATGATCACAGAAAATACTTTCCCAGATTTTATTCTGCCTAGGTTTTCTTTCTGTATGCTCTATTTTCATTATTTGAAACTCATTCCATGATCAGTTGACATAGTGATAGAGTGCTCTCCATGTACAAGCAAAACAGATCCTCTCCATGCTCTCTAAGGACTTTACATTTTCTGTAAATCTCACCTGTGGAACCATGTAGCCATATATACCTAAGCATCTAACCAATCTTCAACTTACAAATGAGTTTCATCTAAGCCAGTTTATAAATCAGTTGTTTGGAACCAAGGAGGCATTTTACCATGAAAATAAGGTTAAAAAGGATGGCTCAGAGCAGTTTGAAACATATACTAGCGCAAGCATTATTGGATAAAGATGCATGTCAAACTCGAAAACAACTTGCAGAAAGATTAAACATTGCTCAGCAAACACTTTCCGATTGTTTACAAGCAATGGGAAAGATTTTAAAGGAAGGAAAACAGGTGCCACATAAACTGAACAAAAGACAAATGGAAAACCGAAAAGCCGTCAGTAAAATGTTGCTTCAATGGCACAAAAGAAAGTCTTTTTTGCATCGAATTGTGACTGGTGATGAAAAGTGGATTTATTTTGAGAATCCCAAATGCACAAAATCATGGGTTGATCCAGGTCAACCATCAACATCGACTGCAAGGCCAAATCGCTTCAGAAAGAAGACAATGCTCTGTGTTTGGTGGGATCAAGAAGGTGTGGTGTATTATGAGCTTCTAAAACCAGGTGAAACCGTTAATACTGATCGCTACTGACAACAAATAATCAATTTGAACCATGCTTTGATCGTGAAATGACCAGAATGTGCCAGAAGACACGGCAAAGTAATTTTGCTTCATGATGATGCACCATCACACACTTCAAAACCAGTTAAAGACACGTTAAAATATCTTGCCTGGGAAGTATTAACCCACCCGATGTATTCACCAGACCTTGCTCCAGATTACCACTTGTTCCTATCGATGGCACACACACTTTCTGAGCAGCACTTCAAAACATAGGAAGAAGTGGAAAATTGGGTCTCTGAATGGTTTGCCTCAAAACAACAAAAGTTCTATTGGGATGGTATCCACAAATTACCTGAAAGATGGGGAAAATGTGTAGCTAGCGATGGACGTTACTTTGAATAAAGCACTTTTGATGTTTCTCTTGAAATTATCGTGTTTTCTTTGATTACAAAATCCGCCATTATTAACTGATACACCTAGTATTGTTACGTTTCACATGTCCCACTGCTCCCTTAAGCTGCCCTCCTGTTTTTTAATTGCTTTTTCTTTTTGGTTCTCTGATTGAGTGATATTTTCAACTCTGTCTTCTAATTCACTGATTCGATCCTCAGCTACCCCCAATCTGCTGTGTATTTCTTCCAATGTGTTCTTTGTGTTATGTCATTCTTTATCTCAGACTGTTCTTTTTTCATAGTTACTATATCTTTTTTCATACTGTTGAGCATTTTTACCATCATTACTCTGAACTCTGTTTCAGATAAATTTCTTATCTCTGCTCCATTTATCTCTTCTGGATAATTCTCTAGTTCTTTCATTTGGAGGTTGTTTCTTTGTCTCCTCATTTTGGCTTTCTGCTTGGGTTTTTGACTATGTATTAGGTAGATCCTCTACACCTCTCAATCTTTTGCAGGACAGTGTTAAAGGCTGTTTCTGACTAAGTAGATCAGGAATCAACTCAAAGCCTCCAGAAACTGCCTCTGCCTACAGACTGATAGAATTATGACTTGAATTGCCCCCCAGGCCATTGTTCTCAGGTGTGGGAAGAGTTTTTTTTCCCCAACAGGGTGGGGCAGTTGTCTCTGCCTGGAGGCTAATTGTTATTTTTAATCTCTTAAGTGGCCTCAGGGCAATTCGTTTTCCAATAGGGTGTGTCAACTATCTTCCCCACAGGTAAGGCAAATATCTATGTGGGAAAGATGTCCTCTACTGGGAGAGTGAATGATTCAGCCCAGGAAACTTGGGCTATCTGCCTTCTGAGCTCTATCCCCTGAGTCCCCAGTCCTGGCCTTCTATTCTCACAGCTCCAGTCCCTTTCACCCTCCTTCTGGGAGAGCACAAGATGGGTGGCTCCAGAGGGAATTTTGTGCATTGGCCCTTTAAGAGGGTGCCTGAATTTTCAGCTGTTACTCTCTGGCAGACAGCACCCACTGCTTTTCACAGTCAGATGTTATTTGGGTACTTTCCTCAGTTTTGGTGCTCTTTGTTGGGGGGGGGGGCAGCTTGGGGATTATATCCCAGAGTTCTCAGTGTCAACCCCCCCACAACAGCTGAGACTCTCCAGGAATACAGTTGCTCTGTGGGTGCCTAGCAAGCACTTTCACACCTCTGCCCCTCCCACCAGTCCCTATGCAGTAGTCACTTTCAGTCCTTGGGTATCAGAGTTCTCTCCTGGGAGTTTTCCATTGATTATTCAGGAAGTTTTTCTGTATTTTAGTTGTAATATCAGTTTGTTCCTGGGAGCCTATCTGTGAAGCATCCACTTACTCTGCCACCATTTTTAATCTCCTCTGGTTCTTAATTATTTTTAATTTAACTCATTTTTATTTAGTATGATATTCCCAAGATCCATCCATGTTGTAACAAATGGCTGTATTTCATCTTATCTATGGCTGAGTAGTATTCCATTGTGTATATATACCACATCTTCTTTATCCAATCATTTACCAAAGGATACTTTGATGTTTCCATGTCTTGGCCACCCTGAGTAATGCTGTAATGAACATAGGGACACATATATCTATACAAATAAATGTTTCCCGTTTTGGAGTTAGATACCCAGAAGAGTGATTTGCTGGGTCATATGGTAACTCCATTTTTAATTTTTTGAGGAACTTTCATACTGTTTTCCATAGTGGCTGTACCAGTGTATATTCCTATCAGCAGTGTATGAGGGTTCCTTTTTCTTCACAACCTCTCCAACACTTATTACTTGTTGTAGAGGGCACCTGGAAGAGCACTTGAGCGAGGGTTGTTGGCTGAGACCAGTGGCATCAGCAAGCCATGTCCTGGAAACATACCTTGCCAAAAGGCAAGAATGTTGTCAGTCCTGACCTTTTGCTCAGGCCCCAGGGGGTGGGTGTAATTATCTAAGTTCAGCCAGGCACCAGGGGGGAATGCAATTATCAGGTTCCAGTCAGGCCTGACGATTATGAGAAGCCATGAGAATGAAGAACTGCAGCTTGATCTTTAAGCATGATTTCACATAATTTCCTTTGTCTTAAACTCTAGTAAAACTTCCTGGTATCATGCTGTATATAATAAACGCACTGCACTAACTCTGGGTCACTGTCTCTCCATCCAAGAACATTGTCCCACCTGGTCTCAGCTTTCCCTACTGTCTCTGTGTCTGTCTCTTTCTTTTTCTCAATCTCCAGTCGCCCCTGCTCAGGACTCGTTCACTCTCTAGCTGTGCCGGTCGCGGCTGGAGAAGCCCCGTAAGTTATCTTGTTGATAATAGCCATTCTCACAGGGATGAGTTTTTGATTTGTACTTCACTGATAGCTAGTGAAGTTGAACATCTTTTCATAAATTTGTTGGCCATTTGTATCTCTTCTTAGGAGAACTATCTGTTCAGGTAATCTTCCCATTTTTGGCTCATTTTTAAATTGGATTGTTTGTTTGTTTGGTGTTGAGTTGTATGAGTGTTTTATATACTTTGGATATTAACTGCTGTCAGGGCTATTGTTTGCAAATATCATTCAGTTGATTGCCTTTTTATTTTGTTGGTGGCTTCTTTTGCTATGCAGAAGCTTTTTAGTTTGATATAGTCCCATTCATTTATTTTTGCTCTTGAGGTCAAATGCATAAAATCCTCTCTAAAGCCAAGGTCCATAAGTATAGTGCCTATGTTTTCTTATATGTATTTTATTCTTTCAGTCTTATATTTTGGTCTTTGATCCCTTTTGAGTTTATTTTTGTGTATGGTGACTAGTTTTATTCTTTTGCGTGTGACTTTCCAGTTATCCAATCACCATTTTTTGAAGAGGCTTTCTTTTTTTCCATTGTATGTTTTTGGTTCCTTTGTGGAGAATGATTTGCCCATATTCATGTAGGTTTATTTCTGGGCTCTCAATTCTGTTCCATTGGTCTGCATGTTTTTCACTCTCTGGCAGACAGCACCCACTGCTTTTCACAGTCAGATGTTATTTGGGTACTTTCCTCAGTTTTGGTGCTCTCTGTTGGGGGGGGGGGCAGCTTGGGGATTATATCCCAGAGTTCTCAGTGTCAACCCCCCCACAGCTGAGATATCTCTCCAGGAATACAGTTGCTCTGTGGGTGCCTAGCAAGCACTTTCACACCTCTGCCCCTCCCACCAGTCCCTATGCAGTCTCCACTTTCAGTCCTTGGGTATCAGAGTTCTCTCCTGGGAGTTTTCCATTGATTATTCAGGAAGTTTTTCTGTATTTTAGTTGTAATATCAGTTTGTTCCTGGGAGCCTATCTGTGAAGCATCCACTTACTCTGCCACCATTTTTAATCTCCTCTGGTTCTTAATTATTTTTAATTTAACTCATTTTTATTTAGTATGATATTCCCAAGATCCATCCATGTTGTAACAAATGGCTGTATTTCATCTTATCTATGGCTGAGTAGTATTCCATTGTGTATATATACCACATCTTCTTTATCCAATCATTTACCAAAGGATACTTTGATGTTTCCATGTCTTGGCCACCCTGAGTAATGCTGTAATGAACATAGGGACACATATATCTATACAAATAAATGTTTCCCGTTTTGGAGTTAGATACCCAGAAGAGTGATTTGCTGGGTCATATGGTAACTCCATTTTTAATTTTTTGAGGAACTTTCATACTGTTTTCCATAGTGGCTGTACCAGTGTATATTCCTATCAGCAGTGTATGAGGGTTCCTTTTTCTTCACAACCTCTCCAACACTTATTACTTGTTGTAGAGGGCACCTGGAAGAGCACTTGAGCGAGGGTTGTTGGCTGAGACCAGTGGCATCAGCAAGCCATGTCCTGGAAACATACCTTGCCAAAAGGCAAGAATGTTGTCAGTCCTGACCTTTTGCTCAGGCCCCAGGGGGTGGGTGTAATTATCTAAGTTCAGCCAGGCACCAGGGGGGAATGCAATTATCAGGTTCCAGTCAGGCCTGACGATTATGAGAAGCCATGAGAATGAAGAACTGCAGCTTGATCTTTAAGCATGATTTCACATAATTTCCTTTGTCTTAAACTCTAGTAAAACTTCCTGGTATCATGCTGTATATAATAAACGCACTGCACTAACTCTGGGTCACTGTCTCTCCATCCAAGAACATTGTCCCACCTGGTCTCAGCTTTCCCTACTGTCTCTGTGTCTGTCTCTTTCTTTTTCTCAATCTCCAGTCGCCCCTGCTCAGGACTCGTTCACTCTCTAGCTGTGCCGGTCGCGGCTGGAGAAGCCCCGTAAGTTATCTTGTTGATAATAGCCATTCTCACAGGGATGAGTTTTTGATTTGTACTTCACTGATAGCTAGTGAAGTTGAACATCTTTTCATAAATTTGTTGGCCATTTGTATCTCTTCTTAGGAGAACTATCTGTTCAGGTAATCTTCCCATTTTTGGCTCATTTTTAAATTGGATTGTTTGTTTGTTTGGTGTTGAGTTGTATGAGTGTTTTATATACTTTGGATATTAACTGCTGTCAGGGCTATTGTTTGCAAATATCATTCAGTTGATTGCCTTTTTATTTTGTTGGTGGCTTCTTTTGCTATGCAGAAGCTTTTTAGTTTGATATAGTCCCATTCATTTATTTTTGCTCTTGAGGTCAAATGCATAAAATCCTCTCTAAAGCCAAGGTCCATAAGTATAGTGCCTATGTTTTCTTATATGTATTTTATTCTTTCAGTCTTATATTTTGGTCTTTGATCCCTTTTGAGTTTATTTTTGTGTATGGTGACTAGTTTTATTCTTTTGCGTGTGACTTTCCAGTTATCCAATCACCATTTTTTGAAGAGGCTTTCTTTTTTTCCATTGTATGTTTTTGGTTCCTTTGTGGAGAATGATTTGCCCATATTCATGTAGGTTTATTTCTGGGCTCTCAATTCTGTTCCATTGGTCTGCATGTTTTTCTGCCAATACCATGCTTTATAGTATAATTGGAAATCAGGTATGGTGATCCCTCTGGCTTTGTTCTTTTTTTCTTAGGATTGCTTTGGCTATTTGGGGTCTTTTGTTGTTCTGTACAAATCTGATGATTTGTTGTTCCATTGGAATTTTGATGGGGATTGTATTAAATCTACAAATTGCTTTGTTCATTTTAACTATGTTGATTCTTTCAATACACAGAATATTTTCCCATTTTTTGTGTCTTCCCTAATTTATTTTAATAATGTCTTGTAGTTTCAGTGTATAAGTCTTTCAAAGCCTTTGTTAAATTTGTTCCTAGGTAGAAAATTTTCCTTATTTTTTAACTGAAAAGATATATCCTTTCTCAGAACATATGTGGCTCTTTGATCTTACATTATTTGAGTTATTACAATATTTCACATTTACTTTTCCAAGTAGAGTATTTGAAGAACAACACCTTTTTAATGTAGAACTGCTATTGATTTTCTATTAATTATACAGTAAATCCATCCAACAATGCTTTCATTATGTACTCACTGAGTGATGGAATTCATGAATGCTTTACAAAGTATCTTTTCTTCTAAAATATTGACAATGTATATATTATTACATTAAAGACTTGTACTTCCTTTTCAAGTTTATTTTGGAGGATTTGAATTTAAATTCACACCACTGGATGGTTGGGGCATATCTTGTGGGCACAATAACACTTGGGGCTTTGGTTTTACTGTCCCTGCTATGATAGCATGAGTTGCATTGACAGTCACCTACCATCTACGTTCATCACACACACACACACACACACACACACACACACACACACGTTATTACTGTACACATTTATTGGTCAGAGAGAGATAGTATTTTTTGTGGGAGTATTTAGAGGTATACTTTGATACTACCCAGACAATGATCACTGCTGGATCTTGGTCCTTTCTCTGCCCTCAGCTCTTTCTATAGGACTGTCTGTCTTTTGATGTAGCACTGGAAGCAGGTTTCCCTGACTCCCACACTGCCACTGATTATTGCTGGAGCCTCTCCCCTACCCCTCTTTGGTGGAGGAATTCATTGGGATTCCTAGAGGCCAAAAGTAGAAAAATTTTCCTATTGTTCCAACTTAGAACATGAAAAACAATTTCTACCCAGGAAGCGTTGTGAAGCATAGTTAGATTTTACTGTCAACTTATAGAGTAGTTCAAGCATATAATAGCCATATTATACTAGGTGGATCGGTTAATAATGCAGATTTTGTAATCAAAGAAAACACGATAATTTCAAGAGAAACATCAAAAGTGCTTTATTCAAAGTAACGTCCATCGCTAGCTACACATTTTCCCCATCTTTCAGGTAATTTGTGGATACCATCCCAATAGAACTTTTCTTGTTTTGAGGCAAACCATTCAGAGACCCAATTTTCCACTTCTTCCTATGTTTTGAAGTGCTGCTCAGAAAGTGTGTGTGCCATCGATAGGAACAAGTGGTAATCTGGAGCAAGGTCTGGTGAATACATCGGGTGGGTTAATACTTCCCAGGCAAGATATTTTAACGTGTCTTTAACTGGTTTTGAAGTGTGTGATGGTGCATCATCATGAAGCAAAATTACTTTGCCGTGTCTTCTGGCACATTCTGGTCATTTCACGATCAAAGCATGGTTCAAATTGATTATTTGTTGTCAGTAGCGATCAGTATTAACGGTTTCACCTGGTTTTAGAAGCTCATAATACACCACACCTTCTTGATCCCACCAAACACAGAGCATTGTCTTCTTTCTGAAGCGATTTGGCCTTGCAGTCGATGTTGATGGTTGACCTGGATCAACCCATGATTTTGTGCATTTGGGATTCTCAAAATAAATCCACTTTTCATCACCAGTCACAATTCGATGCAAAAAAGACTTTCTTTTGTGCCATTGAAGCAACATTTTACTGACGGCTTTTCGGTTTTCCATTTGTCTTTTGTTCAGTTTATGTGGCACCTGTTTTCCTTCCTTTAAAATCTTTCCCATTGCTTGTAAACAATCGGAAAGTGTTTGCTGAGCAATGTTTAATCTTTCTGCAAGTTGTTTTCGAGTTTGACATGCATCTTTATCCAATAATGCTTGCGCTAGTATATGTTTCAAACTGCTCTGAGCCATCCTTTTTAACCTTATTTTCATGGTAAAATGCCTCCTTGGTTCCAAACAACTGATTTATAAACTGGCTTAGATGAAACTCATTTGTAAGTTGAAGATTGGTTAGATGCTTAGGTATATATGGCTACATGGTTCCACAGGTGAGATTTACAGAAAATGTAAAGTCCTTAGAGAGCATGGAGAGGATCTGTTTTGCTTGTACATGGAGAGCACTCTATCACTATGTCAACTGATCATGGAATGAGTTTCAAATAATGAAAATAGAGCATACAGAAAGAAAACCTAGGCAGAATAAAATCTGGGAAAGTATTTTCTGTGATCATCAAAATACTAACTGAAATATTACTTCAAAATCAGTGACAAATGTATCACTTTATAGAGTCCTTTATTGGATTAACATAAGAAAATAATTTGCAGATTTCTTGCTTTTTGAGATTGTACAAAGCAACATACTAGGCTGCTTTTTCAGGGTATTTAGCTGTCAATAAAATGGATAACCTCATTTGTATAATTTTTTTGATAAATGATTAGCATTATCTAACCATTTTGAAAACCTTTATGGGACAATCACAATTTAATCACAAAGAAAATAAAAGGCAACATTTTTACTCTTAAGGAAATTATAACTGAAAAAAGAAAATGGAATCTTTAATTGGAGAAATCAACTATGAATGGTTGAAGTACACAACTATATAGAATTACAGATGTTCAGAAGCATGGTATCATCCAGATGTGATCTCAAGTCAAATAAACGCCAAAATAAATGTTATGTAATAACATGTAAAAAAAAAAAAAAAAAAAAAAAAAAAAATAGAGAAAATGTTTGAAGAAATAATGGCAGAAAACTTCCCTAACTTGGTAAAAGAAAAAGTCACACAAATGCAGGAGGCACAGAGAACCCCAAACAAGAAGAACCTAAACAGACCCATGCCTGGACACATCATAATTAAAATGCCAAAAATTAAAGACAAGGAGAGAATCTTAAAGGCAACAAGAGAAAAGAAAACTGTTACCTACAAAGGAGTTCCCATAAGGCTGACACCTGATGTCTCATCAGAAACTCTACAGGCCAGATGGCAATAGCATGAAGTACTCAAGGTAATGGAAAGCAAGGATGTGAGACCAAGATTACCATATCCAGCAAGGCTATTATTCAAAATAGATGGTCAAATAAAGAGCTTCCCAGACAAAAAAAAAAAGGCTAAAGGAATTACAAGAAATGCTAAAGGGATTGCTGTAAGGGATTGCTGAGAAGAAAAAAAACAGAGAGAAACCTAGCCATTCAGAATTAAGATGGCTATAAATAAGTTCCTCTCAATGATAACTCTAAAAGTAAATGGATTAAATGCTCCAATCAAAAGGTGTAAGGTAGCTGAATGGATACAAAAACATGACCCAACTATATGCTGTCTACAAGAGACCAACCTCAAAACAAAAGACACACACAGGATGAAAGTGAAGGAATGGGAAAATGGAAAAGAAAAAAAAGCTGGAGTAGCAATACTCAGCCCGACAAAATAGACTTTAAAATTAAGGCCATTACAAGAGACAACAAAGGTCATTACATAATACTAAAGGGTTTTGATTCAACAAGAGGATATAACCCTGGTAAACATATATGCACCCAATATAGGTCCACTAAGTATATAAAAAAAAACTTCTATAAGACTTTAACGAATAGATTTATAATACAGTCATAGTAGGGGACTTTAAAATCCGTCTGACTTCACTGGACAGATCTTCCAGACAAAAACTTAACAAGGAAACAGAGACTGTAAATGACACAATGGATCTGATGAATCTAATAGAAATTTATAGAACATTTCACCCCAATGCAGCGGAATATACATTCTTCTGAAGTACACATGGATCACTCACAAAGGTAGACCACATGCTAGCATACAAAACAAGTCTCCACAAGTTCAAGAGGATTGAAATCATATCAAGCACCTTCTCAGATAAAAGTGGTATGAAATTAGAAATCAACTACAGTAAAAACACCCAATAACATTCAAACACATGGAGGCTAATAGCTTGTTATTAAACAATGAATGGGTTACCAATGAGATCAAGAAAGAAATCAAATGAATTTTGATTCCTAGAAACAAATGAAAATGAACACACAACAACCCCAAATCTATGGGACACAGCAAAAGCAATTCTGGGAGGGAAGTTCATAGCACAACAGGCAAACCTCAAAAAAAAAAAATCAATAAAAATCAGCAACAAATTATTTAACTCTACATCTTTTTTTTTTTAATTTATTTTTTTAGAGCAGTTTTAGGTTCAGCAAAATTGAGGTTACAGAGAATTCCCCTCACACATGCATAGTCGCCCATTATCCAAAATCCATCACCTGAGTGGTACACTTGTTACCTACCTTGACACATTATAATCACCCATAGTTCATTAGTTTATTCAGTGCTGTACATTCTGTGGGTTTATACAAATGTATAATGACATATATCCATCATTATGGTATCACACATGGTGTTTTTACTTCCCTAAAAATCCTGTGCTCTGCCTATTCATCCTTCCTCCTTTACCTTCAATCCCTGGCAACCACAGATTGCTTAGTTTCCATAGTTTCTCAGAATGTCATATATTTGGAATCATACAGTATGTAGCCTTTTCACATAAGCTTCT
This sequence comes from Myotis brandtii, assembly GCF_000412655.1. Lineage (NCBI taxonomy): Eukaryota > Metazoa > Chordata > Mammalia > Chiroptera > Vespertilionidae > Myotis > Myotis brandtii. Next base: position 992,512 of record NW_005356087.1, read on the forward strand.
TTCACTTAGTAATATGCATTTTAAGTTCCTCCCCATCTTTTCATGGCTTGATAGTTCATTTCATTTCATCATTGAATAATATTCCATTGTCTGGATGTGCCACAGTTTATTTTTCTATTTCCTTACTGAAGGACATCTTGGTTGCTTTCAAGTTTTGGCAGTATGAATTAAGCTATTGCAAGTTTTTATGCGAGTATCAGTTCTCAACTCCTTTGGGTAAAAACCAAGGAGTGCAATTGTTGGATTGAATGGTAAGAGTATGTTTGGTTTTCTGAGAAACTGCAAAACTGTCTTCCAAAAATTGATGTACCATTTTGCTTTCCTGCCAGCATTTGTTAATAAGTTCTTGATTTTGGCCATTCTAATAGGTGTGTATTAGTATCTTGTTTTAATTTGCATTTCCCTGATGACATGATATGGAGCATCTTTTCTTTTTTTTCTTTTTTTTTAAATTAAATCTTTATTGTTCAGATTATTACAGTTGTTCCTCTTTTCCCCCCATAGCTCCCCTCCACCCGCTTCCCATCCCCCCCTCTGTCCTTACCCTCCCCCCCCCATCCTCATACATAGGTGTACGATTTTTGTCCAGTCTATTCCCCCACCCCCCACACCCCTATACCTCCGAGAATAGTCAGTCCATTCCCTTTAAATGCCCCTGATTCTATTATATTACCTAGTTTATTCTGGTCATCAGATTATTTATTCACTTGATTTTTAGATTCACTTGTTGATAGATGTGTATTTGTTGTTCATAATTTGTATTTTTACCTTTTTCTTCTTCCTCCTCTTCTTAAAGGATACCTTTCAGCATTTCATATAATACTGGTTTGGTGGTGATGAACTCCTTTAGCTTTTCCTTATCTGTGAAGCTCTTTATCTGACCTTCAATTCTGAATGATAGCTTTGCTGGATAAAGTAATCTTGGTTGTAGGTTCTTGCTATTCATCACTTTGAATATTTCTTGCCACTCCCTTCTGGCCTGCAAAGTTTCTGTTGAGAAATCAGCTGACAGTCGTATGGGTACTCCCTTATAGGTAACTGACTTTTTTTCTCTTGCTGCTTTTAAGATTCTCTCTTTGTCTTTTGCTCTTGGCATTTTAATTATGATGTGTCTTGGTGTGGTCCTCTTTGGATTCCTTTTGTTTGGGGTTCTCTGCGCTTCCTGGACTTGGAAGTCTATTTCTTTCACCAGGTAGGGGAAGTTTTCTGTCATTATTTCTTCAAATAGGTTTTCAATATCTTGCCCTCTCTCTTCTTCTGGTACCCCTATAATTCTGATGTTGGTACGCTTGAAGCTGTCCCAGAGGCTCCTTACACTATCTTCGTATTTTTGGATTCTTTTTTCATTTTGCTTTTCCGGTTGGGTGTTTTTTGCTTCTTCGCATTTCAAATCTTTGACTTGATTCTTGCGATCCTCTGGTCTGCTGTTGGGAGTCTGTATAATATTCTTTATTTCAGTCCGTGTATGCTTAATTTCTAGTTGGTTCTTTATCAAAGCATCGAGGGTCTCATTAGTTTTCGTGACTCTCTCCTCAAGTTTATTGACAGCTTCTAGCACATTTTTGCAAGCCCTCAAAATTGCGATTTTTAGCTCTATATCCTCCATTTCTGTCATGTTTTTTTGTCTCCGCATTTTTTATGCTTTCTTGGTGCACCCCCTAGTGGTCTTTGTGCGCAGTCTTGTTCTAGTTGAGCCTTGATTGTTGTAGTTAATACTAGAGGGATTTGACCACCAGGCCGACTGGCTGTGTGAATCAGCTGTGTCTGCCGCGGAAAACTTCTGTCCTCTGGGGAGGTGCTAATCTAGCCTTTGCCTGAGGCGATCCGGCAAATGGCTCTGCGCAGGGCTTGGGCGGGGCGGGACCAACAGGGCGGGCGGAGGGAGCGGTTATGGTGCCCTCAGTCCCGTTCCCAGAGGCTCTGCTTCTCAGAACCCCAGGAACCGCTGCAAACCTCGGAGAGAAAGCTGCCTTCCAACTGATGCCAGACACTCCCGCTTCTCCCGTTTGAGTCCGAGTCCCCAGCGATTCGCCCGTATCTGGAGCTCAGAGTCTGAGACTCCCCCCTGACCGAAAACGACAACCGCGCTCTCAGCCACCAGCCCGCTTTGCGCGCGCACCTCCGCACCTGAGTATTTTCCACACTGCGCCTCCTCTGAGCCTCGGTGTGCTGTTATTTTTCCTTCTAGTTGAAGAGTCTCTCCTCAGCCAGCCTTCCTGTGGTTCTGGGTGATGTCCGTTCCGTCTTTTAGTTGTATTTTTGAAGTGGTTGTTTGCGGCAGCAGTCTCCGGTGTTTACCTATGCCGCCATCTTGGTCTCTATAAAATTGAAAAAGACAACCGCTTCCTCAGTTGCCAGCCCTTTTCACGTGCGCCTCCGTACTTCTGCACTTTACTTCCGCAGCTCCTCTGAGTCTCAGTGTGCTTTTCTCTTTCCTTCTAGTTGTAGAATTTCCACTCAGCCAGCCTTCCTGTGGTTCTGGATGATGTCTGTTTTGTCTTTTAGTTGTATTTTTGAAGTGGTTGTGCGAGGCAGCAATTTCCGGTGTTTACCTATGCCGCCATCTTGGTTTCTCAACTCTACATCTTAAAGAACTAGAAAGAGAACAAGAAAAGCACAGAGTAAGTAAAATGAAGGAAATAATAAATATTAGATCAGAAATAAATAGCATAGAGACTAAAAAATGAATACAAAAAATCAATGAAACCAAGAGTTGGTTCTTTGAAAGGATAAACAAAATTGATAAACCATTAGTCAGACTCATCAAGAAACAAAGAGAGAGGACCCAAATAAATAAAATCAGAAACAAAAGTGGAGAAGTAACCACAAACACCTCAAAAATACAAAGGATTGTAAGAATATGCCAACAAGCTAGACAATGTGGATGAAATAGATAAATTCCTAGAAAATACAACCTCCCAAAACTGAATCAGGAAGAATCAAAAAACCTGAATAGGTCAATAATGACTGATGAAATAGAAGCAGTAATCAAAAAACTCCCACCAAACAGAAGCCCAGGTCTGGACAGCTTCACAGGGGAGTTTTACCAAATATTCAAAGAAGAACTAACACCTATACTCCTCAAACTATTTCAGAAAGAACACTTCCAAACTCTTTTTATGAGGCCACCATTATCCTAATTCCAAAACCAGATAAACACACTATGAAGAAAGAGTATTATAAGCCAATATCCCTGATGAACATAGATGCTAAAATCCTCAACAAAATATTAGCAAATCACATCCAGGAATATATTAAAAAGATTACACACCATGATCAAGGGGGATTTATTCCAGGGATGCAAGGCTGGAACAATATTCACAAATCAATAAACATGATACATCACATAAAGAAACTGAAAGACAAAAATCACACGATCATATCAATAGATGTAGAAAAAGCATTCAACAAAATCCAATGCCCATTTTTGATAAAAACTCTCAGCAAAGTTGGAATAGAGGGAACATATCTCAACATGATAAAGTCCATATATGACAACCTACAGCCAACATCATACTCAATGGGGAAAAACTAAAACCATTTCCCTTAAGAACAGGAACATGACAGGGATGCCCACTTCCACCACTCTTGTTCAATATAGTTCTAGAAGTCCTGGCCATAGTGATCAGACAAGAAGAAGAAATGAACAGCATCCAAATTGGAAAGGAGGAAGTAAAATGTTCACTATTCACAGATGACATGATATTGTACATAGCAAACACTAAAAACTCCATCAAAAGACTACTAATTTTAATAAGTGAATTCAGAAATGTAGTAGCATACAAAATTAACACCCCAAAATCCATAGCATTTTTATACACCAATAGTGAACTATCAGAAAGAGAAACTAAAAAAACAACAACCAAAAAAAAAAAAACCCCCCAAAAGAGCGAGCAAAGATGGTAAGGGAATTCAGGACAGCATTAGCAAAAATTGTACATATGGAAAATTTGGGATTTATTATACAAATGCCAGGTAGCTGGAAGCGTCTGCATAATTTAGACATTAATAAGTGGAAGAATATACCATGTTCATGGATTGGTAGAATTAATATAATTAAAATGTACATAATACCCAAAGCCATCTATAGATCCAATGCAATCCCCATTAAAATACCAATAGCAGATTTCACTGAACTAGAATAAGCACTCCAAAAATTTATATGGAATCAAAAAAGAACCCGAATAGATGCAGCAATCTTGAGAAAGAGCAACAAAGTTGGAGGAAACACAATACCAGATGTAAAGTTATACTACAATGCCACTGTGCTCAAAACAGCCTGGTACTGGCACAAGAGCAGGCATATATATCAATGGAACAGAACCCAGAACCCAGAAATTGACCCAAGCCACTATGCTCAATTAATGTATGCCAAGAGCATACAGCCAACTTACACCATACACAAGAATAAACTTAAAATGGATAAAAGACTTAAATGTAAGATGTGAAACCTTAAAAGTCCTAGAAGAAACCATAGGCTCCAAAATCTCAGACATCTCTAGTAGCAATATGTTTTCGGATACATCTCCCAGAACAATGGAAACTAAGGAGAAAATAAACTAATAGGGCTACAGTAAAATAAAAAGCTTTTGCAAAGCAAATGAAACCATCAACAAAACAACAAGACAGCCCACTACTGGGAGAACATGTTGGCCAATGATATATCTGATAGGAGTTAATCTCCAATATATATAGGGAACTCATACAACCTAAAAAAGAAAGACAAACAATCCAATTAAAAAATGGGCAAAGGAACTAAATTGAAACTTCTCCAACGTGGACATACAGATGGCCAAGAGACATATGAAAAAAATGCTCAAAGTCACTAATCATTTGAGAGATCCAAATCCAAACGACAATGAGATATCACCTCACACCTGTCATAATGGTTATCATCAGCAAATCAACCAATGACAAGTGTTGGGGAGGTTGTTGAGAAAAATGCAGACTGGTGTAACCACTATGGAAAACAGTATGGAGATTCCTCAAAAAAGTAAAAATGTAACTGCCATTTGACCCAGTGATCCCACTTCTAGGAATATATCCTAAGAACCCTGAAACACTCATCAGGAAGAATATATGCACCCCTAAGTTCATAGTAGCACAACTTACAATAGCTAAGACTTGGAAACAGCCTAAGTGCCCATCAGCAGATGAGTGGATAAAAAGAACTATGGTACATTTACACAATGGAATACTGAGGCAATAAAAAACAAAGAACTCTTACCATTTTCAACAGCATGGATGGACCTAGAGAGCATTATGCTGAGAGAAATAAGCCAGTCAGAGAAAGATAGGTATCACATGATCTCACTCATATGTAGAATCTAATGAACCAAATAAACTGATGATCAAAATTAGTCCCAGAGGCATAGAAGCATGAACAGACTGTTGAACCTCAGAGGGAAGTCAGGGGAGGGCTGTTGGGAAGATATCAACTAATGAACTTGTATGCATATATGCATAACCTGTGGACACAGACAATGGGGTGGTGAGGACCTAGGGTGGAGAGGGGGGTAGATGGGAGTGGACTAGAAGAAGTTAATGGCAGGGAAAAGGAGGACCTGTGTAATAGTTTCAACAATAAAGATTTAAAAAAAAAAATTCAGTGCCAGAAGCAGGAGACAGCAAGGCAGAGACTATAAACTCCTTGCTATTCATATGTGTCCTCTGCATTGGCTAATGCACATAAGAGGACACTGAGATTGTGACTGGGCCATTTCTTTTCTTTTTTGTTTTTAATTAAATCTTTATTGTTCAGATTATTACAGTTGTTCATCTTTTTCCTTCCACATAGCTCTCCTCCACCCAGTTCCCACCCCACCCTCTGCCCTTACCCCTCCCACTGTCCTCATCCATAGGTGTACGATTTTTGTCCAGTCCCTTCCTGCACCCCCACACCCCTTTCTCCCCAAGAATTGTCAGTCTACTCCTATTATATTCAGTTTACTCTGTTCATCAGATTTTTTATTCACTTGATTTTTAGATTCACTTGTTGATAGATATGTATTTGCTATTCATAATAATTATCTTTACCTTTTTCTTCTTCCTCTTCTTAAAGAATACCTTTCAGCATTTCATATAATGCTGGTTTGGTGGTGATGAACTCCTTTAGCTTTTTCTTATCTGTGAAGCTCTTTATCTGACCTTCAATTCTGAATGATAACTTTGCTGGATAAAGTAATCTTGGTTGTAGGTTCTTGCTATTCATCACTTTGAATATCAGCTGACGGGTACTCCCTTGTAGGTAACTGACTTTTTCTCTCTTGCTGCTTTTAAGATTCTCTCTTTGTCTTTTGCTCTTTTGCTCT
>NW_005356087.1:1000631-1002761 GCF_000412655.1 Myotis brandtii
GCCTCCGTACCTCTGCACTTTACTTCTGCACCTCCTCTGAGTCTCAGTGTGCTTTTCTCTTTCCTTCTAGTTGTAGAATTTCCACTCAGCCAGCCTTCCTGTGGTTCTGGATGATGTCTGTTTTGTCTTTTAGTTGTATTTTTGAAGTGGTTGTGCGAGGCAGCAATTTCCGGTGTTTACCTATGCCGCCATCTTGGTTTCTCCGCCATTTCTTTTCTGAATAACTAGAGGCCCAGTGCACAAATTTGTGCACCAGTGAGGTCCCTCAGCCTGGCCTGCAGGATCAGGCCGAAACCGGCTCTCTGACATCCCCCGAGGGGTCCCGGATTGTGAGAGGGCACAGGCCAGGCTGAGGGACCCCACCATTGTATGATTGGGGCTGGAGAGGGACGCGGGAGGTTGGCCAGCCAGTGAGGGACTGTGGGAGGGCTCCAGGGAGTGTCCGGCCTGTCTCGCTCAGTCCCGATTGGCCAGACCCCAGCAGCAAGCTAATCTACCAGTCGGAGCGTCTGCCCTCTGGTGGTCATTGCACATCATAGTGAGTGGTTGAGCGACCTTAGCATATCATTAGCATATTACACTTTGATTGGTTGAACAGACAACTGGACACCTAGCATATTAGGATTTTATTATACAGGATATTTTTTTAAAGAGTGGGCCACTTCTGCTCAGTTGTTGGCATGTTGGCCCTGGGACTAAAGGATCTTGGGTTTGATTCCGGCCAAGGGCATGGACCTTGGTTGCAGACTCAATCTCCAGCAGGATCGATCAGGGCTCGAGGGGGAAGGCAACAAGTCGATGTTGTTTCTCTTTTTGTGTCTCGCCCCCTCCCTTCCATTATCTCTAAAAAATCAATGAAAAAAATATCCTCCAGTGAGGTTTAACAACACTAAGAAAAAAGTGAGCCACTTCTGAGTGCCTGAGGACCTAATTAGTTTACTTGTAGTAAACACATCAAACACAATCTGTATCTTTTAGCAGTCCAAATGTTTCCTGGTGTTTCACACTCAGAGCAATCTCAAGCTTAACATCTAGCCTGGAGCAGAGGTAAATGGGTCAGATGTAGAAAGTTGATTTAAATTCGAGTTTAAGGTTCTTCTACAAATGCTGTTTTAAACAAGGTCATTGCTTAACTACAACAGTATGATAATGCAAAAATGACATCTACCATGGAAGGAAAATGCAGTGCTTTGAGAACCTGACAAAGCAGTTAAGTACAAGGCCTTGCATTTACTAGTACATTTCTGGGGTACCTGGACCTTTTGGAGGACTGATTTTTCTTATACACAGGAGAAAATTGAATACGTCCTATGTGGCTTTATTCTACTTTCACCTCTGCAGTAAATGCCTTTTCTATGAAGAGCTCCTGGCTGATGGAGAATCAAAAGTTATCAGTATGTTGCTGACATTTCTTAAGAGTATTAGTAGGAGTCCATAGTGACTTCAAAAGCTAGGCTACCTAGGGTGTAGTCAGGCCTTGAGGCAAGGTTCTACATTAATGTTGCTCAGTGCCCATAAAATTGTATCTCTGTTAGATTAGATAATATTAAATCTTAATGGCTGTTAAGCAAATAAATATGTGTAAGAAAATGACAATCCACATAATTATATAACTTTTTAAGCACCATTTACTACTCAAGAGTGAATAGATTTTCTTCTGCCTATGCCAGCACAAACCAGTTGTTCTGGTGCAGTCCATGGGCAAAATTATCCTCTTTACTCTGAAAAGCTAATAAGGAACAAAGGGCACGTAACAGTAAGCATCAGAGTGGATATGAGATTTGTTGGTCTTATATCTCTGCTGGTAACAATCTTACTTTGGTCTCAGGCTCCAGGTAGAAAATGAGAAGTCTCTGGGGTGAGTGGTAAGGGGTGAGGGGTGGGTGAGGGAGGGTGGCGAGGGGTGTTGGGAGGAGTGGGGACGGGCAGGAGAAACGAGGTGACCAACGCTGGTAGGCCCCCCACACCGCGGTCCCAGAGAGGGGCTTGGTCTCGGACAGAGACAAGCCTGCGGTTTCGCAGGAAGACATAGAAGACAGCCGGGTCAGGGGCCATAGGGCTCTGGCTGCGAGGTGCCGGCCGCAAATTTCCGCGCAAGGGACCGCGTGGTGGGCCGCGCTCCCGCTTGGC
>NW_005356087.1:1002978-1034794 GCF_000412655.1 Myotis brandtii
AGTGCTCGGGTGCTCGGAGCGGGCGGCCGGGGACCCACCGCGGGGGTGGGGAACAGCCAGACTTGGGGTGGGGAGAGGAATGAGTGCAGACGTGGGGACAGGTAACAAGTGTGCTCCCCGGCGCGCGCCGGGTGAGTGCGTGCGAGTGTGGGTATGTTTGTCTAGCATAAGGGAAGCCTTGAGGCTGTTGGTGTATGGCTTGGTTCTTTGTACTCTCCATCACGGTATTTCTTGGCGGAGCCTGTTTGGGGTGGGCTGGGGGATGGGGTCGAGGAGCCGGAGGGGGCAGCTCCTGGGAGTTGACCCAGCGCTCTTCTCTCTTCTGGAGGCCGCAGCCGCCCAGCTGCTGGCACCTGGGACCTGTCAGAGGATGCTTCTCTCTAGGCAGGCTGTGGCCCAGGGCGTGGGCCGGAATGCAGGCTTGCCCTCCGCCCCTGGGGCTGGCACCGCGCGGGGGCGGAGCCCCGTGGACCTAGACTGGGAGCTGAGTAACCGTTTGCTGTGGCTGGAGGGTGTGTGTGTGGTGGGTGGGACAGTGGAGAGATGGAGGTGTGACTCAGCTGGCCTCCCTGATCTGTCTCCTAGGTTTTTTGCTCTGCTTACCTTTGAGGCTCGAGAAGTGTGGCGCGGGAAAGTTAGGACCGTTCTTCAAGTGTCTCTGGGCTAGCGCTTAGATTGTGTTGAGAGCTGGGATGTTTATCTTTTCCTTCGCCTGCCATTGGGTGCCAACTCTCTACAGAGAGGAGGGTGGCGAAGTCGGAAACAGATACCAGAGACTAAGTGACGCCAGAATTGTGATGGGAAGGAAGAGCGCGCGGGGGGAGGAGGGGGTGGGGGGGGCATTGTTATGGAGCTGACAAGTCTTCCAGTTACTATTCCTTCCTCCTCCCACCCTTTACAGTGGTAATTTGAAATGATAGTTTAGAAATACTCTGTTGACATGTTTCTGGGCTAGAACTGGTACTCCTAAAAAATAACCTACAAATGATGTAAATCTAGTTTGGAATAAACTTGCATGTAAATTCTTTACCTAGTAATTCACAGATACACACCTTCAGAGCAACGTGGATTGCTTTTAATTAGTTCAATTTTACAAATACTGTTTCAGTGCCCTGCCTAATTTATCCGGTGATCTTTTGGAAATGTGGGTTAGCAAGAATAATAGAGGATAACTGTAAAGTCATAAGGCATTTAATAATGCTATCTCCTTGGCCTTAAGCATTTGGCGTCCTTCTGGGTGAGTGAAATGTTAATACTACAGGCTTCTGCCTCAGGATTCCTGTCGTTGTAAGGGAATGCCATTGGATGTTTACATTTTAAAATAGTGATCTATATTTAAACAAGAAGTAAAAGTAAAACCCAAACACATTCTCCTAACTCCAGATAGACAATTCAACATGTGAGCTTCCCTGTGCTTGTAGAAAACCATGAACAAGATTTTGGACCACTTTCAAGTTTGTGGTTATCCAAGAAGGACACTGCAGATATGGAAATGATGTAATAGTTTATAAATAAGAAGCACTTTACACATAATATGACATAAGTTTCAAATAATAAAAACAACTTTTAGTGATAATAATTGCCTTCATCCATGCCAAGTCAACTAGACACAACCAATTCCCATTTTTATGCTTGACTGGCTATCTTTGTCAGAAATGTTTTGTGCTTCAGCTCCCTGGTTTTGTAACCCGACAACCAAGGGGTCCGGGCTGCCTGTCACCACTTGAGCCAATTAAGCAGAGACAGGGTTGAATCATATATGAGCATTTATTCCAATAATGTGGGCAGTATGGGAGAGAGCAGGTCATCCACAAAATTCTGCTCTGACTCCCCTTGCCAGTTGGCTGGTTATATACACACGAGGGAGAAGATAGTTACATGCACCTGTGAGCTACAAATATAACATGAAAAGGGGAGGGTAGAGTCTGCAGTCCAGCCTTCAGGAGCTCAAAGTCTGATAACCAGGTGGCTAATCTTCTATGATGTTACAAACAGCTCAGCCTGTTTCTGGGACTCGAGAATGGTCAGCATTCCAGGGAAAAACTCCCAGAGGGGATCAGGGTCCAGGTGCAGCAACCAAATCAAAGCGTGTCCTGTCCTTGGTCTGTTCTCAAAATGTTATTTATTTTCTGAGTAATGGACCCATGGAGGTGTCTTATTTTTTACAGGCCTGTTTCATCCTCCAGTTTCCCAGGGTGTGTAAGAAAACTTATCTATAGTTAGTAAGGTGAATAATTATTAGACAACTATGGCTCTATTCTCATTACATGACCTTCCCCACGTTCAATTTCAGGTTGTGTTTAAGAGAGTGCCAATATATTCTCGATCTGAGCAAACTCATTTTTTATCAGCACAGTGCTTTCTAAAGATCAAAGATAAAAACAAGTTTTAGGTTAAACCCTAAGTATTTTACAATTCTCACACCTTTGTCATCAATATTTTAAAGTCGGCATGAGCTATTTGACTCTTCTCTTCTTAAAATCTTTTTCTTTTATTTTTATATCTCCAGTTAATGAGTAATCAGATATTATTCATAGATGTCAACTATGCATCTCTAATTGCCCAAGACAAGGAATGGCAAAGAAGAGATTTGCTTTTTCATGAAACATTACCAAGAATATCTATAAGTAATAACTGGTAAACTTGTTTATCCTTTCTAATTGTGCAATCAGTTGGAGAAAAACGTCTGTCAAGAAATTATTTTATAAATATTATCTTTATATAGTTATGTGTTGCTATATAAGTTTACAAGAGTCGTATCCTCTTATTGGATTGATCCATTTATTTATGTAGTGATCTCTTTGTGTCTTTTATGGCCTTTGTTTTAAAGTCTATTTTGTCACATATATGTATTGCTTACCCCAATTTTTTTTTCCTTTTCTATTTGCATGGAATATTTTTTCCATCCCCCCAATTTCAGTCTGTGTGTAACTTTTGAACTGATGTGGGTCTCTTTTAAACAGCATAAATATGTGTCATGTTTGTTTTTTTTAAATCTATTCAGCTATCTTATATCTTTTGAATGGAGCATTTAACCCATTTATATGTAAGGTTACTATTGATCAGTACTTATTTATTGCCATTTTATTCTTTATAGCTATGTTCCTCTCTTTACATATTTCTTCTTCTTTTAAAAGCAGGCCCTTTAACATTTTTTGTAATACTGGTTATGCCATAATGAACCTGTTTAGCCTTTTTTTTGCAGCGGGGGGCGGGGGTCAATTTTAAATGATAGTCTTGCTGGATAGAGTAGACTTTGTGGCAGTTCCTTGCTTTTCATCACTTTGAATATTTCATGCTAATCTGTTCTGCTAAGGTGTTTCTGTTGAGAAATCAGCTGACAGCATTATGTGGACTCCCTTGTATATAACTAACTGTCTCGCTCTCTCTAGCCATTTTAATTACGAGGTATCTTGTGCCGGGCTCTTTCCACATCTACTAGGGTTCAAGGAATCTGGAAAAGGGGCTGTGCATAAATGAATGAAGAGGCTAGAGAAGAAATATGAATTTGGAAGGCATTTTGGGGAAAGCCACATGGAAACTTAGTTCTAGTGACTAAGCTCCCCAAATCTCCAGATCCCTAGCTTTTTATTAACACATTTTGCCCTATAGCAAAGCAGATGTACATATCAAAGGTAAGGTTTGGTAAACAGTAAAAGATTATCAGGTTGGGGGAACTGCCCTCAGCTGTCTGGCAGCAGGCAATAACATGCAGATCTTCAGCCCTGCTGAAGCTACAAGCTTCATCAACCTTTTGATGAACTTCTTGCATAATTATGACCTGCTGGAATTAGCCTCCAGCAGTCTTGGTGTGGGCCCTTTTGAGTTCATCTTGATTGAGACTCTCTGTGCTTCCTGAACTTGTGTGTCTTTTTCCTTTACCAGGTTAGGGGAGTTTTCAGCCATTATTTAATCTTCAAACAGGTTTTTTATACTTTACTCACTCTCTTTTTCTTCTTGGATCCCTATGATATAGATGTTATTATGCTTCATTTCCCAAAGGTCCCTTGGTCCTTCTTCATTTTTAAAATAATATTTTCTTTTAGATGCTTTGCTTGGGTGCTTGCAGTTATCGTGCCCTCTAAATCACTGATTCGACCCTCTGTTTCATCTAACCTGATGTTGATTCCTTCTAGTATATTCTTCATTTCAGATAATGTAGTCTTCATTTCTGGTTCTTTTTTATGGTTTTTATGTTCTTTGTAACGCTTGCTATCTCTTTAAATTCTCATTAAATCATTCATTCTTCCCCTAAGGCCCTTAAGCATCCTTATAACCATTGTTTTAAACTCTGCATATGGTATTCTGGTTACATCCATTTCATTAAATACTTTTTATGGGGTAAGAGCTCTTTCTTTTTTAAAGCTGTATAGTGTTCCATTGTGTAGATGTACCAGGGTTTTTTAATCCACTCATCTTCTGATGGACACTTACGCTGTTTCCAAATCTTACCCATTATAAATTGTGCTGCTATGAACATAGGGGTGCATCTATTCTTTCCGATTGGTGTTTCAGATTTCTTGGGATATATTCCCAGAAGTGGGACCACTGGAAGTGTTCCTTCCTCTTTAATTTTTGGGATAGTCTTGAGGAGGAGAGGTTTTAGTTCTTCTTTGGATGTTTCATAAAACTCCCCTGTGAAGCTGTCTGGACCAGGGCTTTAGTTGCTGCAAGTGTTTTTATTACTGCTTCAATTTCATCCATAGTTATTGGCCTATTCAGGTTTTCTGATTCTTCCTGATTGAGTTTTGGAAGCTTGTATTTTTCTAGGAATATGTCCATTTCATCTAGGTTGTTTTTTTTGTTTTTGTTGTTGGAATAGAGTCATTCATAGTAATGGTTTACGATCCTTTGTATTTCTGTGGGGTCGTTTGTTACTTGACCTCTTTAGTTTCAATTTATTTCTGAGTCTTCTTTCTTTGTTTCCTGGTGAGTGTGGCTAGAGGTTCATCAAACTTGTTTATTCTTTCGAAGGACCAGCTCTCTACAAGGATTTATTGATCTTTTGTACCGGTTTTTGGTCTCTATGTCATTTTTTAAAATTATTATTTTATTCTTTATTCTTTATTGATAAAGGTATTACATATGTGTCCTTATTATCCCCCCCCCTTACCTTTCTGACCCTTCCCTTACCCCCCTAGTGTCTGTGTCTATTGGTTATGCTTATATGCATGCATACAAGTCTTTTGGTTGATCTCTCCCCCTTCCTCCCACCCTCCCCTGCCTTCCCTCTGAGGTTTGATGGTCTGATTGATGCTTCTCAGTCTCTGGATCTGTTTTTGTTCATCAGATTATGTTGTTCATTATATTCTACAAATAAGTGAGATTATGTGATATTTATATTTCTCTGACTGACTTATTTCGCTTAGCATAATGCTCTCCAGGTCCATCCATGCTGTTGTGAATGGTAAGAGTTCCTTCCTTTTTACAGCAGTGTAGTATTCCATTGTGTAGATGTACCACAGTTTTTTAGTCCACTCATCTGCTGATGGGCACTTAGGCTGTTTCTAAATCTTAGCTATGGTGAATTGTGCTGCTATGACTGGATCAAATGGGAGTTCCATTATTAGTTTTTTGAGGAAACTCCATATGCGCCACTGGGAGAACATTCTGCATTCCCACCAGCAGTGCACGAGGGTTCCTTTTTCTCCGCATCCTCGCCAGCACTTGTCATTTGTTGATTTGTTGATGATAGCCATTCTGACAGGTGTGAGATGGTAACTCATTGTCGTTTTGATTTGCATCTCTCGGATGATTAGTGACTTTGAGCATGTTTTCATGTGTCTCTTGGCCTTTCTTATGTCTTCTTTTGAAAAGTATCTATTTAGATCTGTTGCCCATTTTTTGATTGGGTTGTTTGTCTTCCTTTTGTTAAGTTGCATGAGTTCCTTGTAAATTTTGGAGATTAAACCCTTATCAGAGACAATATTGGCAAATTACCCCAGGTGATCCAGTAACAGGTAGAACTCCAGTAACCTAACTTATTAAAAACAAACAAACATCTCAACCATTTTTAAAATATTTAAATTGATATTTTGGGACATTTTAATGATGTTGATTCTACCAATCCGTGAACACGGTATGTTCTTCCATCTGTTTATGTCTTCCTCTATGTCTTTTTTCAGTGTCTTGTAGTTTTCCAAATACAGGTCTCTTACCTACTTAGTTAAGTTTTTTCCTAGGTATCTTAATTATTTTGGTGCAATGGTAAATGGGATTTTTTTTTTAAAATCTCTCTTTCTGTAATTTCACTATTGGTGTATACAGATGCCATAGATTTCTGGGCGTTAATTTTGTATCCTGCTCCATTGCCGAATGCGTTTATTAAATCTAATAATTTTTTGATGGAGTCTTTAGGGTTTTCTATGTACAGTATCATGTCATCTGAGAATAATGACAGTTTTACATCTTCTTTTCCAATTTGGGTACCTTTTATTTCTTCTTGTCTAACCACTATGGCTAGCACTTCCAGTACTGTGTCAAACAGGAGTTGTGAAAGTGGGCATCCCTGTCTTGTTCCTGTTCTTAGGTGAAATGGTTTTAGTTTCTGCCCATTGAGTATGATGTTGGCTGCAGGTTTGTCATATAAGGCAAACCTATTATTATGTTGAGGTATGATCCCTCTATTCCCACTTTGCTGAGGATTTTTATCAAGAAAGGGTGTTGGATTTTGTCAAATGCTTTTTCTGCATCAATTGATATAACTATGTGATTTTTATCTCTCAGTTGGTTTATGTGATGTATCACGTTTACTGATTTGTGGAGATTGTATCATCCTTACATCCCGGGATAAATCCTACTTGGTCATGGTGTATGATCTTTCTAATGTAATGCTGGATCCGATTTGCTAGAATTTTGTTGAGGATTTTGGCATCTATGTTCATGAGGGGTATTGACCTGTAATACTTTTTCTTTGTGTTGTCTTTATCTGGTTTGGAAATTCGGGTAATGCTGGCTTCATTGAATGAGCTTGGGAAGTATTCCTTCCTCTTTAATTTTTTGGAATAGTCTGAGGAGGATAGGTTTTAGTTCTTCTTTGAATGTTTGGTAAAACTTCCCTGTGAAGCCATTTGGCCCCGGGCTTTGTTTGCTGGAAGCTTTTTGATGATTGCTTCAATTTTCTCCATAGTTATCTGCCTTTTGAGATTTTTAGATTCTTCCTGATTGAGTTTGGGAAGGTTGTATTTTTCTAGGAATATGTCCATTTCCTCTAGGTCAGCGGTTCTCAACCTGTGGGTCGCGACCCTTTGGGGGTCGAATGACCCTTTCACAGGGGTCACCTAAGACCATTGGAAAACACATATATAATTACATATTGTTTTTGTGATTAATCACTATGCTTTAATTTTGTTCAATTTGTAACAATGAAATTTGGGGTCACCACAACATGAGGAACTGTATTAAAGGGTCGTGGCATTAGGATGGTTGAGAACCACTGCTCTAGGTTGTCTAGTTTGTTGGAACAGAGTTATTCAGAGTATTTTTTTTTTTTACAATCCTTTGTATTTCTGTGGGGTCTGTTGTTATTTCGCCTCTTTCATTTCTGGTTTTGTTTATTTGGGTCCTTTCTCTTTGCTTCTTGGTGAGCCTGGCTAGAGGTTCATCAATCTTGTTTATTCTTTCAAAGAACCAGCTCTTGGTTTCATTGATCTTTTGTATTTTTTTTGGTGGGGGGGGGGGGTTTAGTCTCTGTCATTTTTTCCTGCTCTGATCTTTACTATTTCCTTCCTTCTACTTCCTCTGGGCTTTCCTTATTGCTCTGTTTCTAATTCTTTAAGTTGTAGGGTTAAATAACTTATTACAAGTTTTTCTTGTTTCTTGAGGTAAGCCTGTAGTGAACTTGCTTCTCAGGATTGCTTTCACTGTATACCATAGATTTTGGATTATTGTGTTTTCATTGTCATTTGTTTTCAGGATTTTTTTTTACTGCTTCTTTGACCTCTTTCACAACTCATTCATTGTTTCATAGCATGCTCTTTACCCTCCATGTGTTTGATTGGTTTTTATTGTAGTTGATTTCTAATTTTTTGCCATTGTGATCTGAGAAGATTCTTGATATGATTTCAATCTTCTTGAATTTGAGAGACTTAGCCTTTGTCCTAACATGTCGTCTATCTTTGAAAATGTCCCATGTGCACTTGAGAAAAATGTGTATTCTGTTGCTTTGGCATGATATGTTCTGAGGATGTCATTAGATCAGTTCCATCTGATCTAATGAGTCATTTAGGATTGCTGTTTCCTTCTTGATTTTTTGTCTAGAAGATTTATCAAGTGATGTCTATGGGGTATTAAAGTCCACTACTATGATTGTATTGCTGAAGATCTCTCCCTTACTATCTTCCAGAAGTTTTTTATGTATTTGGATGCTCCAGTATTGGATGCATATTTGTCTACTAGAATTATATCCTCTTGTTGTACAATCCCTTTAGTATTATGAAGTGGCCTTCCTCACCTCTTGTTATGGCTTTCACTTTGAGGTCTATTTTGTCAGATATAACTATTGGTACCCTAGCTTATTTTTCATTTCCATTTGCCTGATGAATTTCTTTTTCCATCTCTTTACTTTCAGTTTGTGTGAGTCCTTTGTTGTGAGGTGGGTCTCTTGTAGATAGCATACATATGGTCATGTTTTCTTTTTCATTCAGCAACTCTTTGTCATTGGATTGAAGCAGTAAATCCATTTACATTTCAGTTTATTATTGACTAGAGGCCCGGTGCACGGAATCATGCACAGGTGGGGTCCCTCAGCCTGGCCTGCACCCTCTCGCAATCCGGGACCCCTCAGGGGATGTTGGACTACTGTTTTCAGCCTGATCCCCACTGGGCCAAAACTGGCAGTCTGACATCCCCCCGAGGGATGTAGTAGTGCACAATGCAGTAGGTGGCTGAGGAGATCCCTGAGCCCGGGCCAGGCACCGCACCACTCCTGCTCATCCGGTCCCTGCAGCACCTGGCACCGCCGCCACTTAGTAGCACTGCCACAGAGGTGGGAGAGACTTGTATCGGCGCAGCTGCGCTCGCCAGCTGTGAGCCCGGTGTCTGGTGCCCACTGAACAGCGCTCCCGCTGTGGGAGCATACTGACCACCTGTGGGCAGCTCCTATGTTGAGCGCCTGCCCCCTGGTGGTCAGTGCGCGTCATAGCGACCTGTCGACCAGTCCT
This sequence comes from Myotis brandtii, assembly GCF_000412655.1. NCBI lineage: Eukaryota > Metazoa > Chordata > Mammalia > Chiroptera > Vespertilionidae > Myotis > Myotis brandtii. The sequence goes on from NW_005356087.1 coordinate 1,012,140, forward strand.
TCAGTTGATTTGTAGTTCAGTCACTTAGGCTTTTATATATATAGACCAGAGGCCCGGTGCATGAAATTCATGCATGGGGAGGGGGTCCCTCAGCCTGGCCTGCACCCTCTCCAATCCGGAACCCCTCGGGTGATGTCTGACTGCCTCTCACAATCTGGAACCGCTGGTTCCTAACTGCTCGCCTGCCTGCCTGCCTGATCACCCCTAACCCCTCTGCCTGCCTGCCTGATCGCCCCTAACTGTTCCCCTACTGGCCTGATCACCCCTAACTGCTTCCCTGCTGGCCTGATTGCCCCTAACCGCCTCTGCCTCACCCTGCACCTGGGACCCAGGATTCCCTCATCCAGCCAGTCACAGGCACTCCAAACCTGGTCTTCCCTCCCTCTGGCCGGCCACAGGCACCCAGGACCATGGGGCAGGTGGCTTGTCCCTCTCCCGGTTGCATCCCCAGCCGCTGGTGCCCAGGATCGTGGGGTGGGCAGCTTGTCCCTCTCCCGGGCCACAGCCCCAGCTGCTGGTGCCCGGGACCGCGGGGCGTGTGGCTTCTCCCTCTCCCAGGCTGGGCCGCAGGCGCAGCTGCTGGCACTTGGGACCATGGGGCAGGTGGCTTGTCCCTCTCCCGGGCTGCAGCCTGGCTGGTCTCCATTCCTCTTTCATGAGCTCATTTGTGCCTGGCTGGTCCCCATTCCTCTTTCCCCAGTGTTGAGTGTCTGAGCCGTTATGGCGTGATGGTGTGATGACCATTTGCATATCAGCTCTCTATTATATAGAATAGGTACTTGTTTGTTTCTCTTTTTTTTCTTTTCTTTCTTTTATTTTTTTAATTGTCACCCTAGGATATTTTTCCATTGACTTTTTATAGAGTCGAAGATAGAGGGAAAGACAGAGAGAAACATCTATGTGAGGGAAATATCGATTGTTTGCCTCCTGTACGCACCCCAACCAGGGCTTGGGCCGAGGAGGAGCATGCAACCAAGGTACATGCCCTTGACAAGAATCAAACCTGGGAACCTTCAGTCCACAGGATGACACTCTATCCACTGAGCCAAACCAGCTCCGGGCATTTTTATTCTTTATGTTTGTGTTTCTGCCTCCCTTTCTATTCCTTCTTCTTATACCAGTCCTTTTAGAATTCTTTTGCATTGCTAGTTTGGTGATAATAAACTCCCTTAGCCTGTTTTTATCGGCAAAACTCTTTAATTTCGCCTTCAATTTTGAATGATAGCCTTGCTGAATACAGTATTCTTGGATTCAGTCCCTTGATTTTCATTACTCCTTATACTTTATTCCATTCCCTTATATCCGGATGTATTTTTGTTGAGAAATCAGTTGATAGTCTAATGGAAGATCCCTTGTAGGTAACTTTCTGTCTCCTTCTCTTACAGCCCTTAAAATTCTTTCTTTGCTAATTTTTGCCATTTTAATTATGATGTGTCTTGGTGTGGGTCTTTGGGGTTCATCTTGTTTGGGACTCTCTGTGCTTCCTGGACTTGTGTGATCTTTTTCTTCCGCAAGTCAGGGAAGTTTTGTGTCATTATTTCTTCAAACAGGTTTTCTATTCCTTGCTCAGCTTCTTCTTCTTCTGGCACTCCTACTATGTGGATATTGCTCCATTTCATGTTGTCCCAAAGCTCCCTTAAACTCTTCTCCTGCTTTTTATCCTTTTTCCAATTGCTGTTAAGTTTGGCTTTTTTTTCTACCCTATCTTCTAACTCACTGATTCAATCCTCAGCTTCTTCTAGTCTATCGTTGAAGTTTTCCAGGGTGTTCTTTATGGCCTGCCACTATATTCTTCTTCATTTCCTCTTGATTCTTACTCATGTTGGTGTATTTCTCATTCAACTCCTTATAATTCACATTGAGTTGTGTATAATCTTATTCAGACAGTTGAGCATCCTTATAAGAATCACTCTGAATTCTTTCTCTGACAAATTACTTGCCTCCATTTCATTTAGTTCCTTTTGTGGTGATTCTTCCTTTTCTTTCCTTTAAAGGTTGTTTCTTTGTCTCCCCATTTTTGCTGTCCCTTTGCATTTTTTTTCTGGGTAATGTGAATTCCTGTCTCTTTCTGGCCCTGGGCAACCTGAATGAGGTCCAAGAGGTTGAATCCCCTAGTGATCCAGTGATCAGGGACTCCTTAGCTTAGAGGCTGAGTCTTACTTGAGTCTCAAGCCTTCATTGTCTCTGCTCTGAGTTGTATTCCATTCCCCCATGAATCTTGTCCCTCGGGTGTCTGCTGCAGATGCTTGGGGTTGGTGGAGTGCATTCACAGTTCCTCTGGTGTGTGACAACCTGTGAGGTCCCAGAGCCCTCTGGCATGCAGTTCACTATGAGGCCCCATCACCCATGTCAGGGTGGTGCACAAGATCCCTCTGGTGTGCACTTACTGGCCACAGTCTGGGGGCCAGGGTGCAATGGTGCAATGTCTCTCTGGCATGCACACTCAGTGTGGGACCAGGGGTAGGGTGGGAAGTGTGGGGGTGAAGGGGTATGGTGCAAAAGGGCCCTCTAGCATGCACTCACAGTGGGTGGTCCTGGTGCTTGTGCAGGATGGCAGGAGGTCTCTCTGGTGTGCACTCACTGTGCACGTTTGGGAGCCTGAAGTGAGGTAGGGTGCTACTCATGCAGGGGCTTGTTGGGGGTCCCTTGCTACTATGGCTGGCCAGCAGCTTATGTGTGGGTTTTGGGTGGTGTCCGGAGCCAGTCTGGGTGTTGCTGTGACTGTGCTCCTAGCCTCTGTTGCTCCCCTCTTCAAGATGGCATGGTCTCCATGCCAGAGCTGTGCTGGCCTGGGAGTATCTGTGGCAGTAGCAGGGGCTCCCCATCCAAGAAATTCTGATCCACCAGCCCCTGAGACTCCTGTGAGATCTAATTGTCCCTCACTCACTCCTCACACACACACGTCCACACACTCCCCTCTCACTTTTTTACTCACTGACCCTCTCTCCCTCACTGCTGCCCTGCTGGCCACCATGTTGGGATCCTCTAAGATGCTGTTCACTGCTTGTGACTGTGTCTGCTGGACCTGGGTGGGCTTGGAAAGGGCCAATTTGTCTATAAAGGTTGGTGTCTTCCAGCTTAGAGCTGTGGGCAGATCTGTAAAAGGACCAAGGCTTTCTGAATTCTGCCTCCACCTGTCAGCTACTCCCTCTCCCCCTGAGGTTGTCTCATCTTCCTCAAGAGCCTTCCAAAGGAAGACTGTAGAGTGGGCCCAGGTTGGCCATGAACCACAGTCACTTTCACTGGTTGCAGGCTCGATTGGGCGGGGCAACTGGGATTAGGAGGGCACAACCAGTTGGTCCCATACTTGGGGATCACAACATTCAATGATGGGAAAGTGGCTCTACTCCAGAGCCAAACCACTCAGTCTCTGTGGAGTCTCAACTCTAGTTCCCCCTGGAGGGGCTCACTGCAAGTTCAAGTTGAGTGCAGCCAGCTCTCCCCTTTGTAGGAGCCCAGCCATTCTGGGCTCAGGGCTGATCAAGAGTCTCCCATTTGGGGATGATGCCAGCCCAGCCCACAGGAAGGGGCTAAGAACTTTGTCTGTATCCCAGACCATAGTCTCTGAGGGACTCATACTTTGAATATCTTAGCTTTAAGTTGCTCTCCCTTCCCCCCATGGAATTGAGCCCAGGGGGTTGGGACATCTGGGATTTGGCAGGGCTGATCTGGCCTGTTAGGAATGGTGCCTGCAAACCTGTAGGTGAGATTGGGGCACTTCTTCTCTTTCCCAGAGTAGTGCTGGGTGAATTCACAGAGAAGATAAGAGTGACATCTCCCCACTCCCTGCTGGCAATGTAGCCACACAACTCAGAACCCATTTATTTTGTTCCTGGACAAAGTCTTTCCTGGAAGATATGCTCTAAAGGTCCCAGCTCTGCGCAGCACTCTGGTCTCCCTGCACCACTAAACTCACCAGGATGGGACCAGCCAAGTGAGTCAACAAGTGACAGGGGCAGGAGTGCTGGCTGTGTGCTCAAGGTAGGGAAAAGTAGCCTTCTTTCCAAAGCCACACAGTTTAGTTACTGTGGGTCTCCACCAAAAGCCTCCCCAGAAAAAGAGGACCTTGAAAGTCACTGCTGGGTGCAGCCAGCAGATCCATCTACAGGACCTGAGTATGGCAGAGTGGCTTTGCCAGCAGTTGGGAGCCAGGCAGTGCACTCCCCAGGCTGGTGCTGCAACAGTAGGAGTGCTTGTCCCTGGGATGGTGGCATCTGGGCTCCCAGGCAGACTGAATCCCCATTTCACCACTAGATGCTTTGTGATCCCCCTTTCCCGTTCCTGTTGCTCTGAGTTGGGGATCCTTGCATGAGCTTGAGACCTCATGCTCCTGAGTGGAGACAGTTTTGCAGCCATGATGTCTCTCTGGCTTCTCAGCTGCCACCATCCCTGGGCACAGGGGCTAGCCCTTTCTGTGTCTCCGCCCTTCTTACCAGTCTCTATGTGGCTTCCTGTGTAAATCCTTGGTTATAATACTTCAGTTTAGCTAGTCTTCAGTTGGTTATTCAGGTTGATTGCTCTATAATTTAACTGTAAATTCTATTTGGGGCTCGGAGCAGCTGAGTGTAGTTTCTACCTACTGTGCAGCCATCTTAGAATCTATCTGTTCCATTAGTCATTTCTACCTAAGGTTTGAAAACTAGTGTAGGACATATATCAGGCTGTGGAATTACTAGATCTTATGATTTGCAAATTTCAGTTTCACATGATGATGGCAAATTGCTTCCAAATCTACCTATTTTTGTTAATCATTTTCTTATCTACTCTTGATATTTCAGGCAAAATAAGTTCTCAACAAGAAGTCTATTAACTTAGTCATTCAAATAAGGACATATTAATGATTTTCACTTATGTTCTAACTAGAGGCCTGGTGCACAAATTTGTGCATGGATAGGGTCAAGCCAGCTGGTTCCACCCCCGATTGGGGGGGCAATTGGGGGCAGGGCCGGCTGGGGAGAGGGGCAGAGGGTGGTTGACCAGCTGGCGCTGCCCCCTGGTCGAACTCCTGGTCGAGGGGACAATTTGCATATTAGCCTTTTATTATATTGGATTTTGCAACTAAAATTTTTAGCTAGATAAAGTGCCAGGATTTCTAGAAGACTGGAGAACACTGACTTGTCCTATATTCTGTTAGTGATCTTGCATTGGAATGTCTTCATATATTTTGCTTAAAAATACCTCTTGCTGCCCTAGCCAGTTTGGTTCAGTGGATAGAGCATCGGCCTGAGGGCTAAAGATTCCAGGTTCAATTCCATTAAGGGCACATACCTTTGTTGTAGGCTCAATCCCTGGCCCTGATTGGGGTGTGTGGGGAGGCAACCGATTGATGTGTCTCTTTCACATGGATGTTTCTCTGTCTCTCCCTCTCCCTTCCACTCTATCTAAAAATCAATGGAAAAATATCCTCGGGTGAGGATTAACAAAAAGAAAGTACATCTTGCTTATTATTCTGTTTGCTTTGCTATTCAAGTGTGCAACTATTGACCTTCCTCAGTTGTAGCTTCATGCTTGATTATTTTAAAAGTTAAACATCACAGAGAAATTATCTGCTAAGTAAACCTAAACCTAATCAGAAAACAGCTGTGTTGTTCCTAGTATCATATGACATTTCATTCTTAAAAGACTGGAATTTTTATGGACAGTCATTATGTCAATTTTAAAGCTCAGAAGGTTGTTTAAGTATTTAAGCAGGCTGTTTGATGGAAAGTTTTGGTTGATTTTGTCAAAACGTGGCTTTTAGTAGACCCAGCCTTACAATCTAGAGCTTCATAGTAAGAACTTAGTTTAGCTAGTTTGTAGGTTGAGAATGTCTTTCCTGATATTTTCCTTACACTTGCTAGGGTAGTGCTTCTGTATGCTGTTGCATTTCTTCTTGGCTTTCACTGTGTTTAATGACTCCTTAACATGTAAAAACCGTAGGGGCTGGGAGGAGGGGGGCAAGAAGGGGTTGGGAGATAGCTGTAATACTATCAACAATAAAAAATACAGTGGGGCCTTGACTTACAAGTTTAATTCGTTCCGTGACGGAGCTCCGTAATTCAAATTACTCGTATGTCAAATCATAAAGTGAACGAGTGAAACACATGATGCTGGGCTGATGTTGTGGCGTTCACTGTGACGTTCGCTGCGCCAACTAGCGGTGGGGTATCTGAAGCTGGCTCGTAACCCAAATTTTAGCTCACAACTCAAAGCAAAAAATCGGCCGAGAGATGGCTCGTATCTCGAAAAACTCGTTAGTTGGGACACTCGTAAGTCAAGGCCCCACTGTATATTTAAAAAAACAACAACAAAAAACAAACAAACAAAAAATACATCTACAAATCTCCTTGTTAGTCTAGATTCAGTGACCAAACCTACATAGGAAGAATTTTTGTTCTGCCCAATGACTGATTCCATTATTCATGGATATCCTCCTGGCTAATGGACAATCAACCATAACCTTGTAAGGCACTTACTTTCCCAGATGGCTCCAACATGAGGTAAACTTCCCTTCAGTTTAATCTTTCAAGTCAGTGGTGCAATAGAGCCTAGTCACCCACTAATACCATTTGGTATGTATTTCAAAGAGAGTATCATCATCACTGACAATGTGTGTTTTTCTGGATTGAGAATGTACAGAGCTCATTACAATGTTTGAGCTCGCTTTTATTCCTATACAGATTTGGTTTTGGTTTTGTTTTCTTTTTAGTTTCTGTAATTCTTTCTCCACAGTGAGAATCCACACTGGAGGTCTAAAGAAGCACTATTTGAACAGTAGGAAAGCAGAGTAGCAGTACACAGATGCCACATGGAGTGGAAGGAGTAGATGAATTTATAGTGTAGAAATATTAATACTCTAATTGGTGTCATTTGTTCACTTACACTATATCTACATTTTCAGAGAGTTACACCTGGAGAAAAATGTAAAAAATTGAAGCAGCTCACGATCCTGCCCCAGAGTCCATCCAGCTTTGGTCTAAAGAACAGGGAGACTGACCTTTGGGTGCCAATTACAGACTGGGTCTCATAGGGCCTGGTACAATGAGAAAAATTCATTCCTGCTAGGCTGACCCAGACTTTTAGACTCTGTGATGATATCACTCTGTTGCCACCTTTGTTTAAAATAAGAATAAAACAAAGTAAAAAATACCCCCCAAATATTCATTATTACGTTTTTAAGACTAAATATTTTGAAGCAGTTTAATGGCATTTTGTTCATTTTTAGCACACAGCATAGCACCCAACACTTGGTGGAAACTCAATAAATATGTTGACTGAATAAAAGAAAGGATGAAAACGTTGAGAATTAATTCAGACTGGCTTCACAGAGGATATTTTAGGGGCTTTTTAGAAGTAATCACTACTCCTTCTAGTATACGCTCAAGTGAAGATAGTTAAAATGTTTTTAGTCATACTTGGCAGATGGCCATTCTTCTGAATATTTGCATTTCTCAGAGGGCCAAAGTGGGAAAGAGGACAAGTGAAAGGTTACTGGGTTTACCATAATTACAGGCTGGAGTTATTGAAATTAATAAATTTTTAAGTAAACCCTATATATATTATTTGTGTGCTGACATATGAAAAGTTCTGAATGACAAATAGGTAAAATTTCGAAATATGTTTTGTCCTCTTGTGGTGTGGTTGTTTGTGATGCACTGTTATTGCTATGCCACCAGCTAATTCCAATTATGGACTGAACAGCATTTATTTATTTATTTATTTATTTATTTATTGCATATGAATCTATGTATGTGTTGGAGGGGTACTCATTTATCTTGCTCCTAAACTTTCATTAGGGTTAAAAAATGACATCCAGCCTGTCCTGAGGCGACTTTACAACAATGATAAAATGGAAATAAACCTCATTGCCCACAAAATAAATCTTAAAACATCTCTTATTAAAAGAGAGAACTACCTTTTTCCTAATTTTGATCTAAACTATTTTGTGTGGATATTATCTGATGTTTAGAATACAGCTTATCTGTTTTCTGATGACATACTAGGAATATTTTTTAAAAGTGGTTTATTGACTACATCTGTAAAATAATACTGTGTTGCTCACAAAAAAACTGGAACAGTTGTAAAATTCTTAAAGTTTTAAGATATTTGGTGTTTTTATAAAATATATTTAGTGATTTCAGAGAAGAAGGGAGAGGGATAGAGAGACAGAAACATCAATGATTGGTAGGCTGCCTCCTGCACGCCCAAAAGTGGGGATCGAGCCCGAAACCCGGGCATGTGCCCTGACCAGTATTGAACCCGTAACCTCCTGGTTCATAGGTCAATGCTCAACCACTGAGCCATGCCAGCCAGGCAAGATATTTGTTTTTTGATGGGCAATGAGTTTATAAGATAAAGTGTCCCCAAACTAATTTTATTTGTGTTGAAGTTTGCTAACTATGGTGGTCTATCGTGCCCAATGAAACATTTAGATAAGAGGGCCAGAATACATTTTGAAACAAGTTAGAATTTTATTTAAGAAGTGAGATTTCTTAATTCTACCAAAGACTCTAGATTGTTTATGATTAAAGAATTAGATGTGCCTTTAAAATCAAAATTTAAAGTTTAGCAATTAACTCTATCAACTGTGACATCAATTACGGGGTAAATATTTATTGAATAATTATTTTTGAAACAGCTATATGTGATTCAGATTTTTGTAAATTGAATGATACTTTTATATGTATTATGATTCATTTTATAAGATAAATAATCTCTCCCAAATTTATATTTATGGGAAACCCAGATTTTTACAGGCCAGAATTGCTTGGAGTAAAGATGCCTTGAGTTGCATAGGATCTGGTTGCTAAGCTACAGAAAGTTTGATTTTTTTTTTTTTAGGCCAAATCTTTTTCACTAGTGTATAAATAATTCAGTAAAAATAGATTTCTAAGGATCTTCAATTTGTAATTGATAAATCATTCATACTGAAATAGTTGGCCTTGATTCTTATTATCCTTGAGAATATTGAAAGTTTATCAACATATTAAGAATTACAAATATAGGAGAAAAGAATGAAAGAAATGTACTGTCAGTAATGTGATAATATACACTTGTGCATACATGAAATTTCAATCAAAGCACTAATACAGACAATAAAGTGCATTATAATTGTTTTCTTCGTTATTTTTTTAAAAAAATCTTTATTGTTCAGATTATTACAGTTGTTCCTCTTTTTTCCCCCATAGCTTCCCCCCCCCCCCCCGCTCCCCCCCCCCCCCCCCCCCTACCCCCCCCCCCCCCCCCCCTTTCCCTTCCACTCTCTCTAAAAATCAATGGAAAAAAATCCTTGGGCAAAGTTTAACAACAACAAAAAAAGAAACTCCATACCCACCAGCAGTCACTCCCTATTCACCCCTCCCACCTCTATTTTCTGTCTCTGCATTTGCCTATTTTAGACAGTTCATATTAATGGAATTGTATACTACCTGGTCTTTTGTGTCTGCCGCCTTTCACTGAGCAAAATGTTCTGGAGGTTCTTCCATGTTGTAGCACATATGAGTACTTACTCTTTTTTTAGCTGAATAATATTGTTACATTTGGGTTGTTTCTACTTTTTGAATATTAGGAATAAAGCTGCTGTGAACATTTATATATACAGGTTCTTGTATGAACATGTGTGTTTATTTTTTGTGGGTCTGTACCTAGAAGTGGCATTGCTAGGTCATACAGGCATGTCAGATTGTTTTCTACAGCAACTGCATCCTTTTACATTCCGACCAGCATGTCTGAGGGTCCCATTTTCTTCTACAATCTTGCCAACCCTTATTATTTTCTGTCTCTTTTATTATAGTCATCCTGTGGGTATGAAGGGTATCTCATTATGGAAATCCACAATTTTTTGATGTCTATATGATCTATACTGAACTTTAAACGTTTCTTTCCCTTGTATACTATAAGAATTGGGAAAATTTTAAAATACCAACAGAATCAGCATACCTCAATGTCTTAGTCTTGACTTACCTAGAAAAGTATTTTGATCTAGTTTATTAACACTATTCTTTATTTCTGATTATTCCAGAGGCAGCAGTTGGGGACAGCTGTAGAATTGGAAATGGCGAAGATGCTTGAGGAAAATACAAATATCCTTAAGTTTGGATATCGGTTTACACAGCAGGGACCCCGAACCAGGGCAGCTAATGCGATAACAAAAAACAATGACTTAGGTAAGACATACAATTGCAAATTGAATTTCTGAATCATGCCATTAACCTAATGTATTGGAGAAGCTTTTTTTGCTTTTAAATTAAATTTTAACAGAGATGACTTGGCCTAGGTTTCTAATATCTGCATGGTCCTTTTATACTGACTGGATCCGAATTCAGTTTAAGGAAGGCTGTAGTGATTATTGGGTTGGTTAGTGGGTAAAATCAACTTCATGTGAAAATAATATTTCACAGCTTCTGGTGAACAGTTTTCTACAATAAACATTTATACTTCCTATAATGTTTTACTCTCAGCTCTAAGTCACCCCTTGGAGCTATTAAAAAAGATTTCAACATGACAGTAAAATGTTTGCCCTTTTTATCAAATGCTCTCTGGTGGCTGATAGGTAAGAGTAACAAGATCCTGAAGTTGAAGACCTTACCCTGCTACTAGTGAGCGCAGCCTGGTGCATTAGGGCCACCCATCCACGAAGAGGCTGGGGGGTCCTCAGATACATGCACCTTCTCTCCATCAGCTGAACTAGTTGGCTGGCCTCTTTGACGGCCAAAGGTTATGGTAGCCAGCTGTGACCTGACCACATTACCAGGGTCTGAGATTTTCATTACTTTGCATTTATTTTGTCAGAGCCCTGAGCCAGTTCATTTTGTGGGAGAAAAGAGAAGGAAAATTTGGAGAGCAGTAGGGTCCCAGGTTCAATTCCGGTCAAGGGCAGGTACTTGGTTGCGGACACATCCCCAGTGGGAGGTGTGCAGGAGGCAGCTGATCAATGTTTCTCTCTCATCGATGTTTCTAACTCTCTATCCCTCTCTCTTCCTCTCTGTAAAAAATCAATAAAATAAGCACTGTTCGTGACCTGTTGGCCGTGCTGTGGCTAACGGGTTCCATTCCAGTGCGACAGCAGCCCCACTGCCAGCACACTGACTGCCTGATGGTGCTCTCAGTGTCAGGTCTCCGACACAAGCATGGGGGGGGGGAAATCAATAAAATATATATATATTTTTAAAAATGAATGACAAAACCGTTTTCACTATGTTCTTTCACAGACTAAGGAAGTGAGCTGTACTGTAGTGCCTAATCAGAAGAGCATGCAGATATTGTTGATACTATCTAACCGTGGCTGCCTGAGTGTCAATTCAGATGTCCATTTTGTCTTTTAGTTGTATTTTTGAAGTGGTTGTGCGAGACAGCAATTTCAGGTGTTTACCTATGCCACCATCTTGGTTTCTCTCAAAGTGCATTATAATTTGATTTAAATTAAGAATAGGCACTAGAGTTTACTTTGTTGAAAACCTGTTTGGGTTTCACTGTGAGTTAAAGGTCTTTTTAAAATTTATTATCTAGTTTGTCTGCTGAGTTCTGACTATGTAATTAAAGTTTTAGGACAATTAACAGCTCCTGATGAATGGGTTGTCTCTATAAGATATTCACTCTCTAAGTGGGAATGTAAGATTTACCTTGAGAGTGAAAAACATTTGAGAGTAAACCAGACTACTTTCTTAACAGATACTGGAAATCCAGTATGCCTGTAGTTTTAACAAGAGCAGTGGGCACCTTAGAGAGACTAATATATGGTGTTGCCTCAAAATGTGTTGAGGAAGGGTGGGGAAAAAATAAATCTTTGTTAATAAAAAGTTTATGTAAAAAGAAATTAGAGAATGTATTCCCCTCCCCCCCCCTTTTTTTGCAGTTTTTCTCTCAGTTTTTTATTGTGATCTTTGACTCTGGAGATATTTTTCAGTTCATACTAAAAGTATAGAAGCAACAGTCTTCCATCCTTCTCTCTCACCACTATTCCCTTTCCAAAAGCAACTGATGTTGTCAGTTTCTTGTGCATCCTTTCAGAGTTATGAAAGTATTTATCTCCACCCTCTTCCTTTAAAGGGTTCAAAAGACAAATTAATCACTTCTTTCTGTAAAGAACACATAAATACTCTATATTACCATTTCAGAATTTCTTTTGACTTCCAAGTACTGAATAGCATGCTCATCACCAAAAATATGTAGAAGTGTTACTTTTTTACCTACTTTAGGGCACTGCCTATGTTAATAAGAATGTGACCAACTTACAGTTTGAGAGTTTATTGTAGTGATTTTTTGCAACTATTAGGTAAGTGCCCAAGTACCTGCTTCTTTGCCCAGCTCTGGTTACCTCTTTGTGTTATCAAGAAAACAAGAGCCCAATGGTAAAGGGCCCAGGTTTTAAACTGAGCCACGAGCAATCCTCCTTTTCAGAGAGTAGAGACCTATGTTTTCTGATGCTCCTCAGAGTGGGACTCAATGGCTTTGTTGTCATTCATGTTGACTGACTGGTCCTGCAGGAGCTTGCCTTCTGTTTTCTATCCAGTATTTCAGAAGACTCCTGCTTTCCCACTCTCTCCCTACTTCCTATATTTTCTTTGTTCCTCAAAGCTCTGACCACTCTCCCTCCCAGTCTAATTCAAATTTCATCAAGATAGAATCTTTCAGATTCTTATCTTCCTGTGATCAGATGGACAAACCTACCTGTATCTGCCCTCATTCTCTCCTCTTCCTTATTATGGTCTCCCCTTCCTCTTTCTATCTTTTGCAACATAAAGCTCCCCTGATTAATTCCTCTTTATCTGTAAGTTGTTCTCTAGACACCCCCATCTTAAGACAATAAAGCTGAACAACACTCCACTGACCCACCTTCCCCAGCAGCTTCTGCCCCTGTTGGCCTCCCATGTCTCACCTGTACTTTACAGCTGAGGGAGAGTGGAGGGAGTGTGAGGCCTGAAGGCCAGACTGCAGGGGGTTCAGGCACATCTGTGGACCTCTGGTCTAGCAGATGTATAGGGGCAGAGAGTGGAGGCAGGTCTGGAGCCACTTTTCTCTCTGCTCCCAGGGAGACTGACTGAGGGTGGGCCCCATGAAGGAGGGTGTTGAGGGCAAAGTAAAGGGAAAATGGAGAGGAAAACAGGAGCAAGACCAAAAATGGGGTTTGTGAGCCAACATATATCCCAGCCTCATGGACACTCCTCCGAACAAAAACCCACTTCTCCCTTTGGCCATCATTCCTACCTGCTCCCCCTTCCCCATGGATACCCGAGGGCTGCAGCATCATTTGTGGAGGCCATACCTCCCCAGACTTCTTCAGGGACCAGATGATATCCTGCAAGGCCCTCAGCAGCGGCTTCACCTGGTACTGGATGCCATGTTTGGCACAGAGAGTTCACCAGGGGGGCAACCTTGTGGAAGTTGTGCCAGGGCATAATGGGGAAGAGGTGGTGCTTGATTTGGAAGTTGAGGTGCCCGCTGAACCAGTCGTTGAAGGACTACTCCACATTATAGGTGGCTGCCAGTTGGTTGCTGAACCAGTCCTGGTAGGGCTTTTGGTCATTCTCCATGAGGATGTGATTCATCTGCTTGACCCACACAAACCAGTGGCTCTCCAGGAACCTGATGAAGTTGAAGAAAAAGATGGCTCCCAGGACACCATAGAAAGGAATGTAGGTGAAGAAGAAATGAGTATAGTAGCTGATGGCCCAGGCCAAATCCACCCAGTCTTTGCAGACTGTTGTGGTCATAATGATCTGGTACTAGAAGTACTGTATTTTTCCGTGTATAAGACACTAATTTTTTTCTAAAATCGTTAGACTGAAAATCGAGGAGCATCTTATACATGGAAGTCAGCTGAGGAGGGAGCCGTGGGTGCCGTAGCTGCCCATACCTTGTCAAACAGGCTTTCTCCAATCACAAACCTTATTGTTACTGATGTTAGCTGTTGCCGTAATTGGAGGTGAAGGTGGAGAGTGCACAGATTCAACAGGGACCGGAGCGTTCTGAGCCCATAAAGATGTCAAAAAATAAAAAGGTAAATACTGGTAAGCGATTGTCTTACTCTGCAAAATTCAAACTGAATGTAATCAGCTATGCAAAAGAGCATGGAAATTGAGCTGCAGAGAGACAATTTGGACCTCCTCCCACTAAGTATGATCAGACAGTGGAGAAAACAGGAAGAACAACTCCTTAAGATGCCAAAAAAGAAGAAGGCTTTTAGAGGAAACCAGCAAAATGGGAAAACTTGGGGGAAAACTTGCAGAGGCTTAAGACTTGGATTGTGGAGCAGCGCCAGAGTGGCTTATGTGTGTCACCCAAGCTTATTCAATGTCAGGCAAGAATGTTTGCAAGTGAAATGAACATTGTTGATTTTATAGGAAAGGCGAAATGGTGCTTCAATTTCATGAGAAGAGAAGGATTGGCCATGAGAACATGAACAAAGTTAGCTCAGAAAATGCCACTCCTATGTCATACAACTTAGGAAAAAATATGATTTTGAACCAAGTCATATTGCAAACTTGGATGAGATGCCTCTCAATTTTGATGTGCCTGCCAACAGAACTGTTGATGTGAAAGGAATCAAAAGAGGCAATCAAAACAAGTGGCCATGAAAAGACATACTATACTGCTGTGCTTTCATGCTGTACAGATGGTACTAAACTGCCTCCAATGCTTATTTTTAAGAGGAAAACATATCCTAAAGAGATAATAATACCACCTGGCATTATTGTGCAAGTTCAAGAGAAGGGATGGATGAATGAAGACATTATGGCCATTTGGTTTGCAAAGGTTTGGTCCAGAAGACCTGGGGGCTCTTAAAGAAGCCAGCTCTACTTGTCTGTGATCAGTTCTGAGCACATTTAACAGAAAAGACAAACAGATTTTGCAAACACACCTAGCAGTTATTCTGGTGGACTTACAGGTCAGCTACAGCCACTAAATATTTTAACCAACAGGCTATTTAAAGCCCTGATGAGAGAAGAATGGAATAGATGCAAAAAGCAGATGATAACTTGACACCGACAGGAAGAGTGAAAAAAACAACCATTACCGAGGTCTGCAATTGGGTCCTAAACACATGGTATGGTGTCAAATGAGAGTGATTGTGAAGTCCTTCAAGAAATGTGGAATCAGCAATGCCATTGAAAACCTGAGGATGATCTCACATATGTAGACAGTGACTCAGAAGACAGCAGTGATAAAATAAAAGTTGAAGAAATTGATTTGTCTGGGACTAATAGTGATGAAGAAGAGAGCAGTGATGCAACAGAGGCTGAATAAAGTGATATTCTGTATAATATCATAGTACTGGTATATAAACATGACCTGTCTTTATAGCTACAAATTTCTGCTTTAACACTGTTTTTGCCGCATTACTTAAGTTTTGGTATGTTGTATTTTTTTCATTCATCTCTAAGATTTTTTAATTTTCCTTGTGATTTCTTTTCTGATCTGATCATAGTTTAAGAACACGTTGTTTAATTTCCTCAAATTTGTGAATTTTCCAGTTTTATTTCTGTTGTTGATTTCTAACTTCATCCTATTTTGGTCAGAGATAATACTTTGTATGAAATATGCCATTTTAAGTCTGTTGAGACTGACTTTTGTGGTGTAGCTTATGGTTTACCCCAGAAAATGTTCTATGTGCACTGGAGAAGAATGTGTATGCTGTTGTTGTTTGGTAGAGTGTTCTGTGCATGTTTGTTAGGAATAATTGGTTTATTGTGTTGCTTGACATATTTGTTTCCTTACTTATCTTCTGTCTGAATGTTCTGTACATTATTTACAATGGGGTGTTGAAACTCCAATGCTTATTTTAGCATTGTCTCTTTCTACCTTCAGTTCTGTCAGTTTTGCTCCATATATTTTGTTAGTCTACCATTAGGTGTGTAAATGTTTATAATCATTATAACTTCTTTCTGTGTTGAGGCTTTTATTACTACATAATGTCATCTTTATTTCTTGTAACCTTTCTTATTTAAAGTCTATTTTATCTGATATTAGCATAATAACTTCTGCTCTCTTTTGGTTGCTGTTTGCATGGAATAACTTTTTTATATTTTATTGATTTTTTACAGAGAGGAAGGGAGAGGGATAGAGAGTCAGAAACATCGATGAGATAGAAACATCGATCAGCCGCCTCCTGCACATCCCCCACCGGGGATGTGCCCGCAACCCCAGGTACAGCCCCTGACCGGAATCGAACCCGGGACCCTTCAGTCCGCAGGCCGACGCTCCATCCACTGAGCCAAACCGGTTTTGGCTGGAATAACTTTTTGTACACTTTCATTTTCAATCTGTCTTTGGATCAAAAGTGAGTCACTTGTAGGCAAAATGTAGTTGAATCACGTGTTTTTAATCTACTATGCCAATCTCTATTTTGGTTGGAGAGTTTAATCCATTTATGCTTAAAGTAATGATAAAGAGGGACTTCTGCCATTTTACTTTTTGTTTTATGTATACCTGATACCTTTTGTTCGTCATTTTCTGCATGACTGCCATATTGTGTTTTCTAGGTGGGAAGAGACATTCCTGGTGCTTTATACTCTGCAGTCTTCCTAGAGTTCTCTAGCAATCAATTTAGTCAGTTATAATATTCAGCTACTCCTTTTAGTTTCTTCAGCTTGTTCCCCTTCTCTCTTTTACTTTACCCTTTTCCTATTTCTTCTAATTCAGTGAGGTTTTATTTTTTATTTATTTATTTTTTTTTCAGTGAGGTTTTAAAAACACTTTGGAGCTACCAGGTTCTTTTAAGAATTTGACGAGAGGTTAAGATGGCAGCTGGCAGGATGGTAGTGAGGGAGAGAGTGTAAATATATTTCACAGACCTAGAACAAACTCTCCAAAAATTCATCTGGAATAAAAAAAGAAATTGACCCAAGCCATTATGCTCAATTAATATTTGACAAAGGAGGCAAGTGCATACAATGGAGTCAAGACAGTCTCTTCAAAAAATGGTGTTGGGAAAATTGTACTGGTACATGCAAAAAAAAAAATGAACGTAGACCACCAACTTACACCATACACAAAAATAAACTAAAAATCGATAAAGGACTTAAATGTAAGATGGGTGGGAAACCATAAAAGTCCTACAAGACTCCATAGGCAGCCATATCAGACATTTGTTGTAGCAATATTTTTACTGATACAGCTCCTAGAACAGTTGAAACCAAGGAGAAAATAAACAAATGGGACTACATCAAAATAAAGTTTCTGCACAGCAAAAGGAACCATCAACCAAACAACAAGAAAGCTCACTGCATGGGAGAACATATTTTTCCAATCTTATATTTGATAAGGGTCTAATCTCCCAAATTCATAGGGAAGTCATACATCTTAACAAAAGGAAGATAAACAATTCAATCAAAAAATGGGCAAAGGACTTAAATAGACACTTTTTGAAAGTGGACATACAGAAGGCCAAGAGGCATATGAAAACATGCTCAAAGTCACTAATCATCTGAGAGATGTTAAATCAAAACGACAATGAGGTACGATCTCACACCTGTCAAAAGGGCAATCATCAACAAATCAACAAACAACAAGTGCTGGTGAGGATGTGGAGAAAAAGGAACCCTCATGCACTGCTGGTGGGAATGCAGACTGGTGAAGCCACTGTGGAAGACAGTATGGAGTTTCCTCAAAAATTAAAAATGGAACTCCCATTTGACCTAGTGATCCCACTTCTAGGAATAGAAATCAGAAACACCAATCAGAAAGGATATATGCACCTCTATGTTCATAGCAGAACAATTTACAATAGCTAAGATTTGGAAACAGCCTAAGTGCCCATCAGCAGATGAGTGGTTTAAAAAACTGTGGTACATCTACATAATGGAATACTATCCTGCTGTAAAAAAGAAAGAACTCTTACCATTCACAACAGCGTGGATAGACCTGGAGAGCACTATGCTAAGTGAAATAAGCCCATGGGAGAAATTTAAATATCACATGATCTCACTCATTTGTGGAATACAATGAACAACATAAACTGATGAACAAAAATAGATTCAGTGACAGAGAAGCATCAAACAGACCGTCAAACCTCAGAGGGAAGGCAGGGGATGGGGGGTGGTCAGAGATTAAAGGATTTATATGCATACATTTAAGCATAACCAATGGACACAGACACTAGGGGGGTGAGGGCTTGTGCTGGGGGGTGGGAGTGGCCGAGGAAAGGTCAATAGAGGGAAAAGGAGACATATGTAATACTTTAAACAATAAAGAATTTTAAAATAAATAAAAGTAACAGAAAAAAAAGAATTTGAAGAAAAATACCTATGGCTGTCTCCCTAGAAAAATCTATATACACAATCACCCTAAATAAGCAGACAATTCAAAGGTCCATAGAGGCCCTGAAAACCCACATGGCCCTCTTGAATACAGCCCATATTATAAAAATGCATCTCTACCATCATCCTTTGGCACTCTGGGCAGAAGATATCTACCATTAACAAGATACTTACTAGGAGACTGGTGAATGGAAACTTTCTTCTCAGAGATTTGTAGGTTATCTCTGAACATAGCTTAAAAAGCCTCTTTCCCAGAATATGAACTCATGATACCATTCCATGTTTATTCAATTAATTGCATGCCACTAACTTTGAACGTGTATGAGGTAGTTATTTATACCTTACAATATAAGCTTGTGATTCCCTCTAATTTGTAACACATAGGTATAACAGACTAGTTTTTAAGTGAGGACAATTTAAATTAATAAAATATATACATCTATATGTGTGTATGTTAAGCCTGGTTTCTCTTTAAGAAATCAGTACAGTAATAAGACATGATATATACATATGCCAATATTGATCATAAGTCAACTATCTTCTAGATGGATCTGTTTATACACTTAAATAGCACTTATTGTTGTATTAATTACTGCTGACAAAAAGTGTTATAAAAGTCATCAAGAAAGCAGTATTCTTTTAAGGAAATTAAGTATTCCATTGGCAAGTGTGTTCAAGTTCTAAATTTGGTTAGTAAACTCTTAAAGAAGGGACACCAAGGTATATTTATGCTGCTCATGGATTAGAGGGTCAAAACTGATAAAGTTGAAAATTTAAAAACAAAACAATAATGAAACAATGATGTTCTGTCATGGTGAATGTTTCTGGAATGGGACCTTCCAGAATGGATGAGTGCTACCTGACCCCTGGACTAATTGTTGTGTACAGCTTGGTAGGTGATGTAGGCTTTTCTTAGCCACATTGACCAAGAAGCAGTACTCAGGGATCATTCACAGGTTCTAACTGTCCAGTGCTTAGGCATGGTCACTGAGCAACCAACAACATACCCATGCTTTTTGGAAACCAAAAAGCAACTGTAATTTCTTAATGGGTATGTTGTATCTTTTGAATTTTATTTTCATATCATATCATATAGTAACATCGACATATTTTTTATCCAAAAATGATGTTTTTTGAAAAAAATAGTGAGAAGAATGTTATTGTTTTCTATCTTTGCAAATCTCTTTAATGGCTGATTTGATGGATAACACTTGGATTCTCATACTCACTTTTGCATACAGTCTGTTGTGATATGTTATTTGAGTTGAAGTACATGAGAAAATCTAATGACTCAGATACATAGTTGAGAAAGAGAGGACCTTGTAACTCCCATGAAAGGGACTCTGGGACTCAAGGGGTCCTTGAGTCACACTTTGAGAACCACTGTCCTATAAAGTAGTTTGGAAGAACATATGAGTGGTGAGATTATTAGTGATCCTACTTGTTTCCTTTTTCACTTATATATTCCACAACAGAGGTGGATTACTTGTTCAAATTATAAATGAGAAAGGAAGAAGCATGAGTATGTTGAGGAAAGATTTTGGAGGCCCTAGAGACCGAGGCAGAAAAGTTTATATTTTGGAAACCAAAAAGCAACTGTAATTTCTTAAGCAGGCAAATGACCTATTAAAATTGTATTTAGCCCTGGCTGGGTGGCTCAGTTGTTGGAGCATTGTCCTGTACACCAAAAGATTGCAAGTTCCATTCCAGGTCAGGTTCAATCCCTGGTCAGGGCACATACAGGAGGCAGCCGCTCCATGTTTTTTTCTCTCACATTGGTGTATGTGTGTGTGTGTGTGTTTCCCTCTCTCTCCCTTCCTCTCTCTAAAAATTAATAAACATATCCTCAGGTGAGGATTAAAAATTGTATTTGGGAAAAAATGGCTGGAATTAGAAGAGAGAAGCTACTTTATAGCTTGTCTCAGTAATATAGGTGAGTAGTGAGGTGGGCTATGCCTCAGATATTGGTGTAAATGAAGAGAAATTTTCAACATTTGCAAAAACAGATCCAGAGACAGAGAAGCATCTATCAGACCGTCAAACTCAGAGGGAAAGCAGGGAAGGGTGCGGGGGAGGGGGAGAGATCAACCAAAGGACTTGTATGCATGCATAAGGGGGATAAGGACACATATGTAATACCTTCATAAAGAAAAAAATAATAAATAGAATACTAAATGGAAAAAAAGAGTTAATAAAATGTACATTGCCACAAAAACAATTTTTCATAGAAATTTTGAATGCAGAAATACCAAAACTTGGATATCTATATATATAAAACCCTAATATGCAAATAGAATGGTGGAACAACCAAACAACGGAACAACCAAACAACTGGTTGCTATGACCACCAGGGGACGTGTGCGGAAATGGCATGCATCGGCAGCAGGTGGCAGAGCGCAGAACATGGCGGGCATCAGCCTTGGCAGGATGGTGGAGCAGGTGAGCGGGGGTCCTGATGGGTGCTTGCACCTGCTGCCGGTGCTGAAGTTGCCACTCACACCCACTGCCAGTGCCAAAGCTGCTGTTCACACCCACTGTCGGCAATGGCCCCACTCACACCCATTGCCCGCGCCAGAGCTGCTGCTCGCACCTGCTGCTGGCACCCGGCACAGGCTCCGGCCGGCAGCCAGCAGCTGGGGAAGGAAGGCCCTGGCCAGCAGCTGGAAGGCCCTGATCAGCCCTGATTGCCGGCCAGGCCTAGGGACCCTACCCATGTGCAAATTTCGTGCAACAGGCCTCTAGTAGGGAATAAAGGAGAGGAGAGAGTTAAAATGACTGTTTTCAAGTCTAAAACATTTGAAGAATTTCTCCCTTATGTTGAACTTTAACCTTTTCTGAAAATTATTCTTAAGTTAACTGAAGTCTTGTCTTATTTTTCAGAGTTTGCCAGTCCTTTCTAGGGCTTAGGAGAATGTCAACATGCTTCCCAACCTGAATTTGTCACAATGACTACCAGAAGAAAAGGAAGATCTATGACATCCCCGGAGAGTTACTTGCTGCTTACTTCTCTTAAGCCCTGCAGGCACTGAAGGGCTGTCTGTCCAGTTCCTGTTTTCACCGGACACCTGCAGTCAACCTCTTATGCACTCCAGCACCCCCATCAGCTCTCTCTTCTCCTTCACCAGTCCAGCAGTGAAGAGACTGCTAGGCTGGAAGCAAGGAGATGAAGAGGAAAAGTGGGCAGAGAAGGCAGTAGACTCTTTAGTGAAGAAGCTAAAGAAGAAGAAAGGAGCCATGGATGAGCTGGAGAGGGCTCTCAGCTGTCCAGGGCAGCCCAGCAAATGTGTTACGATTCCTCGATCCTTGGACGGGCGGCTGCAGGTGTCCCACCGCAAGGGTTTGCCTCACGTTATTTATTGCCGAGTGTGGCGTTGGCCTGATCTGCAATCTCACCATGAGCTGAAGCCCCTGGAATGCTGTGAGTTCCCATTTGGCTCCAAGCAGAAAGAGGTGTGCATTAACCCCTATCACTACTGCCGTGTGGAGACATCAGGTGAGTTTTCTTCACGATATCATGGTGTATTTTAAAAGTTAAAGAGGTGTGTCCCAGTTGATGGAGAGTTATGGGGCATAAGCAATACAAGGACCACCCCAATCACCAAAAAAGGAGATGGGGGAGGTTCAATTTTGAGGAACTAATCCACAGTTTTGTAGTCACAAAAATCTAGAATTTTCATTTCAGTATATATGTCAACTCTGTGATTTTGAAAATGCAGTTTTATATGTTTTGGAGTCATCATCATCATGTTCCTCTCTATATATTTCTTCTTCTTCTTAAAGCAGTTCCTTTAACATTATTTGCAATACTGGTTCAATACTGATTTGGTGATAATGAGCTCCTTTAGCCTTTTTTGTTTGTTTGTTTGTTTTTGTTTTTTTGGTCTGGGAAGTTCTTTAATTTTCCTTCAATTTTAAATGATAGGATTGCTGAATAGAGTGGTCTTGGTTTCACGTCCTTGTTTTTCATTACTTCATCCAATTCTTTCTGGCTGAAGTATTTCTGTTGAGAAATCAGCTGACAGCCTTTTGGACTCCCTTGTAAGTAACTAACTGTGCCTCTCTTGCTGCTTTTAAGATTCTCTCTTTGTAACCTTTGTCATTTTAATTATGATGTGTCTTGGTGTGGGCCTCTTTGGGTTCATCTTGTTTTTCCTTCAGCAGTTTTCTGCCATTATTTCTTCAAACTGTTTGTTTCTCTATTCCTTCCTTGCTCACTTTCTGATACTACTATGATTCAGATGTTGTTATGGTTCACATTGTCCTAACGTTCCCTTAAAAAAACAAGCAATCAGAGCAGCTAAAAGAAAATGCACATTTATTTATTTATTTATTTATTTTTTGAGGGCAAGGACTCTGTCTTTTTTTTTTTCTTAAAGTATTACAAAGAGTATTACAAATGTCTCCTCTTTTCTCCCCCTT
>NW_005356087.1:1035143-1036598 GCF_000412655.1 Myotis brandtii
CCCAGCGTCCCATGTGAGACTGGATCTGGTGGGTCTGCCTGTGCATTTGCTGGTACAGCGGTTCCACATCACTGGCCAAGCTGGGTCCGGCTCCGGCTTCCTCCGAACCTGATTCTGCTTCTTGAGTGTGTCCCTTATGTATGTGAGGAGTTGAAATCTGCATTCTGCTGGGCTGGGCTGCAAAAACGTCGGTGGTTCTCTTTGTTTCACTAGCACAGCTTGGTTGAGGATGTAATTTGAGTAGGGCGGGGTCCCCGGGAATCACCAGGGCGGGGGCCAAGGGCAATGGCATCTCCGCGACTCCTCGCCTCTCTGCGACTCCGTGTCTCGCGTCCCCGAGTGCCCAGTGCTGGCGAGCAGCTCCGCGAGACAGCCACTCTCACTCTCCGGGTCATTGCAAGGCCGTCCCGCTTCTCCCCGTAGGGGTCTGGGAGCTTAGCATCCCGCCCCAACCACACTCAGTGGATTTGATAGTCCGCCTCCCCTTCTGGTTGAAAAAAACCGCGAATCCAGTTGCAGCCAGCCTGGCGCACGATTCCGTACCTCCGTTCTTGGAGCCTCTGCACAACCTACTCAGTCTCAATGCTCTTCTTTCTTTCCTTCCAGTTGTAGAGCTTCCACTGGGCCAGCTTTCCCATGGTTCTGAATGACAGCTGTTTCTTTTATAGTTGGTAGTCTCGATGTTGTTGTGGGAGACAGCACACACAGGTCTGTACCTTACGCCACCATCTTGGTTCTCTCAATGCACATTCTTTTAAATTCATTTTCTTTTAGATGCTCTGATTGCATGGGTTTTTTTTCTACATTATCTTCCAAATCACTGATTCAATTCTCTGCTCATTCAACCTACTTATTTATTGTTGTTGTTGTTAATCCTCACCTGAGGATACGTTTTCCATTGCTTTTTAGAAGGAGTGGAAGGGAGGGAGGGAAGGAGAGAGAGCGAGAGAGAAACATCGATGTGAGAGAGACACATTGATTGGCTGCCTCCTGCACTCCCCCTGACTGGAAATGGGGAGCGAACACACAACCCAGGTAGTGCCCTTAACTGGGAATCGTACCCTCAACCCTTTGGTGAGCAGTCCAATTCCCTGATTAGCCAATGAGCAACACAGGCCATGGCCAACCTATTTTTTATTTTATTCCTTCTAGTGTATTCTTGATATCAGATGTATTCTTTATTTCCGACTGCTTCTTTTTTATACTTAAAAAAACTTTATTGTTGAGAGTATTACAAATGTCCCTCTTTTTTCCCTCCATTGCCCCCCTCCACCCACCCTGCCCCACCCCAGGCCTTCTCCACCCTATTGTCTGTCTATAGGTAATGTATATCCTATATAAAAAAAGGCTAATATGCAAATTGTCCCCTCAATGGGGAGTTTGACCAGGAGTTCGACCAGGGGGCAGGGCCAGCTGGCCAACCTCCCGAGTCGCTCCCCACCCCCCCCCCCCCCC
>NW_005356087.1:1036652-1045420 GCF_000412655.1 Myotis brandtii
CAGCCTTGATAAGAGTGGCTGGCTGGACCCCAACCATGCACGAATTCGTGCACTGAGCCTCTAGTATGCATATAAAATCTTTGTTTAATCCCTTCCTGCTCCCCCACCCCCTTCCCTCTGAAAATTGTCAGTCTATTCCATTTCCATGCCTCTGATTTTACTATATTTTATTCCCTTTCCACTTCTCCGCCCTTCTTATCTGTCTCTATGTGGCTTCTTCTGTAAAGCCTTGGTTATAATATTTCAATTGGTTTTTCAGGTTGGTTGCTCTGTAATTTAGCTATAAATCTGATTTGGGGCTGGGAGCAAGTGGGCACAGCTTCCAGCTACTCTTCAGCCATCTTGGAATCTATCCTGTAATTTCTCCTTTACATAAAATACTCATCCTGTTTCAAAACCACATGATTTCTGAAAAAGATACAAAAGCTGTTTTCAGCTCAGTAGTTTACCCCCATGTATGCAGTAATTCCTTCCACTATTTTCCTTTATGTAACACGTATTAAGATAGTGTGGTATTTAAAGGGTGGCATAAAATTGAAACAAATGTCTGAAAATTCACTATGTCATATTTGCAAGTAGCAGTTGAGATGTGGAAATGAAATTTTCTGTTTAGGAATAGCTATTGATATGGATTGAATGTTTGTGTTCCCTCAAAATACTTATGTTGAAAGCCCAATGCCTAATGCATAAGGTGATGGTATTAACAGGAGGAACCTCTGGGAGGTGATTAGGTAATGAGGGCAGAACCTGATGAATAGGATTAGTGTCCTTATAAAGAGGCTTGAGAGAGGTCCCTGGCCTCTTCTACCATGTGTGGACAGTGAGAAGATGGCCCTCTGCAACCAGGAAGAGGGCTCTCACCAGGAACCAACTATGCTGCACCCTGATCTCAGACTTCCGAGCTCCCAGAACTGTGAGAAATAAATTTCTGTTGTTTATAAGCACCCAGTCTGCGGTATTTCTGTTATGGACTGCAGAGTAGTAAATACTTTATTAAAAATGGACTAAGACAGCTAAGTTTTTAATAAAAGTATTTAAAAATATGATCAGTGCAAATCTAAGGTAACTGAGCCCCTCTGGCCAAATAACCAGGATGATACTATCAGTTTTCTATACCAGTATTCACTGCTTTTGGTTTTACCCAGATAGTAAAAGTATATTATCAAGATATTTGTCTCAATAAAGAAAAACATATTCTTTCTTTTCTTTTGATGCCTCAATCTGCATGCCATGAAGAATAGAAGTATTTCCATTCAGGAGTCTATGAGGCATTTTGTTTATTAATGGTAGGAATACACTGTAGATATCTCACATGAAAACTGAAGTCACAGAAATTATTCAAATTCCTCTTCATTAAAAAAGAAAAATGAGTGTTTATTTGAACTTCGTTAACATTGTGATGAAGAAGCATCATTGAAAAGAAGCCATATGTCATTTACTACTTTGCAGCCCCTCATTTTCAGACTATTCATGAGGCAAGTCATCTTTTTATTCCTGCATATTCATACCCTATCTAATAATAGACAAACATGGTAATTAACCGTACCTCCGGCACGCTTCCCATTGGCTAATCAGGGCAATATGCAAATTAACGGCCAACCAAGATGGCGGCCGGCAGCCACGCATCTGAAGCGAACAGGAGGCTTGCTTGCTCCAGTGCAGGAGGAAGCCAAGGTTCCCCGCCTGCCGCTGCTGGGCTCTGAGCTTGCACTCTAAGAAACAATGTTGCAATTATCGAAGCTAAACAAACCCCATGCTTTCAGCCAGCCGGCTGAGCTGGAGTTGCAACAGTGTTTCAATTATAGAAGCCAAACAAACGCAGATACCTGTTTTCAGCAGCCGAGGTCTCAGAGCTGGAGCCGAGCCTCAGAGCTAAAGCCGGCTCTCAGTTCCAGTGACAGCTATAGAAGGTAAATAAATCCCAGAATTAAAAAAAAAAGAAAAAAAGGAGAGGTTGGGAGCTTCAGTCCCCCGCCAGCCTGAAAATGGCCCTCAGCCCCTCACCCAGGCTGGCCAGGCATCCAAGCGGGACCCCCACCCTGAAGGGGGTGTGACCAGCTGCAAACAGCCATCATCCCCTCATCCAGGCTGGCCAGGCATCCAAGCGGGACCCCCACCCTGAAGGGGGTGTGACCAGCTGCAAACAGCCATCATCCCCTCATCCAGGCTGGCCAGGCATCCAAGCGGGACCCCCACCCTGAAGGGGGTGTGACCAGCTGCAAACAGCCATCATCCCCTCATCCAGGCTGGCCAGGCATCCAAGCGGGACCCCCACCCTGAAGGGGGTGTGACCAGCTGCAAACAGCCATCATCCCCTCATCCAGGCTGGCCAGGCATCCAAGCGGGACCCCCACCCTGAAGGGGGTGTGACCAGCTGCAAACAGCCATCATCCCCTCATCCAGGCTGGCCAGGCATCCAAGCGGGACCCCCACCCTGAAGGGGGTGTGACCAGCTGCAAACAGCCATCATCCCCTCATCCAGGCTGGCCAGGCATCCAAGCGGGACCCCCACCCTGAAGGGGGTGTGACCAGCTGCAAACAGCCATCATCCCCTCATCCAGGCTGGCCAGGCATCCAAGCGGGACCCCCACCCTGAAGGGGGTGTGACCAGCTGCAAACAGCCATCATCCCCTCATCCAGGCTGGCCAGGCATCCAAGCGGGACCCCCACCCTGAAGGGGGTGTGACCAGCTGCAAACAGCCATCATCCCCTCATCCAGGCTGGCCAGGCATCCAAGCGGGACCCCCACCCTGAAGGGGGTGTGACCAGCTGCAAACAGCCATCATCCCCTCATCCAGGCTGGCCAGGCATCCAAGCGGGACCCCCACCCTGAAGGGGGTGTGACCAGCTGCAAACAGCCATCATCCCCTCATCCAGGCTGGCCAGGCATCCAAGCGGGACCCCCACCCTGAAGGGGGTGTGACCAGCTGCAAACAGCCATCATCCCCTCATCCAGGCTGGCCAGGCATCCAAGCGGGACCCCCACCCTGAAGGGGGTGTGACCAGCTGCAAACAGCCATCATCCCCTCATCCAGGCTGGCCAGGCATCCAAGCGGGACCCCCACCCTGAAGGGGGTGTGACCAGCTGCAAACAGCCATCATCCCCTCATCCAGGCTGGCCAGGCATCCAAGCGGGACCCCCACCCTGATCCAGGACACCCTTCAGGGCAAACCAGCTGGCCCCCACCTGTGCATGAATTCGTGCACCGGGCCTCTAGTAATACATAAAAGAAAATTCAGAGGCTTATTGTGCAGGTCACTTTTTCATGGTGATGTTGAGTGTTTATTCTCTAACTAGAGGCCCGGTGCACGAATTCATGCACAGGTGGGGTCCCTTGGGGTAACCTGCAGGGATTGGACCCCAGCTTGTGCCCCCAGCCTTGCAGCCCTGCAGCCCTGCCTGGCACCCTGCCATCGCCTGGTGCTGCCCCCTCACCTGCTCCACCATCCCGCCTGTGGGACAATTGATCGGGGCCAGGCCTTCCCCCCTCTCCCCCCTCCCCCGGCTCCCTCAGTGCCTGGAAGCCGGGTGGCGGCCCTGCCACCTGCTGGTCACCATCTGCAGGGTGATTGGTGGGGCGATCAGGCCCCCACTCACACCTGCCTTGGCCTGGTCCCCACTCAAACCCACCTTGGCCTGGTGCCGCCTGCTCACCTGCTCCACCATCCCACCGCGGTTCTGCTCTCATCAGGGCCCATCAGGGCTGGCAGCACCTCCACTGCCACCCGCTGCCAGCGCTGTTTCACCAACGCCCACCATGTTCCTTGCTGCACCCTGGTGGTCAGCGCACATCATAGCGAGCAGTTGAACTCCTGGTCAAACAATTTGCATATTAGGCTTTTATTATATAGGATGTCATAGGTAGTATATACAAATATGGCTTTTAAAGGGGGAAGGAATCATTTGTTTCTCTGCTACTCTTACCTGTTGTGGTTTAGTTTCCAACTTTCAATTCACCTGTTTTAGTTTGTATTCTGCATGTAGAAGTGAGAATTATTACTTGTTAAGAAAGAGATAAATGTATTATGGTAGGTAAATGGTAGATTTTGTAATTGATATTATTGTCTGTTTACTTGAAAATATTTGCTTTTCATGAAAGTTTGTATCAATACTTGCAGGTGGTAAGAAATCGATAGTGTGATTAAAAACAAGAGATACCCCATCCATCTTCAGGAACAACCTCTTTTAATCATTCTTGGTTAGTTCTTATTCTACTTCCCTGTATTATTACTAAAAATTATGGAGGTAACTCTATATAATGTGCTTATACATTGGTTTCCAAAATTTATCACCTTAAGATAATTTCATTGATTCTAATATAAAAGATGAGGATTTAGTTAATTTACATTGCCTTCTTTCTCCCTCTTCTCGATTCTCAATATTTATATTTTAGTTTATAGTTATGTTATTTTTTTGGCACTTCTATTGGTTTCCATTGTGGGATTTGAAGATCAGAATTATTTTCACAAGTCTTCCTAAAACTAAGTCTTAGTGAGTCCACAAAGAACCCCCACACTTCTCCCAAAGCTTCTAAATAGCGATTCCTTATCTAAAAGTGGCTGCCAGTTTTATCTGGAAAGGCCCACAAACCAAGCATCAGTAGAATAGGGATACTTTTGGTGTCTTGTTGCCTGGAGTAAGGCTGGTGGGTTAGGAAACTACTTTCTTTGTACCTTTGGCCAGATCTGATCTCACGCTTGATAAGAGCTGTGAGCCCCCAACCAGCCTCAGTGGCTTGTTTGCCTGGATAGGCTTCTCCAGAACTCAGGAGAAGCCAAGATGCTTGAGTTTCCACCTAATCTTGCCGAGGCTTTATCCAGAACATGCATTTGTTGTGTTTTCTCTCAAGGAAGATCTCTAACTGGATCTCATCCCTTTTATTTTTATTGAAAGTTATGTCAGTGTGTGTGTGTGTGTGTGTGTGTGTGTGTGTGTGTGTGTGTAATCAAAAGTCGGATGCACATCTATATATATAAAACCTAAGCGACCATTGCAACCGAACAGATGACCGAAAGGCTGCGTGGGGCAACCAGGCTGGCGGAGGCGACCGGGCCAGCAGAGGAGGGCAAAGGGGCGACCAGGTTGTCAGAGGGGGATGGTGAGGGGCGACCAGGCCAGCAAGGGGGGGCAGTTGGGGGCTACTAGGCGCCAGCAGGGGGCATTTGGGGGTGACCTGGCCAGCAGGGGGGCAGTTAGGGGCGATCAGGCAGGCAGGCAGGTGAGCAGTTAGGAGTCAGTGGTCCCAGATTGTGAGAGGGATGTCCGACTGTCGGTTTAGGCCCATACTGGTTGGGCCTAAACCAGCAGTCGGACATCCCCTGAGGGGTCCCGGATTGGAGAGGGTGCAGGACCCCCTCCCCACCATGCACGAATTTCATGCACCGGGCCTCTAGAGGATGATAAATTACCAGATTTTTGGTTTTGTTTTTTAGTTATAATTTCTAGTCTCTGATATTATATGCATGGAGCCTTTTGTTGGGTGCTTTTGCAAAACTGATGCTGATAATCACAACATGAAGCAAGTCTTCCCAGTATATGGGCATGTTTCCTGTATAGATTACCAAGTTGACTCTAGTAAAAACAAAAAAAGAAAAAAGATACCACTCTAAAGCCAGACAGTAAACAGAGGATTTCAACCAATCATAGTCCATCATGCCACCTTTATAACATGGAATTAAACAATAGAAGCTGCCAGAAGCCTGATGACTTATATTTGAAATTCACAGAGCACCTCACTATCCATCCTCCTTCAAACCAGCCACATACTCAGTGTGGCATTGTAACTCCCTAAATTAATGAGCTATTCCAAAGAATTATTGCTGATGTTGATAGCAATTCCAAATAGAAAAGCTAGCTTGTACCTTGGAGGAAAACCGTTAGTAATGGACAGTTTCATCATAATGGTGAAGACAATGTGTTTTGCTCTCTTCAGCCCACTGTTATTATAAATAAGTATTCTCCTCATAAGTTCCTAGGCCGATAGGAATGTAAAGGTTAAGCAGACGATTTCCCCTATCTGAGGGGGCAATCTGGGGGAACCCAATAATTATGTTGTTTTGTGATGGAGATGCTCTGAAGTTGTGTCTGTTGCTAATACATTTTGCATTAAAATCTAAGTTTGGATAGCAAAAAGAAAAAAAATAATTATTTTCCCTTAGAAAAGCCTGGTCCATTGCCTTATGGTATCTAGCATTGGTGATGGGAAGTCATAAGTAAGTTTGAGCTTCATTTCTTTGTAGGTGACTTTGAGGTGATCTTCTGGGAACGTTTAGAATATTCCACTTGTCTAGATGTTTGAAATTCAATATGGTATAACTAGGTTTAGATTTGTTTTTATTCATTGGGATGTGCACTCTGGTTCTCTTCAATCTGATGACATGGATTCTTCTATAGTTCTGGAAAATTTTCTTTGGCTATTTCTTTGATCACTTCTTTTTTCTATTTTCTCTGCTTCTCTGTTTGCATTTACATTGGTCATAGGTTGTACCTCAATGACACTTATGGAATATCTTCTTTTTCTGTTGGGCATTGTGACACTTTAGAAGTCAATAGGAGCCATGAATGCCTGGACAGTGCGTGCCCTTGAGAATTGCATCAATGCCTAAGCTTTTGTACAGAATCAGGTTCAAGAAAACTCATGTTCTTTTTAAAGTGTGAAACCCAGAAGGGAAATGCTAAATGAACAGGCTTTATTTATAAGTTCTCTATTGCTGCTTACCTTTTATAAGTTATCTATTGCTGCTTAACTTTTACTTATTCACTTATATTATTACTCACTGTTTATCTTTTACAAAAGAACTTTTAGTTGCCTTTAAATCTTTCTGGTAAGACCAGGTAGAATGTTTTTACTTTAGCAGCACTACTGAGCTAAAATTTAGGTTGGTTATCTAAATAATTCAACCATGGTCTCTGAGGGAAAAATATTTTGTACATCACTTATTATTTTATTGCAAGCAATAAAAACCTATTCTTCCTTAAACAGACAAACAAACAAACACTTTATTGTCAGAATAAAAGGAAGACATGAACAATCAAATCTCCAGAAGACCAAGTAGTAGGACAGGTTTGCTAATTTCTGTGGTAGGAATAAATAGGCAGTTTCTCTTTAGAATGCTGACCTCACAATGATTCTCCTCTAAACTATTTGTTAATTGTTACATTCTGTTTAAGATTCAAGCTTCAAGGAGAGAAACTATTGGTTTAGCTTGATTCACAAGTTCACTTTTTGGGAAAAGATGGGTCTACAATTAACAACTCACAATGAGCACTAAGAATGGTGAAACAGTACTTCCCCAAGGAAAAACAGAACTTTATAATAAAAAAATGGACAAAAACAGCAAGTGTCCACTCTGTTTTGTGCCGATGAGCCAATGATCAATTCTAACCCACTGGTTTCTTTCTCATGCTAGTGCTGCCGCCTGTATTGGTGCCAAGACACAGCGAATATAACCCCCAGCTGAGCCTTCTGGCCAAGTTCCGCAGTGCCTCCCTCCACAGTGAGCCACTCATGCCGCACAACGCCACCTATCCTGACTCTTTCCAGCAGCCTCCATGCTCTGCATTCCCTCCCTCATCAGGGCAAGCATTCTCACAGTCCCTGTGCACAGCCAGCTACCCTCACTCCCCAGGAAGCCCTTCAGAGCCAGAAAGCCCCTATCAACACTCAGGTCAGTAAAAGCTGCCGGTCTATGTGGTATACAATTCAACACATTTATGGTGTGAGCATCATAGTTTTTAATCACTGTAACTCATGTTCATGTAGAGTTTTACAGTTCACATGGCAATCTCTTGTGTGCTCTTAGACCCTGCCCAGCCTCTAAGATGATCAGTACTATATCCATTTTGGAGCAGTTATCCTGGAGCTACAACATGCCTTTGCTCTGGTTTTTGGTCCTAATCCTTTGGAAGCTCTCAGAAATTAAATGGACTTGAACAGCATCCTTTGGAATTTTGAGGTGTTTTGTTTGTTTGTTCGTTTTGCTTTTGTTTTCTAAAGCCAGTAGCAATAAGCTTATAAAGACTTCTCTAAGCTGATCAGAAAGAGCTGGCCAGAGGGCAGGCAGTATGAGTGCCTCTTTCAACAATCAAAGGGAGTCTCCCCTACAAAAGATGTGTAGGGCAGAGCGAGGCCCCAGTTCCAGGCAGTGCATTCTCCCTTTTTGCTATGGGAAGTAAGCACAGCATCTGAAGCACTGACCTAGTCAATTGATATTTGCTGAATTTAAAAAACATGTAGAAGGGAGAGGGAGAACCAAACCCATTGTGATAATTGCATGTACTATCACACCTATAAAGTAGGTTTAAGTTAGACAATGAAAAAAAGATTTTATGTACCTCAAGAGTGTGAGAAAATATCCTGAGCTAACAAGTTCCTATAGGCACACATAAATGCATTTGGTGCCAGATGTTGTGATCTGCCTCATTCATTTCTTCATATATTCCTTTATTTAACAGATATTTATGGAACTCATACTATATGCAAGCATTGCCTTCGGGTGCCAAAAGTAAAATTAAAAGATTAATAACAATTATCCCCGTCCTCAAAAAATTCATAAAATGTGGGAAGGTAAAGAAGTTGCCTCTTCCCCTTAGAGTTATTCCTTTCTTCCTTTTACTCCCTCAAGCAGTACACCTACTATTTTACATATGCATCTACCATTTAAATTCATCACATCTACTACTTGTACATCTATTAAATGTACATAAATTTTTGTGTGTCAGTCATTTTATCTTTTATACTAGAGGCCCGGTGCACAAAAATTTGTGC
>NW_005356087.1:1046422-1048742 GCF_000412655.1 Myotis brandtii
ATGAGGGGCTGATGGCTGTTTTCAGGCTGCCCGCACCCCCTTAAGGGTGGGGGTCCCCACTGGGGTGCCTGGCCAGCCTGGATGAGGGGCTGAGGGCTGTTTTCAGGCTGGCCAAGCCTGCAACTGAAGCTCCCAGTCTCTCCTTTTTTTTCTTTTTTCTTTTATTCTGGGATTTATTTACCTTCTGTAATTGAAACTTTGTTGCGGCTCCAGCTCCGAGGCCGGCTGGCTGAAAGCAGGTATTTGGGGTTTGTTTAGCTTCTATAATTGAAACATTGTTGCTTAGAGTGTAGGTTAGAGCCTGGCCGAGGCAGGCGGGGAACTTGGCTTCCTCCATCGCCGGGGCAACCAAGCCTCATGTTCGCTTCAGCTGTGTGGCTGCCGGTCACCATCTTGGTTGGCAGTTAATTTGCATATCACCCTGATTAGCCAATGGGAAGCGTAGCGGAGGTATGGTTAATTACCATGTTTGTCTATTATTAGATAGGATGTTTAGCATAGAGCCTAAAATGCAGAAGTTGCTCAATAGTTGATTACATAGGCATTTGGACCTTGGGAGTAGAGCTTCTGGGTCATAGATCCAGATTCTATTGAGTCAGTAAGTAATGACTGAGCCTGCTTAAGTACCAGGCACTGTGTTAGTGCTAGAGGTGCAATGATTGATTATGACAATAGTCACTGCCTCTCACCTTCCAGAGACAGTGACTATTGAATACAATTATGTAAATAAGTGACAACGTGATAGAGGCCTTAGCAGTCCAGTCAAGTAATGATAAGGACTTGAACTAAAGAAGGGATGTGGTGACAGAAAGAAGGCAATTAATTTGAGATTGTAGAGTCACCAAGACTTGATGTGAGGATGAAGGCTGAGCTCTGGCCTGGAAGTCATGCACAGAATAGAGGAGGCAGTTGAAGTCTTGCCAGTGACTGACTTCACTGAGAAAGGAACACAATAGAAAGAGACCTCATTTGAGGACAGAGCCCTAGTTAAGAGACAGGAGGATAATTAATGTTGCAAATATACATTTACATAAAACACATTGTGCTATAAAGATTTCCTGTACTAAATTTGTATTCCTGCACTTATTAAACTAACAGGTTGGTGTGTGTTTTTTCTCTTCCCATTCATGAAGGACAGACCCCAAGATATATGCACAAGCTGACTAGTTTCTTACAAAAGGAATAGTCTTTTTAATTTCAAAGCAAATTGAGATTAACTGGCTCAGCTTCTTAATGTAACAAAATTCAACCACTTAAAGTGTGCAATTCAATGGTTTTTCATATGTTGTATTATATTTTTTAAGTTTAATAAAATACTTATCACAGAAAATTTGCCATTTTAACCATTTTTAAGTTTATGTTCAAGTGGCATTAAGTATATTCACAATGCTGTGCAATCACCACCACTATCTATTTTCAAAGTTATTTCATCACCCCAAACAGAGACTCTGTGCCCATTAAACAGTAGCTCCTCATTCCCTGCCTTCCTCCCTGGGTAACTTCTATTCTACTTTTTGTCTCTGTGTATTGAATTTGCCTATTTTAAGGTACCCCATATAAATGGAATCATGCCATATTTGTTTTTTGTGTCTGGCTTATTTAATTTAGCATACTGTTTTCACAGTTCATCTATGTTATAGCATTTATCAGTTACTTCATTTGTGTGATTGAACAATATTTCATTATATAGGTATATCACATTTTTAAAAATTCATTTATTGATCTATGGACATATTTTTTTCCATCTTTAGGCTATTGTGAATAATGCTGCTATGAACATGGATGTGCAAGTATCTGTTTGAGTTGCTGCTTTTAATTCCTGTGGGAATATACCGAGGAGTAGAACAGCTGGGTCATACAGTAACTTTATATTAAGCCCCTTAATGTTATAGACAGATTTACTCCAGGACCTGCAGAAGGGTCATCTTGCTTTATAACTTTTTCACCAGTGTTACAGTTCATTTTCTCAAAGGGAAATGCCTTATTCATGGTTATTCAGTATGGTCAGATGACTACCTGCAGTGCCTGTTAAAACATACATGGTTGCATTCAACCACTGATCTATAGACTCAGAATTTCTGGGGGTTTGGCCAGGAACCTGCATTTATTTACCCATTCATTCATTCATTTATTTAAATATGTTTTTAATTTTTGAGAAGAAGTGAGGACTACCTGCAGCTGTTAAAACATACATGGTTGCATTCAACCACTGATCTATAGACTCAGAATTTCTGGGGGTTTGGCCAGGAACCTGCATTATTTTACCCATTCATTCATTCATTTATTTAAATATGTTTTTAATTTTTGAGAAGAAGTGAGG
>NW_005356087.1:1050392-1063051 GCF_000412655.1 Myotis brandtii
GACGGCGAGAGGGCACAGGCCGGGCTGAGGGCCCCCCCCCTCCCCCCCAGTGCACAAATTTTTGTGCACCGGACCGGGCCTCACTTATATAACAAACTGACATTAGGAATGTATACAGAAGGAATCAGTTATTCTGAGGTTCTCTTTAAAGAGTTTTTCTTCTGCCTCAGGAGTTTTTATTGTGTAATGAATTAATTTCTGATAAGATACTATCTACTTGATTGCACATCATTTTATTAACCATGATCACTTTCCAATCATCTATCTAATCTAATAAAAGAGAAACATGCAAATTGACTGCACCTCCGCTTCGCCCCAAGCCATGACCACCAGCCAATCAGAGCAAATATATGCAAATTAACCCAAACAAGATGGCGGCTGGCAGCCATGGAGCTGGAGCAAGCAGGAGGCGTGGTTGCCCCGGTGATGGAGGAAGCCAAGCTTCCCGCCTGCCCTGGCCGGCTGTGGCCTCTGTTCAAGGCAACAAAGTTTCAATTATAGAAGATAAATAAATCCCAGATACCTGTGTCCAGCCAGCCTCCACTGGGAGCTTGGGTAGCTGGGGGCTCTGGCCAGCCTGCACACAGCCATCAGCCTCTCACCCAGGATGACCACACCCTCATTGGGTGAGGGTCCTCGCTGGGGGCTTGGCCAGCCTGCAAACAGCCACCAGCCACTCACCCAGTCTGGCCAGGCACCTCAGGGGGGACCCCTACCCTGAAGGGGCTGTGGCCAGCCTGCAAACAGCCATCAGCCCCTCACCCACCCTGATCCGGGACACCCTTCAGGGCAAACCAGCCGGCCCCCATCCGTGCACCAGGCCTCTATCCTATATAATATAAGGGTAATATGCAAATTGACCCTAACAGCAGAACGACTGGGAATGACACACATTGACCATCAGGCGGCAGATGTTCAATGTAGGAGCTTCCCCCTGGTGGTCAGTGCACTCCCACAGCAGGAGCTCTGCTCAGACACAAGCCAGGCTGATGGCTGCCAGTACAGCGGTGGTGGTGGGAGCCTCTCCCGCCTCCTCAGCAGCGCTAAGGATGTCCAACTGCAGCTTAGGCCTGCTCCCCGCTGGCAAGTGGACATCCCCCGAGGGCTCCCGGGCTGCCAGAAGGATTTCTGTCTGCCAGCTTAGGACCTATCCCCCGGGGAACGGGCCTAAGCCAGCAGGTAGTCATCCCCCGAGGGGTCCCAGACTGCGAGAGGACACAGGCCAGGCTGAGGGACCCCCCGAGTGCACAAATTTTTGTGCACCAGGCCTCTAGTATATATATAAAAGCCCAGCGACCAGAATGGCGGAATGACCGGAACAACTGGTGGCTATGATGTGCACTGTGGCAGCCAACCAGCCTGATCCGGGCCCCGATCGGCCGCCAACACCCTGATCAGGGGCGGGGCTGGCTGGCCAAGTGCCTGCAGCCCCTCTTCCCACCAGCCCGGCCCACTGGGGCCCCATTGGGGCGGGCTGGCTGGACCCCCTGGACCCCACCTGTACACAAATTCGTGCACCAGGCCTCTAGTAGGACTGATATTTGGGGAGAAGAACCCTTCTCACTGTGCCTTGGGCTCAAGGTTATAATCAGGTTTCAGCTGTCCTGTGTTTGGGGGCATATTTGAACTATCTCAGAGACAGAACATTGCCGTGGCCATTGTACAGTCCATGACAACAGAGGAGCTGAAAATTAAGCTAATTTCAAAGGGTTAGCTTTCTCTGTTATAAAAGCCAGATAACAGGCTCTTCTGTTACTGAGAAAAGCTAGGAGACTAGCTCCTCGGTTTGAAAATCTTATGAAGGCATTTAAACTCATAAGTCAGAGGGAAAACTATTCAACCCTTTAGTGAGGAGTTTAGGACAACCCACTTCCCCTGTAGGACACTCACAATATCACTTACTATGTAACTGGTCTCTCTTTGGCAAAAACACTGTCCACCAAGGAGTTTAATGGCCAAAAAGGTTGGGTCAGGTCATCTTTGTGTAGTTTATCAGTTTGACATTCCTTTGTTTTACTTCTTTCTTATTGTCAACACACCACCCTGTTTTATTATGCCATAGAAACCCCAGAGAACCAGAATGGCTGACCTGTAGATACCACAGCTGATAGGCATTTAGTGCTATCAATGCCTAATGGAGATAAATTTGCAGATGAACAACTAAATATATCTATTTTCCAGGAGTGTTTTCTATTACCCCAAAATAAAACAAAAAATCCAAACAAAACCAAATGTTCTTACCTTCTATTTCCCAAGTGTTTTAAGGGGCAGGTAGTATGGATTTCTTGGCATTTTAACTTTGGAATTCCTCAGTACCATAGAGTGGATGTTTGTTTAGCATCCTGTTTACTAGAATACATTAATCTTTTATTTTAACCTAACATTTGTTGTTCTTGATGTTTACTATGGAATTGGATATTTAAGAAGTTAACAAATTTGTCCCATTTCTGTTTTTACTATAGATTTAGAATGGTGTCTTTCATTGGCTTAGAGAGGTGCTCTTAGAAATAGATGTAAATAGGGTTTTTACAAAATGTTGTGTCTTACAATAGACTAGAAAAATGTTGGTCTACTTTAGTGTTCATATAGAGCAGGTAATGATTTTGTATAAATATGATTTTGATACCCTGGATATGAGTTGGGGCAAAGAATCTGCATACCTAACAAGTTCCCAGGTGATGCAGGCCTACAGTTCCATGAACCACACTGAGTGGGGAGGGTCCAAAGGAGTGTACTACTTAAAGTATTCCAATTCTTTTATAACTTAACAACCTTTTGTAAATCAAATAACCCCCTAATTTATCTCTTTAAAAAATGTATATTTAGTGCATAATGGAACACACTCTAGATACAAGAATTACAAGGATATTCAAAGAAAAGAAAGGTTATACAGTCAATAGAAGGGCAGAGAAAAAGTGTGGGTGACAAAGAACTCTGAACTTTTATTGGTTACTTAACTGAAAAATTTTGGGTGAAAACATAACATTCACGGATTTCTTAATGAAATACACAGCTCTCTTTAAAATATTTTTTTAATATATTTTACTAGAGGCCCGGTGCATGAGATTCACGCACAGGGGGTTGGGGGGCAGTCCCTCAGCCCAGCCTGCACCCTCTGCAATCTGGGACCCCTCGGGGGATGTCCAACTGCCTCTCACAATCCAGGACCACTGGCTCCTAACTGCTCGCCTGCCTGCCTGCCTAATCGCTCCTAACCACTTCTGCCTGCCTGTTTGATCGCCCCTAACTGCTCCCTTACCAGCCTAATCACCCCTAACTGCTCTCTTGTTGGCCTGATTGCCTCTAACTGCCTCTGCCTCGACCTGCACCTGGGACCCAGGATTCCCTCCTCTGGCCGGCCACAGGCACCCAGAACCCGGGCCGGCTTCGCCCGGGCTGTCCACAGCCACCAGCGGCCGTGGGCAGGTGGCTTTGTCCAGGCTGCAGCCGCAGGTGCCCAGGTCCATGGGGTGGGCAGCTTGTACCTCTCCTGGGCTACAGGTGCTGGTGCAGCTGTTGGCGCCCGGGACCACGGGGTGGGCGGCTTGTCCCTCTCCTGGATCGCAGGTGCAGATGCAGCCGCTGGCATCTGGGACTGTTGGGACCATGGGACATGCAGATTGTCCCTCTCCCAGACTGCAGGTGCAGTTGCTGGCGCCTGGGACAGCGAGGTGGGCGGCTTGTCCCTCTCCTGGGCAGCCACCCCAGCCGCTGGCACCCAGGACCGCAGGGCATGTGGCTTGTTCCTCTCCCAGGCCGGGTCACAGGCACAGGCACAGGCACAGCCTCTGGCACCCAGGACCACAGGGTGTGTAACTTGTCCCTCTCCCAGGCCACAGGCGCAGGCGCTGGCACCCTGGACTGTGGGCCAGGTGGCTTGTCCCTCTACTGGGCCGTAGCCCCAGCCTCTGGCACCCAGGACCATGGGGCGGGGAGCTTGTCCTTCTCCCGGGCTGCAGCCTGGCTGGTCCCTATTCCTCTCTTGCGAGCTCATTTGTGCCTGTGTGGTCCCCATTCCTCTCTCCCCAGTGTTGAGTGTCTGAGCCGTTACAGCATGATGACCACTTGCATATTAGCTCTTTATTATATAGGATTGATTTTTTACAGAGAGGAAGGGAGAAGGAGAGGAATAGAGTTAGAAACATCGATGAGAGAGAAACATCGATTTGTGCCAGCAACCAAGGTACATGCCCTTGACCGGAATCTAACCTGGGACCCTTCAGTCCGCAGGCTGATGCTCTATTCACTGAGCCAAACCGGTCAGGGCTAAGATATTTTTTATGTCATAAGTAATTAAGTATTCCAATTGTACATAAAAGAGAATGAGAGTTTATTTAGATAGAATTTTATTTTCTTTCTTAAATAATTTAAAGTGCTATCTAATATTTCTGATTTGGTTTTATCATATCCAAACTATTATATTTCATCTTTAGTTTGTTAGGAAATGGTACTCTTTGCCACAGGGACTCAGTGTGGCATACAGTAACAGTAATACACTATCTTTCTCATGCGGAGATGAAGTGACCTGCCAGTTTCCTTTGAGCTGTGTTTCCTTTAGAGTTGATGAACTTTACATGGATCCACTCATATTCTTCTTCGCTTGGCCCCCTCAGTAATCATAGATATGTGTACAAATACTGTAACTATGGGAGAGTCACTAGGTCTGTGGCCTCTGCCATAGATGCATTAACCAGATAAGCTCACCACAGTTTTCATTAAAGTGATAGATTTGAAATGATTGTAAGACAGCTTACTTGGTCTTGCAGCCAACTTTCTGCTTAACAGCATTAATCTAAATTTCCTGATGGAATCAGGAGATGGGAAGCCCAAGCATAATGGTAGTAATGTGCTATCTGGTTTGCTTTCTTTCAGACTTTCGGCCAGTTTGCTATGAGGAACCCCAGCACTGGTGCTCAGTTGCCTACTATGAACTGAACAATCGAATTGGTGAGACGTTCCAGGCTTCCTCCCGAAGTGTACTTATAGATGGATTCACAGACCCTTCAAATAACAGGAACAGATTCTGTCTTGGACTTCTTTCTAATGTAAACAGAAACTCAACAATAGAAAATACCAGGAGACACATAGGAAAGGGTAAAAGAAATATGTAATTTCTTTTTCTGTTCTTCTGAGCTAAAATATGGAAACAGAAACAAGCCATTCATTGGCCATGTAACCTATTGGGATGGCACAGGGATGGGTTTCTCTCCCTATAAAATGGGCATGACATCTTTTGCGGGGTAGCATAGTGTGCATATTATGAAGACAAACAAGATGATAAATGTGAATACAGGATGAAATTATTAAATAAAAAGATTGTGGATTATTTTTGAGTTGCTCAAAGAGGCTAGATAACTTCTGAAGAAGAATAATTCTGGCTGGTTGATCATTTATATAAGGTAAAGTTACCTTTGGAAACTTAGAAGCTAGGGAGTTAAACATCCTGACTTATTTATCTTTGGAAATGACTGGGGCTCTCCTGTGTCCAGGCATTGTTACAGCAGCCCATGGCACAAGCCTCACTGGGGTCTGGCCAATGATGTTTTTGAAGCTTCCTTTATTGGCAGAGTCAATGGTTGAGTGGCAGGCCTGGTTGAGGATCTTTAAATCATTTTCTTTTATTTTAGAATAGTTGGTACTGCCTGAGTGATACCTGGCTGCCCACTATCATGTTAGACTGTTCTGGAATCACAGGTGTAAAGAAACTTGAGAGCCAATTGATCTTTTCTCTTCCCATCCAGCACTCAGACCAGTTAGGAAAGGAGCCACATGAGCATTTTCTTTCATTATTTAATTTGGTGATGCATTCTAATATTCTTCCTAACATACCTCCTGAGTGCCTCCTGTTGTAGTAAATGTACAAGTCATAGATTAAAAACATTCATTGAAGTTTATGAGATGCCATGTCCCGCGTGGCTTAGGGTTCGGGATCTGGAGAAGGGCCGCGGGCAAATGACGAGACGAGACAAGAAATAATAATTTGGAAATTTGGGGGGCCAGGCGGACAGTCCAACTCTAGGGGAAGGACTTCGCTGGTGCCCAGACCCTGCCAACCTTTTATTCAATTTTAGATGCACATATTGTCCTTGGTCAGGCAGGCAATTCCGGTAACAGACAGACTGTCTTAAAGGTCAGTAAATATTATTAAAGATTTACTTTGAGACTATTTGGTCAGGAAATTGCTTGAGCCACCATTGTCTCATCTAAACAATTGGTGCATAGCTTTGGCCCTTGCCAGAGCTCAAGGTTCACCAGCATTCTGGGCTCCTTGTTTACACTTTTCTGATAGTGAAGACAATGGGTAGCATCCAACATTGCCCCCTTTTCACTTCCTTAATAAATCTTGAAAAGTGAATGCCACCTGAAGGGTTTGAGTCCTTTTAAACCTCTTCATTCTGCATCTGCGGACTAGAAATAAACATATAAGAACAAGAATGAGACAAGCGGGAACTGATCCTGCGCGCTGGGAGCAAGCGCGCGCTCGCAGCACCAGGAACTGATCCTGCGCGCGCTGCGAGCTTCCGAGCCCTGGGCTGGGAGCAAACGCGCGAACGGGAATTTGTCCACGTAGCGCAGGCCCAGGGACCCCGTTTCTCGGGGCAGGAGGCAGCACCAAGCACCAGTGACTTGACTGTGTTTCTTATCACCTGCGCCTGAGATCCTGATTCCCTGTGCATTCATACTAAGAGCCAGTGAATCCAATTCCTGGTGCAAGGGCACACAGGGACCCTGATTCTCAAGGCGAAGTCGCGCAAAGCAACAGAGACTCTGATACTGGACTCTTGGGGAACTCTGACTCCTGGCGCATGCTAGGGGGCTCTGGTTTTCAACACGCTCCAGGGGGGTCTCTATTTCAGCACGGTGCAGGCAGGGTCCCTAATTCTAAGGGCACATACGAGGCCACATTGAGCGCTGGCAACACTGACTCAGAGCGAGCCTGGTTCCCACCAACCAACAACAACCACACATCTTAGTGTCAGAGCTCTTCAGTGACACTAAGGTGGTGGGAGGCTCCCCAGAGCTCTTTGACACTAGGGTGGCGGGAGGCTCCCACTGCACACGGCCCAGGCCCACGCAACCCGACCTTTGAACCATCTGGAGATAAGAAGCATGAAGAAACGACACAACACCCAGAGGAAAGACAATGAGGAATCACCAAGAAAGGAAATTAATGAAGTTGAAGCGTGCAACATGACAGAAAAAGAATTCAGAATAATGGTTGTACAATTCATTCACCGGATGGATGAGAAAATCAACAACCTATGCAAGAATCAGGAAGAAATGAAAAGTGATATAGCTACAATCAAAAACACCATGGAAAGTTTCAACAGCAGGCTGAAAGAAGCAGAGGACCGAATTAGTGAGTTAGAAGATAAGGCAGAGAAACAAGCTCAATCTGAACAGCAACTGGAGAAAAAAATTAAAAAACAGGAGGAGAGCCTAAGGGAGCTTCGGGACAACATGAAACGAAGTAACATACGCATAATAGGGCTGCAAGAGGGACAAGAAGAGCAGCAAGGATTAGAAAATCTATTTGAAGAAATAATGACAGAAAACTTCCCAGATATGGGGAAGAAAAAAGTTACACAAGTACAGAGAGTCCCAGGCAAGATGAACCCCAAAAGACCCACACCAAGACACGTCATAATAACGATGGCAAATGTACAAGACAAAGAGAGAATCTTAAAGGCTGCAAGAGAGAAACAGAGAGTTACCTACAAAGGATCCCCCATCAGATTATCAAACGATTTCTCAACAGAAACACATCAGGCCAGGAAAGAATGGACAGAAATTTACAAAGTGATGCAAAGCAAAGGACTGAATCCAAGAATACTCTATCCAGCAAGGCTATCATTCAAAATTGAAGGGGAAATAAGAAGCTTCACAGACAAAAAAAGGCTAAGGGAGTTCATCACCACCAAGCCAGCAATGCAAGAAATGCTAAAGGGACTGGTGTAAAAAGAAGAAATAAAAAGCCCAGAAAGAAAACAGCCACACAAAAAAAGAAATGGCTACAAACAAGTACCTTTCAATAATAACTTTAAACGTAAATGGACTAAATGGTCCAATCAAAAGACATCGAGTGGCTGAATGGATAAAAAAACATGACCCATACATTTGCTGTCTACAAGAGACCCACCTCATTAAAAGGGACTCACACAGACTGAAAGTGAAGGGATGGAAAAATATCTTTCAGGCAAATGGAAATGAAAAAAAAGCTGGGGTAGCAATACTTATATCCGACAAAATAGACCTCAAAGTGAAGGCCATAACAAGAGATAAGGAAGGCCACTTCATAATACTAAAGGGATCAATACAACAAGAGGATATAACCCTGATAAACATATATGCACCCAATGCAGGAGCACCCACATACATAAGAAAACTCCTGGAAGACATCAGGGGAGAGATCGACAACAATACAATCATAGTAGGGGACTTTAATACACCACTGACATCACTGGATAAATCTGCTAGACAAAAAATCAGCAAAGAAACAGCAATCCTAAATGACTCACTAGATCAGATGGACTTAATTGACATCTTCAGAACACTTCACCCCAAAGCAA
This sequence comes from Myotis brandtii, assembly GCF_000412655.1. NCBI lineage: Eukaryota > Metazoa > Chordata > Mammalia > Chiroptera > Vespertilionidae > Myotis > Myotis brandtii. Next base: position 1,058,963 of record NW_005356087.1, read on the forward strand.
CAAAATATACGTTCTTCTCAAGTGCTCATGGGACATCTTCAAAAATAGACCACATATTGGGTCACAAACAAAGTCTCCCCAAATTCAAGAAGATTGAAATCATACCAAGCATCTTCTCAGACCACAAGGGCATAATATTAGAAATAAACTACAATAAAAACAACCCAAAATACTCAAACACTTGGAAGCTGAATAGCATGTTATTAAATATTGATTGGGTTACCAATGAGATCAAAGAAGAAATTAAAAACATCCTGGAAACTAATGACAATGAAAACACAACAATCCAAAACCTTTGGGACACAATGAAAGCAGTCCTGAGAGGGAAGTTTATAGCTCTACAGGCCTACCTCAACAAACAAGAAAAAATGGTAGTAAATCATCTAAATCTACAGCTCAAAGAATTAGAAAGAGAGCAACAAGAAAAGCCCAGAGTGAGCAGAAGGAAGGAGATAATAAAGATTAGAGCAGAAATAAATGACATAGAGACCAAAAAAACAATACAGAAAATCAATGAAACCAAGAGCTGGTTCTTTGAAAGGATAAACAAGATCGACAAACCTCTAGCCAGGCTCACCAAAAAGCAAAGAGAGAGGACCCAAATAAACCAAATCAGAAATGATAGAGGCGAAATAACAACAGACCCCACAGAAATACAAATGATTGTTAAAAAATACTATGAACAACTCTACTCCAACAAACTAGACAACCTGGAGGAAATGGACATATTTCTAGAAAAATACAACATTCCAAAACTTAATCAGGAAGAATCTAAAAATCTCAACAGGCCAATAACTATGGAAGAAATTGAAGCAGTCATCAGAAAGCTTCCAGCAAACAAAAGCCCAGGACCAGACGGCTTCACAGGGGAGTTTTACCAAACATTCAAGGAAGAACTAAAACCTATCCTCCTCAGACTACTACAAAAAATCCAAGAGGAAGGAACACTTCCAAGCTCATTCTATGAAGCCAGCATCACCCTAATACCAAAACCAGGTAAAGACAACACAATGAAAGAGAATTACAGGCCAATATCCCTCATGAACATAGATGCCAAAATCCTCAACAAAATCTTAGCAAATCGGATCCAGCAGTACATCAGAAAGATCATACACCATGACCAAGTAGGATTTATCCCAGGGATGCAAGGATGGTACAATATCCGCAAATCAATAAACGTGATACATCACATAAACAAATTGAAGGAAAAAAACCACATAGTCATATCAATTGATGCAGAAAAAGCATTTGACAAAATTCAACACCCATTTTTGATAAAAACTCTCAGCAAGGTGGGAATAGAAGGATCATACCTTCAACAGGGCAGGGCTAGCAGTTATGGCTGCTCTCAGTCCTGCCCTCAGAGGCTTTGCTTCTCAGTGTCCCGGTAATCGCTGCAAGCCCCTCGGAGAGAAAGCTCCCCTCGAGTTCCGCTGCCAGACAGTCCCGCTTCTCCTGTATGTCTGGGTCCCTAGAGACTCGCCCGGAACTGGAGCTCAGAGCCTGAGACTCCCTCCCGATTGAAAACGACAACCGCGCCCTCAGCCGCCAGCCCGCTCCGCATGCACCTCCGCACCTTAGTATTTTACACCCGCACTGCGCCTCCTCTGAGTCTCGGTATGCTTTTCTCTTTCCTTCTAGTTGTAGAATTTCCACTCAGCCAGCCTTCCTGTGGTTCTGGGTGATGTCCATTCTGTCTTTTAGTTGTATTTTTGAAGTGGTTTTTCGAGGCAGCAATCTCTGGTGTTTACCTATGCTGCCATCTTGGTTTCTCCTCATGTCCTTTTTAAATTGCTACCAGGCATCCAAGGAATTAGTTTGTAAATTTGCCTGGGATAATTGTACAATATGCTGTTGTAATTCTAAATATCAAGGGTTGTGTTACCTTTACCCCAAGCACCAAGACGGTGATTTTTTTTATTGATTCCCAAGGGTGTAAGGTACTATTATAGGGAACTGGGGTAACACAAATCTGGGAAAAATTATAATGACACTGTAAAGATATTCTTTGCTCTAAGCTGTGGATTTTATCACCCATCCACAAGACTGTAGACTTTAGTGCCCACGATTCAATCTCAAACTGGCTGTCAATTCTTTTTTGTATCGACAATGTCTTAGTTACATTTTTCCTTAACTTGTACAAACTGAGAAGTTTGAACAGTTTGTACCATGGATGAAGCAGCAATGCCCACAGAAGTAGGTAACATTATAAGGGCAAAGAGTCCTGCAATTAACATTCCAAGAAATCTTTTCTGTCATTTTAAGATTTTTACCAGATCATGTAACAGTTGGTAGGTTTGATGAGATTCCCAAGGCTCGGTTAGGTTAGTAGGAACCCAAGCGAAAGCAGACTGTTTGAAAATCATGAGGGAATCTTTTTGGAATGTAGAATTAATACAATGGGATAATGTGCAGCCTGTGCATGACACCTCATACAGATGGCTTGTAGCATTAAGGGTCACCTGGATGGGGCCTGAGAGGAGTACAAATGGATCAAATACACAGGCGGTGGCAAATACTGTCTTATTGGGAGTTCCCCATAAGGTACAAATGGAATTATCTGAGCTATAATTAAAACTATACCATTTAATAGGTGCAAGTGCAGCAGCTAATTTCCATTGCATATTTTGTAGGGGCCAATTGTCATGTTGTAATTGAGATCGAACAAATCCTTCTCCATGCCATGAAATGGAGTGATTAGCTTCAACATATAGATAGGAAGCGTTCCCCTTTCATTTTAGGGTGCTATTGTTATTATACGCAGACCCGTAGGGGCTCCAATCCACAAAGGAAAAACTGTTATTAAGTTTGCGGCTGGTGGGGTAGTCACTATAACAGTCTTGCCAATTAATTTCTCCCTCAGTGGGGTGCCATTCATAAGACTTTTTACATAATAGCTTAGTGGTGGTGAGGGGGGGGTGTCTTAGTAAAGTTATTTTCTGTACCTCTCCCCAGAGTAAGTAGTGATAGTAGATGTATTTGGGCATTTGCTTCCCTCTCCTTTGGTGTCCATGCTAGCCAGAAGCCTCTCTTTAATTTTATACACAAAGGAGCAGTGGTTTGATTCTTTGTCATACAAAAGGCAACACCCGTGTAACTATACTTTGCCCATATACTTCCTTGTCCCACAGATGGTCCTCCTGGGTGACCAAGGTGCTTGGTATTATTGGTGACTACATTAGGTAGGGGGTCAGCCCACGTAGGGGGTCTTACCCATGGTGGGTCAGGAACATAAGTCCAAAATACTTTCCCATTTGCCCCTGGTAGTATTACTGCACAGCTGATGACTGCTAGCAGGGTAAGAAAGACATTCTCAGGCATTCTTGGGGTTTTGGTCTCCTCACAAATTCGCTCAGCTTTCTGGACCGTCTTCTTCACCATCCCCCAGGTGACCTCCGGCTGTTTGTCATCTGTTTCATCCTCCTCCCACTCCTTATCTTCAATGGGTTGCTTGGGCCTGCTGCTATCTGCGGCTGGGGTAGTCGATTGTCTACAGCTGTAAGGCATGGCTCCAGGTGCAAGGTCCTCATTAACCTGGCCAGTTCCTCCCTTGGATCCATGTTGAAGTTTAATATTTCTTGCAAGAATCCACACGGGCTTCAACAAATTTTCTGGAAATATACAAGCGTACCCTTGACCAAATGTTAACAGGGGATCAGGGCCCTTCCATAAAGCAGACTCGGGATCTTTCCATTTAACCAGTCCATTTTCCTTTGGCTTATTCTGACACCAGTGTATTTCCATGAGTGTCTTGCCATCGGCATCACAAGTGAAAAAATTTAAAGTAATTAAGGCTTGGTGTAGTCTACCTACAGATGATTTCTCCATAATCCTTCCTTACTGTTTTTCAAGTTGGGATTTTAGCCTTTGATGTTGGCGTTCTATAATTGCCTGTCCTTGTGAATTATATGGTATTCCTATAATGTGCTGAATTTTTCATTTTTTTATATTGTTTTATTGCTTAAAGTATTACAAAGAGTATTACATATGTCTCCTTTTTTTCCCCCCCTTGACATTCCCCCGGCCTCCCCTACCCCCCAGTGTCTTCTGTCCATTGGTTATGCTTATATGCATGCATACAAGTCCTTC
>NW_005356087.1:1063753-1073460 GCF_000412655.1 Myotis brandtii
GATAACATTGGCAAATATGTTCTCCCATGCAGTGGGCTTTCTTGTTGTTTTGTTGATGGTTTCTTTTGCTGTGCAGAAGCTTTTTATTTTGATGTAGTCCCATTTGTTTATTTTCTCTTTAGTTTCCAATGCCCTAGGAGGTGTATCAGTGAAGAAATTGCTTTGGCATATGTCTGAGATTTTGTTGCCTTTGGATTCCTCTAGTATTTTTATGGTTTCCCGTCTTACTTTTAAGTCCTCTATCCATTTTGAGTTTATTTTTGTGTATGGTGTAAGTTGGTGGTCTAGTTTCATTTTTTTGCATGTATCTGTCCAATTTTCCCAACACCATTTATTGAAGAGACTGTCTTGACTCCATTGTATATTTAAATTTTTGGATATGACAGCTTGTGTAATCGGGTCCGTTATCAGTTTTAATAATTTTTGGAATTCCCATGATGGCAAAAACAGCTAGGCAATGATTTAGTAATCTGTTTTGCCATTTTCCCCTGTAGATGCAGTAGCCCATAGGACCTTTAAAAAGGTGTCTACAGAGACATGCAATGCTCCAAGGTGTCCAAAAGGAGTAAAATGTGTCACATCCATTTGCCAGATTTGGTCCCTTATCAATCCTCGAGGGTTAATTCCTGTATTAGGCCCTTCAGGCAGATGTAACATGCAAGTGGGACATTCCTTGGTAATCTGTTTTGCCTGCTGTTGAGTGATTGAGAATTGTTTAGACAACATTTTGGCAGGCTGATGTAAAAGCTGATGAGATTCTGTGGTCTGTTTTAATAAAGCAACCAATTGATCAGCATGTGCATTTCCTTTTGTTAGAGGACCAAGTAATACGCTGTGGGCTCTAATATGAGTGATGTAGAAAGGGTATTGTCTCTGTTGCACAATCCACTGAACTTGTTTAAATAGTATAAATAGACTTTGGTCACTGAGCCATTTTAATTGAGCAGTTTCAATTCTATTCACTAGGCCCGCAGCGTAAGCAGAGTCAGAGATAATATTAAGAGGCTCTTGGAAATCATGCAATGCAGCCTTAATAGCCTCTAATTCAGTTCTTTGTACAGAAGTATGACTGGTCAGTATGACCCGGTCTAAATTCATTGTATGATAAGCAGCTTTACCATTAGATGATCCATCAGTAAAAACAGTTAATGCTCCAGGAATAGGTTCCTGCCTAGTATTTTTTGGTATAATAATGGGAGTATAATATAAAAATTGTAGTAATTTGTCTTTTAATAGGTGACAACTAAGTTCCCCTGAATATCCACTTAGTCCAATTTGCCAATTTAAATCAGTTTGAGATAACATTTCTAATTGCTTCCCTGTGAGGGGAAGATAGATGCACTGGGGTTCTTCTCCTCTAAGCTGCCTGCAGCGCTTTCTGAGTTGAGATATTAAGCTGCCTGCCATGAGTTCTGTATATGTAACTGCAGTTTTAGAAGATTGATGTCCTAGGTCAGTGATGGCGAACCTTTTGAGCTCGGCGTGTCAGCATTTTGAAAAACCCTAACTTAACTCTGGTGCCGTGTCACATATAGAAATTTTTTTATATTTGCAACCATAGTAAAACAAAGACTTATATTTATTTTATATATTTAAATGCCATTTAACAAAGAAAAATCAACCAAAAAAGTGAGTTCGCATGTCACCTCTGACACGCGTGTCATAGGTTCGCCATCACTGTCCTAAGTGGACCCATTCAATAATAGCGGGAGAGTTTTTATTTTGGAAGATGACTCCAGTGGGACTATTTGCAGTATGGTTAATCTGTCCAAATAAAGGCAATTCAGGCTGCACCTGTGCTACTTGGGCTGAGGAGATTGCCTGCTCAATTCTTAGCAACTCCTTCCTAGCTTCATCTGTTAATGTTCAGGGCGAGGAAAGATTCGAGTCACCCCTAAGTATATTAAATAAATTTGCAATTTCTCCCATAGAGATTTTCAGATAAGGTCTTAACCAGTTAATATCCCCTAATAATTTTTGAAGGTCATTTAAAGTTTTAAGGCAATCTTTTCATATTTCCACCTTTTGAGGCCTAATACATTGGTTTTCACTTATGGTTCCCAGATATTTGAAAGGCATCTCTTTCTGTACCTTTTCTGGAGCAAATTTTAAGCCCCATTTAGGGAGCTCCTTTTCTAATTGGGAAAACATTGCCAAAGTCTGCTCTTCCTGTGGACTCACTAAGAGCAAGTCATCCATGTAATGAATAATGTAATATCAGGAGGGGCGGGGCAGCACCATCCGCCGCCCGCCCCAGTCCCGGGATCGGGCCTGCCGTGTGCAACCTGGGGAGGCGGGGCAGGTACCGCAGGATCAGGCCTGCCATCTGCCACCCAGGGAGCGGGCCTATTATTAATAGGTGGCACTGAAAATGAAAATCTTTGTTTATCTTGAGGTGCCAAGGAAATGGTGAAAAAATAATCCTTAAGATCTACTACTATAAGAGACCAATCTAGAGGGATTGTGAAGGTGCTGGGAGTCCAGGCTGTAAAGCTCGCATGGTATGCATAGTGGCGTTAACCATTCTAAGATCATGTAACAATCGCCATTTTCCTGTCGCCTTCTTAGCTATAGTAAATATAGGCGGATTCCAAGGACTATTGGGAGGCTCTATGTGGCCAGATTCTCTATTTGTTCCTGTATTAATTCATGAATATGACCTAATTTCTCCATGGTTAATGGCCACTGATCCACTCATATAAGTCTATCATCTTCCCTTTGTATAAGATCAGCATGAGGGTGGAGAGACTGAGCAGTGACCACTCCTAAAAAGTTTGATATCCTAATCCTAATCTTCCTGGGTTTCCTTTGGCTTGGATGGGCTCTTTAATTCTCTGATTATTTTTTCCTAAGCCTTGACCAGTCTGATATCCCATCTGATTAACTGCATTCCTTTGCCGGTTATAATACAAGCTTGTAAACCTTCTAAAACATCCTGGCCCCATAAGTTGACTGCAATTCCAGAGACTATTAGGGCTGAAACCATCCTGTCTGTCCTTCCTCATCTTGCCACCTTGCCACTGCAACACTATGCTGTGTATTATCAGGAACTCCAACCCCCCAAATAGAGCCCATAGCTTCTACCATGGACCAACTTGGAGGCCAGAATTCTTTGCTGATAATGCTGACATCCACTCCAGTGTCTACTAAACCGTTTAAACAGTTTTATCTCTATTCTTAAATTAATCATAGGATGGGTTTTTCTAATTTCATGTATCCAATAGATATCTGAGCTTCCAAATCCTTGTGTTCCTCTTTTCCTATTTATAGCTTCGTGTTGCTGAATAAAAGGTAGAAGTAGTATCTGAGCAATTCTTTGTCCTGGAGTAATTTGCATAATATGATTGTATTCTAGTATTACCTTGATTTCTCCCTCATAGTCTGAATCTATGACTCCAGGCAGAACAGTTAGTCCTTTCAGAGTGTTTCCATTTATCCCTAAGATTAATCCTAACGTTCCCAGTTGCACAGGTCCCCAGATTCCTGTAGGAACAGCTTGCTGAGCCATATTGGGGGTCAAAGTGACTGCTATAGTGTTCTTAAGATCTAGGTCTGCGCTCCCTGGAGTGGCTCGGATCAGGGAATCCACTGTGGGCCTTGCAGGGCAAAAATCCCCTATTGATAATGGGGCTGGGGGCAGCCCCTTTGGCCGTTTCCCTGCAGTTGGCCATTCCCTATGTCTTGATCTAACGGCTGCCCATTTTTATGAAATTTCGATCTACATTGACCGGCCCAATGGTTTTCTTTCTGACATCTAAGACACAAGGAGGTTGAATCTGCATTGATTGAATCGGGAGGCGGAATGCTCACTCCTTTCCCTTGAGCACCACCTTGTGTGCTTCTTGGTTGTCTATATTCTTTTTTAAAATGTCCTGTTCTTCCACAATTAAAGCACCTTTTATTCCCTGCTGTTACAGCAGCAGCTAGTAAGTTTGCTTGAAAAGTGCCTGACCCCACATTCTGACATGCTCGAATCATTTCTGTAATGGTACTATTTTTTCTCAGAGGTGTCAGGCATTTCTTACAATCAGCATTGGCATTCTCATAAGCTAATTGCTGAATTAAAATGTCTCCTGCTGTTTCATGCTGAATCTGTCATCTCATTGCTCATGTGAAGTGAGCCACAAAGTCAGAAAATGACTCTGTAGACCCCTGCATACATTTACTAAAAGCTCCCTCAGGATCCCCTTTTCCTGGTAAAGCCCACCAAGCTCTTCTTCCACAAAGTCTAACTTGCTCATAAGCCTGTTGCACAAAATTTAGCTGATTTTGCACGTCACTGTATTGTCCCAGCCCTGCTAACATTTCATAAGTTATTTGATCATTCAGCCTGCAGTTTGTGTGGGCTTGCTCCTGACATTTCTCCAAAAATTCTCCCTTCCATAGTAAATAATCTCCTCCATCTAGAGTTGTGCAAGCCAGAGAATACCAATCATAAGCAGCTAAAAATGCTTCAGGAATGTTAGTCATAATTTCTCTGGTAAAAGGAGCAGTAGGACCATTTTGGACTATGCTCTCACGCAAGGCCTTTATCATTTTAAAGTCAAATTTTTCATGCTGTCTTATTATATGATTCGGGAGTTGTGGGTCAGCTACCCATGTAATAGGAAAAGCAAGTCTCTCCTCCACCATCATGCCCTTTAATCCTTCTCAGATAGCTCTTTGCATAGGTGATTCTATTAATAGCGAATTAAATATTTCAGGATTAGGATATGGAGGTGGCAAGTTCTGACCCACTTTTTCCAACATTCACTATCTAATGTACCTTCTTCAGGAAACCAAGGATTATGTTCTATAATAACATGCAAAAAATGTAAGAGAATACCTTCTGACACTTTAATTCCTTTATCCTTGAGCATGCAAACCAAAAGTCTACAATAAAGTTTCTCCCCTTTTAACGAATTCTGCCCCATTAGCCTGGCTAAAAAAGATGTTCCCACCCTACTTACAGATTGCAATTTCTGCAGCTGGCTGTGGGCTTTGCACTCGGTGAATTTCCCCACCTATCCTGTGAATTCTTCGCCACCTATCCAGTGAACTTCTTCCCCACCTTGCCGGTGAAACTTCGTTTTTTGCTCTAGGCGAATCTTCTTCTCCAGATGTCCCTCATCAAGGTGCCAGATGTGAGATGCCACGTCCCGTGTAGCTTAGGGTTTGAGATCTGGAGAAGGGCCGCGGGCAAATGACGAGACGAGACAAGAAATAATAATTTGGAAATTTGGGGGGCCAGGCAGAGAGTCCAACTCTAGGGGAAGGACTTCACTGGTGCTCAGGCCCTGCCAACCTTTTATTCAATTTTAGATACAGATATTTCCCTTGGCCAGGGAGGCAATTCCGGTAACAGACAGACTGTCTTAAAGGTCAGTAAATATTAGTAAAGATTTACTTTGAGACTATTTGGTCAGGAAATTGCTTGAGCCACCATTGTCTCATCTAAACAATTGGTGCATAGCTTTGGCCCTTGCTAGAGCTCAAGGTTCACCAGCATTCTGGGCTCCTTGTTTACACTTTTCTGATAGTGAAGACAATGGGTAGCTTCCAACATATGTTGACTCTTAATGGTGACAATTACTTTATGTTTATTTCTGTATTTTCCCATGTAGCTTTGAAGTGGCTTCCAAGAAACCTTTGCAGTGAAATGATAAATGAAAAATAGAAAATCAGAAATGGGGGGTAAGGGGGACAGAGAAAAATACAAGCATGTCATCCTTAGGGTTAGCATTGTGATTGTGATTAAAATTTCACTATAGGTTTCCTGATAGGGAGGTCAGAAAAGGGACACTCAATCTGTAATATAATTTTTAAAATAGTTTTTATTAATTTCAGAGAGGAAGGGAGAGAGATAGAAACATCAATGATGAGAGAGAAACATGGATAGGCTGCTTCTTGATTGCCACCTACTGGGGATCAAGCCTGTAACTTGGGCATGTGCCTTGACCAGGAATCAAACTGTGACCTCTTGGTTCATGGGTTGACACTCAACCATTGAGCCACACCGACAAGACTGTAATGTAATTTTTATTACAAAAGGGGAAACATAACAGCACCTCAAAGGAAATAATACTTTTATTTTGACTGAATTTTTAAACAAATTTCTCAGGTATGGTTTTACTTTCAAATGTTTTTTATAAGAATCTGCAAGTGAAATCTAAAGGCAGAACATTAAAATGTAATATTGTAGAGCTGTTTGCTGAGGGGCATTTCAGGTTGGTCTACATAATAGACTTCTACTTGATGCCACTTGATCCAAAGATAGAGTTAAAATATTGAAGGGGTATTGAGTGCATTCTGGGAATCTTTCTGCAAGCAGCTTATTCAAAGTGCTGCTGATATGCACATGAATAGTTGGAGTTCTGTGTTGTTGGCTGAGAGCTGATCCATAGGGTTAAGGAACCATAGGAGAGAGCTTAAGAAAGCTTAACTAAGTGCTTACTTGGATGGAAGGGCAGTTCACCCTCACGTGGTGCATGGACGACACCCAACCAACTGAGCCACACAGGCCAGGGCTGGCTTGGAATAGTTTTAAAGCAAGAGTTACCAGTCTTCTAGGAGGTCAGGGGACTGTTTTTTTTTGTACTCCTGTGGATTATTTGTTTCAGAGTATCAGGGCTTCCTGGAGCACCAGCCTGAATAAGTTTGCAATACAATGCACTCCTAAATTAGAAAATAAATCAATTTGTTCTGTGAGTTAATTAATAGAGACACTTAGATATCAGAGATACGCATTCATCTCCCCAAAATTTATTGAGCATCTGTTCTTAGCCAGATTATTCTAGCCCTAGTGATGCAGCAGTGGGAAACAAACCAAAACCTAACAAACAAAAAGGATGAAAAATTCCTGCCTTCGTGAATCACGTATTACTAAAGAAAGACAGACAAGAAATAACATATATAATATGTCCAATGATAAGTGTTTAGAGGTAAACAAAGGAGGGGAAGTGGGTAAGGGAGGGCATGTTATAATTTACAACAGGGTAGCCAGGGAAGTCCTTCCTACGAAGGTGACATTGGAGCAGGGAGCTAAAGAGGGAATTAGCAGTGTGAATATCTGGGGGAATGCTTTCCAAGCAAAGGGAACAGCAGGTGCAAAGGCCCTGGCATACCATAGAAACAGGTGGGAAGCCAGGGTGAGTGGAACAGAGTGAGTAAGCAGGTGGGGAAGTCATAGAAGAAGCAGAACCAGATCCTGTCTTCTCTGAATGCTTCTTCTGTGAGAAATGGGAAGATAGATTTAAATTGAGTTTGCTGATCTTAGTTTTCACTTTAAAAGGATCACCTGGGTGCTATATTAATATTAAACTGTAGAAGAGGGGCAAGGTGGAAGGTTTCTACCTCAGCCATTTCTTCCCTCAGTAGTTATCAGTTAGCTTTGAGACCACTTCCGTGCTGTGTTCCTTGCCACTTAAGTTAGCTCAGATGGCTGACCCTCCTAAGGATGTTAATGCTACCACCCTCAGCAGAGCATCTACTTCGAGTTGTTTTCTCTAGTGGCTGTCATCACTATGCTGATTCACTCACCCATGCTCTTTCGTCCTGCTTTCCGTCTAAAAGGACACACTGTAAGACAGTAGGACAAGTCTGTGAGGCAGTAGGACAAGTACCAAGTATTTATTTATGGCCTTGCAACAGTTAGCTGGTGCAAAAAGAATAGAACCTATTACTTTGACCTCACTAGCAAAGTGCTTTAAATTGTTATTAGCAAATTAGTGCTAGCATACCAGAGGCTACCAATTAAGTATCAGAGGCAATACCCTGAAGAATCTGGAACAATGTATTCTAATTTAAAGTCTACCCATATTCTTCCATGAAAACTAGGCAAACCACTTGAACTCTTTCAAATGACTGATACCTACCCCCACTGATTACTAATACTTGCATGTATTATTTTTATAGTAACCCTGCACGTTAGGTTTTCTTAGTCCCATTTCACAGATGAGACAACTGAAGCTCAGAGTTCAGTAGCTTACACATGTCACACGAGTGATGCCAGGGATTTGCACCCCTGGCTCTCTTTTCCAGGCCCAGTTGCTCCCCTCTCTGGAAGGGAGAGACCCCTCCTGCTTTTTTATCTTGATACCCCTCATAATGCATTGTTTGAAGAACTGAACCTTTCAATATGTAATGCAAATACCTAGTGGTATATGCCACAGCAGTGGTACCTCATAGTCAACTCAGAGATATTGAAATAAGGCCCTACTAACAACAAACACTTGCATTTCATAGTACTTTACTTTAAAAGTGTTAATTAGAGAAGATTTTATGTTTTCCTTCAAAAATATTCTAGGAAAGGAGTACTGCACTGAGGGTAACACAGAGGCTCATGGGAGAATAATAAGGATCTTTATAGAAAAAAAGAACTACTGACATACAATACCCATATGTGACTGCCCAAAATAAAGCAAAGGTCATTTTCTGCAATTTGGTAATGATGGAATGAATAGCCAGTCTAGGTCATTGGAATATAATACTTGCCTGCTTTTTTAAAGTGGCTTTTAGGATGACCCCTATTTCCAAATAATTAGGAAAACCACATTTTGAATTAACTGCATGAGCAGAGATGTGCTCTTAAGATAATTGAGGTAGGGTTATATATATATTCTGAGAAAGCATGACTTAAGATAATCATAATCAATAGTACAGTCATCTATGAGCATTTAGGATTTGTGTTGTAACTGAAGTTAACTCTCCATAATGAGCCCGTACCAGGTTCTTGGCATGAAAATGACACTTGAGCAAGACAATCACATTTCACTTTTGCAGGTGTGGACATGTTGCATTTGTCCTGTCAGATGTTTGTTCTTTCCCTGGTTAGGGGGTGGGGGGCGGGCGAGGGAGTCGGTAGTTATGATAATTCTTGAGGCATTAACCCCAATTCTTGAACTTTTGGGGCAAATCAAAACTTTCCTGAAAATCATCATGTGTACCAAATCAGTAAATTGTTCTTACAGCTAGTTTTTCACCTTTTGCTGAAAAAAAAAATTATTTTTTTTGGGCTTATCTCAAGTTCTGTAGAATTCCAGTAATTCTTCCTGTTTTATGAAAGGAATTATCCTGGGGCCAGATTTTGGTTTCTTAATTCCTTAGAAAGAGGATTTGTACTTCAAGGTGATTTTTGGGTTGCTTCTTTTCCCAATAGACTTTGTTTTCCTGTCTCAAAATGCCCTTTCCATTCTGCCTTTGAACATGGGTAAGACTTCTCATTCTAAAGCAAATGCTAAAAAAAAAATTAAAAAAAATTAACATAGAATGTCATACTATTGCTGTTATTAAACTTGATGTTGCAAAATACTTAATATCATAAGAAAGTGTTCACAATCCTATACAATAAAAGGGTAATATGCAAATTGACCCTAACAGCAGAATGACTGGGAATGACTGGTCACTATGACACACACTGACCACCAGGGGGCAGATGCTCAATGCAGGAGCTGCCCCCTGGTGGTCAGTGCACTCCCACAGGAGAAGCTCTGCTCAGCCACAAGCCAGGCTGATGGCTGCCAGCACAGTGGTGGTGGTGGTGGGACCCTCTCCTGCCTCCTCAGCAGCGCTAAGGATGTCCGACTGAAGCTTAGGCCTGCTCCCCGCTGGCAAGTGGACATCCACCGAGGGCTCCTGGGCTGCCAGAGGGCTGTCTGATTGCCAGCTTAGGCCCGATCCCCCGGGAAGCGGGCCTAAGCCAGCAGGTGGATATCCCCTGAGGGGTCCCA
>NW_005356087.1:1073507-1077689 GCF_000412655.1 Myotis brandtii
CAAATTTTTGTGCACCAAGCCTCTAGTATACTAATAAATGAAAAAAGCTAAAAAAATCCTATAGAGTATGATTCTAATTTTGCTTTTTTAAAATGCACATAAAAGACTGAAAGATATATAATACATATTTAGCTTTTATTATTTCTGGGCTGTGGATTTGTGGCTGATTTTTATTTTCGGTATCTCTGCATTTTCTAAATTTTCTCTAGTGGGCTTTCTTGTTCAGGTGAGAATGGGCTGGGAGGAAGTGTGTGAGGGCGTGCCAGGATCCCAGCAGCCACAGTGAGAGAGAAGCTTTGCATGCAGCCCAGCCAGGCAAGAGTCACTGAGTTGTGAGTGGCAAAGTGGGGCATTCCATGTAGCTCAGTTGGACCCAAACTCGCTTGTTCATCATGTTGTTCAGAGAGATTTAAATGTCTTTAAGTACAGATTTGGGGGATCAACCTTGCTACCAGGGTAGGGGCTGCTTTGTGTTAATTAGGAGCCCCTTTCTCCAGAGAAGCTATGCCAGCTGTTGGGGAAGGCTTGTAATAATTTTGTATGCAGATCTGGGAAGACTGTGAGGCAAACCCTGGAGTTGTGCAGTGCACACCTGCAGGCACAATCCTATGGAGGTACTTGCATCCTCTAACCCAAACCCTTGGTTTGGATCTGGAAATCTGTACTTTTATATAATTATTTTTTATCAAAATATTTTTTATGTTGGAAAATTGCAAACATTATTACACCCAGAAATATGCACTTTTGCAAAGCTCCAGATGATCCAGATTTTAAAATAGTTGTGCATAAGAGAGGGCAACAGAGGCAAGGGGAAGATCAATTACCAAGTCAAGGGAAGGTGTTGAGTTTGTGCAAGTAAGTTTGGGTTTGTTTTTTTTTTTCCTAAGCAGAATGGAGATGCCTCAGACTCTGGGGGTGTGGTAATGATGTCTACATTCTGTGGTGGTATTTTCCCACTTTCCCGTTCAGGAGAGGATTCCTCCCACATAGGGGCACTGACTTCCTCCTCTGACTATTAGTAGATTCCAGAGTTTTGTAACCCTCTCATCAGCCTAATTTTCCAGTTTCTCCTCTGTCATTACTCTGTCATTCAAGGCTACAGAAGGGGGCTAAAAGAGAACAAACACCCTTGCAGTCAGACTCAGCAACCCAAATCAAACCCAATATATCTCTGGTCCTAATTAAGCAAAACACAGGACTCCCAGCTCCCTAATCTTATGAAAGGTGAGTGGCAGTCACACACAAATAGAAAGCTCAAATGAAGAAAGATGTAGCCCAAGAAGAGATGTAGTTCAAAGTATGGGTAGAACTTGCCTGATGAGCACAATGTCTTGGTTCTCTTGGTCATCTCAGATAGCGCTTTCTTTGGGCACTTATCCTTATTGCTTGCTGGTCTCTATAATTATACAGGATCTAATGTAAGTGGCTTAAAGCCACTATTTTGCCCCTGGCTGGTGTGGCTCAGTTGGTTGAGCCTTGTCCCATGCACCAAAATGTTGCCAGTTTGATTCCTGGTCGGGGCACATGTCCAGGTTGCAGGTTCGATCCCTGGTCAGGGTGAGTTCAAGAGGCAGCTGACCGATTTCTCTCTTACATCGATGTTTCTCTCTCTCTCCCTCTCACTTCCTCTCTCTAAAAAATCAGTTTTAAAAAAACACATTTAAAGCCACTATTTTGGCCTATTATATGGCTGCAAATAAAATCATGTGTCTGCTTGACACTTCTTTAGATGCTGCTGTCTCTAGCCAAAGCCAGCCTCCTTCACATTTGGGCTTGAATTTCATCCTTGTGGTGCTCAGAGCTGGCTCAGCCTTTCATATGCTCATCCCATCTCATTGGCTCTGCTCCCTCTTCTAGCTCAGTATGCTAACCTACTGCCTACCTGCCCAAGCTCTTCTCTGCTTTGTTATTCTGCTAACTGGGCTGTGGTTTCAGATAAGACCTAAACAGGATTGAAAACAACTCCTAAATAAAGACCAAAGTCAGATAACAAATCTTATCTATTCTACTTAATGGGTTTGGGAGAATTATTATTTGAAGCTCATTAAATTCAAATATGTAGTAAACACTTAGCAGGCCCACTCTCCCTCTGTTACCTATTGGGGTTACTGGCTGAAACCTTGGTTCTTCTCATCAAAGCAGAAGAGATTTTAAGTCAACGAAAATGAAAGTAAAGCAAAATGGGGTTTATTGAAGATACACTCCAATTGAGGAGCAGACCAGTCGAGAGAGAGAGAGAGAGAGAGAGAGAGACCCCAATCTGCTGGATTATATGGTTTAAATGAGGGATTTTCTGGGTGGAAACTTTAATTTGCATTCAGGGATGATTGACAGAAAAGGGTTATATAATTATATTTTTCTACACATGCTCTTACCCATAATGCATACAGAAAGACCCATGGGTGGGGGGGGGGAGTC
Source organism: Myotis brandtii (assembly GCF_000412655.1). Lineage (NCBI taxonomy): Eukaryota > Metazoa > Chordata > Mammalia > Chiroptera > Vespertilionidae > Myotis > Myotis brandtii. The sequence goes on from NW_005356087.1 coordinate 1,075,926, forward strand.
GAGTCAAAACCACAGTGCAAATTTTATTATAATTAGTCCAGGACCCTAGTAAGGTTGCATTGAGGTCTTGTCATTTCCTTTTGAGCTTGCGCCAAGAACTGGCTGGTTCTGAATCTGCCCACTGGTGGTCTGCTGGATGCTGGGCTGCCCATAGAGAAATGAGCTGAAGGCAATGTGGGTCTGACCCCTGTTCAGGACCCCAGGGCAGGCCCCACCCCAGCTGCTCATGTCTAACTTTCTACCTAGCAGTTTGAGGTAAATTTATGGTGCCCTTTACCTTTCAGTTGTTTTGTACCTTGGACTTCTGCATCGTATCTTATAGTCTGCGTCTCTCCTATTCTTTTGTTGATGGCTACACCATTTCTCCTGAACCCATCTAGATTTCACCTCGATAGGGTGGACCCCTACTCTGAGAGTTCTTACATTGTCCAAATTGTGAGAATGCTGTGCCTGCCATAACCCATGATACTGTAGAAATTCTACCATGGTACTTCCGGCCAAGTGCTATAGAGACTTGACCCTGTTAAACCCTGAGAGATTTTCTAGGTGATAGACAGAAAGATTTACCCAATATGTCTACCTGGAAGAGGACAGATAGATTTCCTAGATATAGTAGTAGCCAAGAGGCAAGCTAGAGTGTAGGTAAAGAGAGTCTGGTTGGGCAGGCAAGGTGTATTAAATCCTAACAATGCATGGATGATGAGAATTATATGCCAAGAATGTAGATGAGTTGGAGTCATGACTGTGAGTGGAATTCTTGGGGATCAATGTGGTGAGTCAGAGTGTGCTGCTTTTGGAGGCGACTCCAAGAGGCAGTAAAGCCTGATGGTCATCCTCTCTCCTTTTACGTGTCTGTTTCTCTCATGGCTGTCTAAAACCACCATGAGAACTTGGAGTGCTGGCTGACCAAACCTTATATTCACCCCTCATACAAGTCAAAGTTTAATTACAATTGTATTGTGGAGTCCCTATGAGGCTCTTGCACGTCACCCGGGAGATCCTCCCACACCTCCACAAGGACCCTCAGTCACTGGAGAGTGTCTGCTTACAGACTGGAAGGAAGATGTGCCTCATATCTTTGGTGCCAGTTCATCTCCAAGTGCTCATAGTTATTTTAGTTTTTCACTGGCAGGCAGTTATCCCCTTTTAACTAGAATTACTGCCTTGCCCTCCCAATCCTGGACAAGAAGGAAGAGTAAAGTAGTCTTTTCTCCAGCCTCGTGGCCAGAGGACTTACAGTTTGTGAAATCCGAGTTTTGGTGCCAAAAAGATGTTACTGATTAGGGTTATCGGCTGGGACCCCAGTTCTTCTTGTCAATGCAGAAAAGATTTTAAGGTCAACAAAAATGAGAGTAAAGCAAAGTGGGGTTTATTGAAGAAAAATGAGTAATGGGCCACTCAAGAGAGACCATGACCCCAAACTCCTGGGTTATATGGTTTAAATAAGGGATTTTCTGGGTGGAGACTTTCATTTGCATTCAGGGATGATTGACAAAAAAGAATTATATAACTACTAGAGGCCCGGTGCACAAAAATTTGTGCACTCGGGGGGCGTGAGGAGGGGGGTCCCCCAGCCCGGCCTGTGCCCTCTCGCAGTCTGGGACCCCTCGGCAGATAACGACCTGCTGGCTTAGGCCTGCTCCCGGGTGGCAGAGGTCAGGCCCAATCCCTAAGTGCAGCCCCTGGTCAGGCTCAGAGCAGGGCCGATTGGGGAGTTGGGGCGCCGCCCCGTCATGCACAGAGCAGGGCGGATTGGGAGGTTGC
>NW_005356087.1:1078540-1080003 GCF_000412655.1 Myotis brandtii
TCTCTTTTTTTTTTTTTATTCTGGGCCAGCTTTAGCTCTGAGGCCTCGCTGCTGAAAACATAGATACAATGTTGAGGTCTGAGCCCGGCTGAATGGAAGCCCTTTTCTGGGGTTTTGTTTAGCTTCTTATTTGCAACATAGTATATAGTTGCTTAGAGTTGCAACTGAGAGGCTGGCAAGTTAGGCGGAGAACGTTGGAATCTGCAGCAAGCAAGCCTCCCTGCTCGCTTCAGTGCCTGGCTGCCGGCCGCCATCTTGGCTGACAGTTAATTTGCATATACTCACTGTTTAGCCAATGAAAAGGGTAGTGGTCGTACGCCAATTACCATGTTTCTCTTTTATTAGTGTAGATATTTTTCTGCACATTCCCTTACCCATAATGCATACAGAAAAATGTATTGGGGGTGGGGGTCCAAAACCACAATGCCAATCTACACTAATAAAAGACAAACATGCTAATTGACCGTACCTTCGCTACTCCCATCACCAATCAGAAGAGTATGCAAATTAACCCAAACAAAGATGGCCGTTAAATTTGCATACTGCAGGTGGGAGGGGCGGGGCAGCACCATCCGCCGCCCGCCCCAGTCCCGGGATCGGGCCTGCCGTGTGCAACCTGGGGAGGCGGGGGAGGGACCGCAGGAGCGGGCCTAAGCCAGGAGGTGGTTATCGCCCAAGGGGTCCCAGACTGTGAGAGGGCACAGGTCGGGCTGAGGGACACCGCCCCCCCCCCGCCAGTGCACAAATCTTTGTGCACCGGGCCTCTAGTTTTATTATAATTGGTCCAGGACCCTAGTAAGGTCACATTGAGGTCATGTCATTTTTTTCTGAGCTTGAACCAAGAACCCACTGGTTCCAAACCTGCCCACTGGTGTTCTACTGGATGCTGGGCCACCCATAGAGAAATGATCTGAAAGCAATGTGATCTGACCCCTGTTCAGGACCCCAGGGCAGGCCCCACCCCAGCTGCTCATGTCTAACTTCCTACCTAACACCTCTCTCACTAACTTACTTTCTTTCTCTTTTGAAACACCACAAGGACCCCAGAGGCAGGCCTGCCACTTGGAGTTCACAGGGTTGTTCAAGAAAGTCAGGGTTTGGCAGTGCCCTTTCATAATCTCCAACATGTCAGTCCAACCAAGTAACTATGTCCTAGTCCAGTGGTCGGCAAACCGTGGCTCACGAGCCACATGCAGCTCTTTGGCCCCTTGAATGTGGCTCTTCCACAAAATACCACGTGCGGGCCTGCTTGTACAGTGCGATTGAAACTTTGTGGCCCATGCGCAGAAGTCGGTTTTCGGCATGGGCGAGTCTATTTTGAAGAAGTGGTGTTAGAAGAAGTGGAGGTACGTTCGCTGAGGTCGACCCTCAGATTGAGGACTTTTTTGTTTGTTTGTTTGTTTTTAAATTAAATCTTTATTGTTCAGATTATTACAGTTGTTCCTCTTTTTCCCCCCCATAGC
>NW_005356087.1:1081668-1097177 GCF_000412655.1 Myotis brandtii
TGGTGGGGTCTCAGGTAATCAACAGGGCAGAGCAAACAGCTATGGCTGATCCTCAGTCCTGCCCTAAGAGGCCCTGGGTCTCAGTGTCCCGTGGTAATCGCTGCAAGCACCTCTGAGAGAAAGCCGCCCTCGAGTTCTGCCCGCTGCCAGACAGTCCAGTTTCTCCCTGTATGAGTCTGGGTCCCCAGAGACTCGCCTGGAACTGGAGTTCAGAGCGGTTGGGAGCTTGAGACTCCCTCCCGATTGAAAAAGACAACCGCCTCCTCAGTTGCCAGCCCTTTCCACGTGCGCCTCTGTACCTCTGCACTTTACTTCCGCAGCTCCTCTGAGTCTCAGTGTGCTTTTCTCTTTACTTCTAGTTGTAGAATTTCCACTCAGCCAGCCTTCCTGTGGTTCTGGATGATGTCTGTTTTGTCTTTTAGTTGTATTTTTGAAGTGGTTGTGCGAGGCAGCAATTTCCGGTGTTTACCTATGCCGCCATCTTGGTTTGTCTCCTTGAGGATGTTTTTAGCAAAGGCCAGCTTAGGAGTACCCTAATTAAGTTAATAACAATGTACCTACCTATATAGTTTAAGTTTAAAAAATTTGGCTCTCAAAAGAAATTTCAGTCGTTGTACTGGTGATATTTGGCTCTATTGACTAATGAATTTGTCGACCACTGTCCTAGCCAATTAGGTACATACTTCTGCCTACACCTCAAGGCCTGGGTCATGGGTGTCAGACCCCAAGCCATTCAGGGAGAATGAATAATGAATATGAGAAAGAAAAAGGAGAGGAAGGCTGAGAGAAGAGAGGAGCAGTCTGATCTGGGTAGGGAGAGGGGAACCTTAGCCTGAATATCAACAGCTGTGCTTTATCTGTGTGACCCTGGATCAGTTTCTTCAGAGTGATATGGTTAGAATACATAATCCTGAAAACCATTATTTTCTAAAATTGTATTAAGGGAAAGAAGATGGGAAATGGAGACAATAGATATGTTGGGAGGTATTCACATACAAAGGCCCTCAATTGCTACTTAAAACCTGACAAAGAAATTCAGTAGCTGTCTGAGTAATGTTTCCTAAATGCAAAGTTATGCAAATTTGGGTCTGAGAACCCCTGAAGCGCTATAAATTCTATTTTAAAATTTTGTTTGAGGCAACCTAAAATATATCACTGTAAGTATATTCTGGTTCATTTCTAGGAATATCTTGTAACTGCAGGATGATTGAGTTTACAATCATGTAGTAGTGGTAGAGAATTTTATTTCCGTTAAAAGGTTGGAGAAAAGTTGTTCTGGTATTTAATATCCACAGACTAGACTTTCTTCATTTTATCTAACCCCAGTCACTTGCTATATATATTTTTTTGAATTTCGAAACCAGAAATTTTTAAGGGAAATAACGCAAACTTAATTTGGAGTAAAAACTAGTGTGAGCAGTGCCTTTTAATTCCAAGAATGTGAGAGAAAGTAACATAAACTACATTTTGATTGTCTATATCTGAAAATGTGGCAAGAATTTCTTTGTTTATAAGTAAAAAATAGGCATTATTTCTATGATCTATATTAGAAGTTGAATTAGGTCTCTTTGAGGTATTTATTAAGAGAAATGGATTTATAGTTGTTGGTAAAAATAAAATTTAAACTTAATTTATTGTTTCCTCTGAAGTGGGTTTAGTGTATACACTTAAGTAATATTTTTCATATTACCGTGTCCAGTTCTAATTTTTTTTACTTATATATGTACTAGAAGGGCTATTTGATATTTTCTGCCTTAAGTATTCATTTTGTATTAAATGTTATGAGCTTACTTTTATTTATTTTTTTTAAAAATGTTTTTATTGATTTTTAGAGAGAGAAGAAGGGAAAGGGATAGAGAGATAGAAACATCAATAAGAGAGAAACATTATCGATCAGCTGCCTCCCACACATCCCCTACTGGGGCTCAAGCTTGCAACTCATGCATGTGCCCTGACCAGTAATCAAACCGTGATCTTCTGGTTCATGAGTCGACACTCAACCTCTGAGCCATACCAGCTGGGTGATCTTACTTTTAGAGTGAATGAATGTGAGATTGAGAAAATGATGGAGAGAGCTGATTTACTTGTTCTGTGCAGTGATGGTAAACATGGGTTGCAATCCACTTTTATTTTAAATGGACTCATGGAAAAAGCACAAATTAGAATTAAAACAAGTTGGCAATTAGGTCACATATTTTACTAAGCTGTGATTGGTAATATGAAAATTAACTTCACAGTAGATAGTCATATTTCTTCAGGTTACAAAGGTCAATGAGAAGAGAATGGTGGTACAGCTAAGCTAAAGATGGTGCAGGTATTTGAAGACTGTTTTTGCCTCATAGGTGTGCATTTATATTATGTCGGGGGAGAGGTCTATGCTGAGTGTGTGAGCGACAGCAGCATCTTTGTCCAGAGCCGGAACTGCAACTATCAGCACGGTTTCCACCCAGCCACTGTCTGCAAGATCCCCAGTGGTTGTAGCCTCAAGATCTTCAGCAACCAGCTCTTTGCTCAGCTACTTGCTCAGTCAGTCCACCATGGATTTGAAGTCGTCTATGAGTTAACTAAGATGTGCACTATCCGGATGAGTTTCGTTAAGGTAAGGAGTGCTTGCTTCCACATTGAAGATGGAAACTGAAAAACAAAAAAGGCATTCTTTGGTTGATGTGGCAGTTACACAGCCAGTTCTAGTAGACAGCAGGGTTTTTTTTTTGAAGTTTATTTCTATGAGTATGATCTCTCTTGTTTAGCAATTATAAGAAAATTCTTAAGCATAACACTTTTGGAGGAAAAACAACTTTAAGTAGTTATCTGATTTTTAATGCAGAAGATAAAGTGACAATAATATTTTTATAAGATGCAAGGCTATAAAGATTTTTCCAACCCTCAAATTGCCAAGCATGATTATCCTATATAATAAAGAGGTGATATGAAAATTAACCCTCACACCCTCACAAGATGGCTGCCTACGACCAGGCCGGCAGGGGGGTTAGTGAGGGATGATCAAACAACTGAACAGCAGGCTGCGTGGGGCGACCAGGCCAGCGGTAGCGGGGGCAGTTGGGGGCAACCAGGCCAGTGGCAGGGGGAAGTTGGGGGCAACCTGGCTGGCAGCGAGGGGCAGTTAGGGGTAACCAGGCAGGCATGCAGAGGCAGTGAGGGGCGATCAGGCTTGCAGGGGCGGCAGTTAGGGGTGACCAGGCAGGTAGGCAGGTGAGCAATTAGGTACCAGTGGTCCTGGATTGGAGAGGGTGCAGGCTGGGCTGAGGGCACGAATTTTGTGCACCGGGCCTCTAGTAACTTAATAAATGTTGATGAATTTGCCTGAATGAAATTAGAGACTCCTCTAACTCTTAGCATACAGGCAAATGGAGGAAGTAATATTCTATATAATAAAAGGCCAGAGGTGTCACAACTGAAATGACCAGAGACCAGACCACCATGGCCCTTCATGGGCTGGCCCCGCCCCCAATCAAGTGGTTAGGGGCAATCAGGCAGGCATGCAGAGTGGTTTAGGGTGATAAGGTAGGCAGGCCAGCTGTTAGGGGTGATCAGGTAAGCAGATGGCCCCTCACTGGGCTGGCCCCACCCCCAAGCAAGTGGTTAGGGGCAATGAGGCAGGCAGAGTACTTAGTGGTGATCAGGTAGGCAGACCAGCGGTTAGGGGTGATCAGGTAGGCAGGCAAGTGGTTAGGGGCGATCAGGTAGGCAGGCCAGCGGTTAGAGGAGATCAAGTAGGCAGACGACCCCTTGCCGGGCTGGCCCCACCCCCATGCAAGCAGTTAGGGGTGATCAGGTAGGCAGACCAACAGTTAGGGGTGATCAGGTAGGCAGGCCAGTGGTTAGGGGAGATCAGGTAGGCAGACAGCCCCTTGCTGGGCTGGCCCCGCCCCCAAGCAAGCGGTTAGGGGCAATCAGGCAGGCAGGCAGAGTGGTTAGGGGCGACCAGGTAGGCAGACCAGCAGTTAGGGGTGATCACGTAGGAGGCAAGTGGTTAGGGGCCATCAGGTAGGCAGGCCAGCGGTTAGGGGAGATCAGGTAGGCAAACGGACCCTCACAGGACTGGCCCTGCCCCCCAGCAAAGAAAGAGGGAGGCCCAGGCCAGCCAAGCCATTGCACCCCAGCCTGTCACCTGCAGAGGGAGGCCACTGGTGGCAGGGGATGGGGTCAGCACTGCACAGATGGCAAGCAGTGGCAGCGGTGGGATGGGGCCAGCTGCCTTGCAGACGGGGGAAGGAAAGCCCTGATAGGCCCTGGTCTCAGGCCAGGCCTAGGGACCCTAACCGAGGGGTCCCAGATTGTGAGAGGGTGCAGGCCGGGCTGAGGGACACCCCCCCCCGAGTGCACAAATTTTTGTGCACTGGGCCTCTAGTGTGTGTGTGTATATATATATTAGAAACATTATGATGAGTATGATTAAATTGAGAGAGTAATAATATTCTGTTTATGAATATTTATGAAATTTATCAAATTAGAGCTTATTAAAGTTGATGTGAAGGTTGGAAAACTGAGGAAGTTACAACTGAATTTGCACATTGAAGTTAAAGGCCTCAGTTTCAACATCTGCTGTTTCATCTCTTGCAAAGTGATTGCAAATAATTATATTTCAAAGTCTTAGCTTATTTATCAAACTACCTACATGTATTGACACAATTTTCACATTGTCACATATCCATCCAAACAATCAGTATGTCTTGTTCTAGATGTTTTTCAAGTAAAATTTATTAGTCTTTTAAAATTACCATGAAAAATAATTGTCCGGTTTTTCTGTACTCAAATTGTTTTTATTGTATTTTCAATTTTAGTAATTTTTAAAAATCTAGAATACAAATACAATTTAAAAATGACTTCTTGAAACTATTTCTCTTTTGTGATGACAAAGCAGTTTTATTCAGTTTTACTGATAAGCTGTAAAAAGCATTTTTACATTGTAAAACAATGAACTAATATCTGGAAATTTTTTCCAATTTCTGATGCTTTAGACTCAGCAGAGGGGATTAAATTGCCATTAATGAACAATCATTTGAATTGTATGGTTATTTTTCCAGGTCTTTGTTTTTAAAATTAGGATGAAATACCAATATCTCAGAGGTAATTATTTCACTATAATATATACTTGCATAGAAATCTGATTTTCCAAAAATCAACCAGATGTATTTAATAGATATACAACATTTAAATCATAAAGCTGCACAATTCACTGAAAACAAAGTCCCTAATATTTCAGGGACTTTAAAAAAATTCTTAGCAAATATAACTACAGATGATCAGTTTAAAAGAAATTTAAAAGCTCTCATCACATTAAAGAAATGTGTAACAATGGGAGGTGATGGATCTTAACTAAACTTATCGTGGTAATCATTTTGCAATATATGCATATACCAAATCATTATGTTGTATACTGAATACTGATACAATGTTATGTATCAATTATATCTCAATAAAACTGGGGAGGGGGGAGACAGTACAAATTAAAAGAACATAAAATATTTCATTACTAATTTCATACTGATTATATATTGATATGATAATATTTTGGATATATTGGATTGAGTAAAACATTATTAGATTTTTAAAAATACAAATGAAATAAATTATAGATGACTAAACACTAGTGGCTATTATTGGGGGATGATAGACTAGATCATCTTTAAGGACTCTTTCAGCTCTAATTCTTACTAATTCTAGGGCTCATTTCATCAGTCAACAAATATTTTTGAGCACCTATCATGTGCCAGGTTAGGCACCATTCTAGGAACTGGAATACATCAATGATTATGCAAAGATCTCTGCCTTCATAAAATCAATATAATAGGAAAGAGAAACACAATAAACAACAGCTATAATAAAGAATTTGAATGTAAAGAAAAAATGCAGAGCAGAGTAAACGAAATTGGAGTGCTGGGGAAGAGGTAGATTGCAGGTTTTAACGAGGTGGTCAGGGGAAGCCTCATTGAAGAGGTGGAACATGAGCAAAGACTTGAATGACACAAGAAAGATAGCCATAAGGATATCTGGGGTAAGAGCAGTAGACACACAGGGAAGGGCAAGCTCAACTGCAAGAAGCAAGAGCATGGCTAGGAATTTGTAGTAGCAAGGAGACTGGGGCATAATGAGTGAGGGTGATGTGAGATCAGAACTGTAACAGGGAATCAGATCAGTGCTTTATAAGTCAGTGCAAGAGTTTTGGCTTTTACTCTAAAGAGAAGGGGAGCCATTGCAGGGATTTGAGCAGATTTTCATGATCTGACTTAGGCTTTTAAAGGATCACTCTGGCTGTTGTGTGGATTCAGGCAGGGTTGGAAGTAGGGGGACCAGTTAGGAGGCTACAGCAATATTCAGATGAGAGATGATGGTTGCTCCCAGTAGGAGAGTTCTAATAGAAGTTGTGAGAAGTGGACGGATCTAAATGTGAAGGCTGACTTGATGTGGGGTATGAGAAAAAGAAAGGAGTTAAATGAAGTTTCCTTTAATCAAGATGGAGAAGATGCAGGTGGCTCAGGTTTGGATACAAGACAAAGAGTTCAGTTTTAGTGAGAATAACTTTGAGGTGTTTGTCACATGTTCAGTGAAGTACTGAGTAGGCAGTTGGATGTACAAGTTAGTCTGCACTTGGAGAGAGAAAGCTGGGTTGAGAATGTAAATTTAGAAATTATCAGGTTATGGACAGCATTGAACTCAATGAGCCTGGATGAGATCACCAACAGTTTGAGTTTAAACAGAGAAGATAAGGGGTTCCAGGATGGAGTCCTGGGACATTTCAACTTTAAACGATAGTGGAGAATGGAAACGGGGAAGTTGGCAGCATAGGTAAATGCCTGTACTCGTCACCTCCCACAACCACATCAAAATTACAACTAAAACAGAGCAACCATCATCCAGAACCACCAGAAAGCTGGCTGAATGGAAGTCCTACAACTAGAGAAGTAAATAAGAAAGCACACTGAGACTGGTAGGAGGTGCAGAGGCGTGGAATGGGCTGGTCCGGCACCCATGTGTGCCGCTTTTTTAATCGGGAGGGAGATCATCTCTGTGGAGGCTGCCAGGAGGAGCAAGGGGTCCCAGAACCACACCAGATCCCCAGCCCAGGGTCCCAGAGCTGGGAAAAGAAATCCCTGTGGTCAGTAAGAACTACAGGTTGTAAAAACCAGTGTGGATTGGGGCTCAGTGACACAGAGGCTGCTGGAGACCCAGCTGTTCCTCTTAAAAGGCCAGCACCACAAACTGAACTTACAAGATCCTGATTCCTCTGAGCTCCAGCACCAGGGCAAGGTTCTTGGGGACACACACATACAAGGAGGAACTGGATTGTCTGGCATCAGGACAGAAACTCAGGGTGGCTTTCTCCCAGACAGAGGTGCTCACAGGGATTATTGTTCCTATGCTGGGACCTCCCAGGTCACAGGGCTGACTGGCAACCATTTCTGTTTGCTCTGCCCTGGTGATTCCCTAAGATCCCACCTCATCCAATTTACAACTCCACCCAAGCTGTGTGCAGTGTATTTTGCATATGAATGGCCTGTCCTTGCTCAGGCTAAGGTGTCTCAAACAAGCTGCAGCTGGGTCAGGGAGTCCCAAACTTATCAATAAAAGGCCTAAGACCTGGCACCAGCACCAGCCTGCCTTGCTTCATAGCTGGGCCGTATCTGGGCACTTCCAAACCTGATACAAAGAGGAGGAATCTGCAGATCTCTCTGTAGCTCCTGCTGGGTAGCCCCAGGCAGTGGCTGACTTTGCACTTCCCTGGAGACCCAAGAGCCAGTGTACCCAGTGGTCAGTGTCAGGCTATACAAGATTACAACCCTACACATCTATAAACAACACACTCAATGAGCAGACTCAGTAAGCACCAAAGCCCCACTGAAGCAAGTCCTGCTCCATAGGGGTGTCTCCTGCACAGCAGCTCTCCCACTGTAGTCACAGCTGGTTCTCACAGCCAATTGGCCTGGAGGTCAATTCCTCCCAGTGACACCAATAGCAATCAAGTCTCAACTACAACAAGACTGTGCTCACAGCCCACAAAGGGGTGCACCTAGAGTTCCCAACTCAGGTGATTGGGGAGACTGAGCCACTGGGCCTTATAGGACACCTACTACACAAGGGCTCTCTACCAACTCAAGGAGACATAGCAGCTCTACCCAATACATAGAAACAAACACAGGGAAGCAGCCAAAATGCAGAGACAAAGAAACATCTCACAAATGAAAGAAATGGAAGAAAGCAAACTACTGGATATAGAGTTCAAAACCACAGTTATAAAGTTACTCAAGAACCTTCTAGAAACCTCCAAAAAAATGGAAAGGACCAGTCAGAAATTAATCATACACTAACTGAAATAAAGAATAATATACAGGGATTCAACAGTAGAGTAGAGGATTCTGAAAATCAAATCAATGATTTGAAATATGAGGAAGCAAAAACCACCCAATCAGAAGAGCAAAAAGAAAAAAGAATCCAAAAATATGAAGATAGTGTAAGGAACCTCTGGGACAACTTCAAGTGTACCAACATTCACATTATGGGGGTGCCAGATGAAGAGAGAGAGCAAGATATTGAAAACCTATTTGAAGAAATAATGACAGAAAACTTCCCCTACCTGGTGAAAGAAATAGACTTACAAGCAAACAAGAGGAACCCAAAGAGGACCACACCAAGACACATCATAATTAAAATGCCAAGGGCTAAAGACAAAGAGAGAATCTTAAAAGCAGCAAGAGAAAAGCAGTTAGTTACTTACAAGGGAATGCCCATAGGACTGTCAGCTGATTTCTCAACAGAAACTATGCAAGTCAGAAGATAGTGGCTAGAAATATTGAAAGTAATGAATAGCAAGGACCTACAACCAAGATTACTTTACCCAGCAAAGCTATCATTTAGAATTGAAGGTCAGAGAAAGAGCTTCACAGACAAGAAAAAGCTAAAGGAGTTCATCACCACCAAACCAGTATTATATGAAATGTTGAAGGGCATTCTTTAAGAAGAGGAAGAAGAAGAAAAAGAAAAAGATAAATAAAATATGAACAACAACGTGGCAACAAATACATACCTATCAACAATTTAATCTAAAAGTAAAAATAAATGAATAAGAAATTTAATGAGCAGAATAAACTAGTGAATAAAATAGAATCAGAGGCATGGAAATGGAACAAACTGACGATTTTCAGAGGGAAGGGAGCGGGAAGAGATTAAACAAAGATCATATATGCATATATGCATTACCTAAGGAGACAGACAATAAAGATTTTTTTAAAAAAAGAAAAGATAGTGGAGAAGAGAAAGAACCAGCAAAGAAAACTGAGAATGTGCCACCACCAAAATAGTAGTAAAACCAAGAAAGGAAGGTTCTTTCTAAGCCAAAAAAAAAAGAAAATACATTGAGGAGGAGAGGGGATGAACTAAAGCAAATACTGCCATGTGACACAAAGACTGAAAGCTGATCATTAATTTGAGCAATATGAAGGTCTTTTTGATCTTGATAAGAACAATATTGTTGAAGGCTTGTGTGAAATGTTGATTAGAATGGATTTAAGAGAGAGTGGAAGAAGAGGAATTGAGACAGCCAGTGCAGATGCCTGTTTTTGAGGGGTTTTGCTACAAAGGGAGTCAAAGACATAGGACAATAATCTGTGGTGGTTGTAGTGCCAAGAGAAGTATTTTGAAGATGGAAGACATTTCAGCATGTTTGTACATTGATGGGAATGATCTGATGGAAAGAAAAAGGAAAGAATGGGGAGAGTTTCTGGAATGCTGTTCCCAGAGGTGAGTGAGTCTTATGCACAAGTAGATGGCTTATTTGGAAACACAGATAATCTATAGTAAAAGGTAGAAAGGTCAAGTCTGTGGGTGCAGTGCTGTGGAAATTCTCTTCTGATTGCTTCATTTCTCTCATTAAAATAGGAAAAAAGCCAGAACCGGTTTGGCTCAGTGGATAGAGCGTCGGCCTGCGGACTCAAGGGTCCCGGGTTCGATTCTGGTCAAGGGCATGTACCTTGGTTGCGGCCACATCTCCAGTGGGGGGCGTGCAGGAGGCAGCTGATCGATGTTTCTCTCTCATCGATGTTTCTAACTCTCTATCCCTCTCCCTTCCTCTCTGTAAAAAATCAATAAAATATATTTAAAAAAAAATAAAATAGGAAAAAAGAAAATCTGTTGTAAGCAGGCTGGAGGAGTAGGTGGAAAAGTAGGAGAAATGAGAGAGTGAATGGTCTGGGAGAGAATGCTATGATTTCCTAGTGGCATCAAAGGTCCACTTGAAGTTTCTAGCCACAAATGTAAAGTGTAATCACGCAGCATGGTGTTTGAAATCCAACTCTTTTTTTTAAATAAAAACGTACCAATTTTATATCAGTATCTACTTTCATTTTTAAATTAAAGCTGTTAGATAATTTCTGTAATTTAGAATTAATTACCAGAGATGAGGAAAATATTAATGAGCTATTAAATACTGACAGTAAGTAAAATTATTGGACCATGCATTTATAAAAGCCATGTTTCATAGTAAAAAGTTCCAATTATATTTAACTGAAGGAAATATCCTTTAGCTTTTTATTTCTAACTAGAGGCCCGGTGCATGAAATACGTGCACTCAGGGGGGGTAGTCCCCCAGCATGGCCTGTGCCCTGCCACAGTACGGGAGCCCCATGAGGTAGGCCCTGCCCACCCATCCAGGGCTCCTCAATGGTAGGCTGGAGCCGGGAGTCCCGCCTCCGTGCCACATGGGGCCGGGAGGCGGGACTCCCAGGATCCCCAGGCAGGCCTCCCAGGTAGGCTCTGTGCCATACACGCAGTGTCAAGCCCAGCCCCACCCACGTACACAGTCCCGCTGTGCACGCAGCGGACGACCGGTTTAGCATATTAGGCTTTTATTATATAGGATTACAACACATTCTCATTTTGACATAATTTATCTTTTTCACCCAATTATTATACCAAACAAAAATTTTCCAAATGTTAAGCTTTTCGTTACCACTTATGAAATATGACTTACTCTTTTAGAGTTCCTTAGGAAAAAAATTGAATTTTTAATTTTCATTTTGAACTTATTTGATAAAAAATTATAGGACATCACTACATGAGTTCAAAAAATGGAATAAAAATTAAAAGTGGTATCTATATTATCAGCAAATTATCAGATAAGACATTTTAACTACTTCATATTTCTTCTTAGCATGAGTAAGAATAAACTGGTTCCAAAGTACTATGAGGGTTGGCATTTTTACTGCAAGGTTTAAATCACAGTGTTACTCTATTCAACAAGTCATATCCAAGTAAATGGCAGTGTTCATAAGTACAAAATTGTTAATAGCTGGTACTCTATACAATCGAGAGAATTTTTTATAAAATTAGATTTTTAAAAAGGCAGAATGTCTGATAATTATCAGTCTCTCAAAGGCTAGAATGAGAAAAATGTAGAAAGTGAAGTACTCACTGATTAATAATATTTTGCTTTGAGAAAGCCAGGAATGATTCTAAGACATAAGCAATAATGATAAAAGATGTAATTAATATGCTGTATCTCTTTTTAAGCCAAAGCACACTTTTCACCTCAGGACAGTTCTCATTTTTACATTCTTAGTTTCCTTTGTCCAGAATAGGACCCCTTTTTGAGCCAGTATTTGAATAGAGTTCATAATCCAAAGTTATTTTTTTCTCCACAGGATGTTTTAAGCTGCAAAATGGAAAATGACTAAGTCAGTTACAAAGAATTTTTAGCATAATAAATGCCAATTTACAATAACTGTCAATAGACTTCTATGCAGAAGTCTAAAAGTTGCTACAGTAGCGGTCAGAACTAACATCTTCCATATGCTCATGCTTTGTTTATTAAATACTATCATAAATCCAGAAAAGAAACCCTACAGGGTCCTTCCAAAGCTGCATAATTTCCCAAATGAGTTTCCTCTGGTTGCGGAGCCTGTTCATTCCTTCCGTCCTTTTTCAGTTGTTTAGCTTTTGCAATATTTTCTTGGCATTTTTGTGTTTTCTTTTGCTCCTTTCCCCAGGCCTCAATCATCTTGGCCAATTTCCAGAACAGTACAGCACTTGCTAGAAACAATGGAGTAAGGGCAAAAATAACTGTTGTAAGGAAGCCATATGGATCCTTTGCAGCCCATTCCACAACATACTCAGCCCAAGCCTTTATGTCAAACATCTTTGTAGCAGTGTTAGGAAAAGGCAACTTATGCTTGAGTTGTGATCTCTAACTTTGTCCTGGATTGGTGAGCCAATTACAATTTCAGATGGATGACCCCTGGTTGGTTGTCTTCTTTAGCTCTACTACACACATCTGAGAGAAGGTTTAAATCCTATATACTTGGACTCGGATCCCAATTCCCAACTCCTGAAATCCAACTTTTAAATAACTCTACAGAGAATCAGTGTTCCCAATAACAAAACTAATTTGCTTAACTGGATCTGTCCTCATTTTAAAAATAACTTTTCATACAGAGAAAAATGTACAAACTTATTTATGTACTTGTCTATTTATTTATTTACTTATTTGCTGCCTCTCCTATGAATGGTAATAAATAGGAAATTGCCAAAAGTGAGCCAGAGAAACAGGAAGAATAAGCTTTGTTAATCAATCCTGAAAAATCAAGAGCATCCTCTAGTTCTTTCTTTATAAGTTCCGGATCCATCATTGGTCTTCAGTTACCATTTTGTGCAAAACACTGTCTTCAGCCTTAAGGGGGTGAACATAAGTTCAAGTTTCTTCCCTTATGGGAGAGAAAATGATTTGCCAGGTTTTCTGACATGACTAGAGCCCAACCATGTTTAGGTTCATGCATTTAGTTGTGAACCCAAAGAAAAGCATTGATCTGGACTCATCTTAGGATGTCTGGTTGATGCAAAACTTATCCTGTACTTACAGGAAGGTATAGTTTATGTTGTAGCAGGTCTCGAGAGCTACTCTGTTGTGTTGGTTAGGTGTCCACTGAGCTCTGTCTTGTGCCTTTGGAGGCTGATGCAAAGTCTGACACAATCACTCTTGGCTCCACTCTTGCTTTTCAGGGTTGGGGAGCTGAGTACCATCGCCAGGATGTCACGAGCACACCTTGCTGGATTGAGATTCATCTTCACGGGCCACTGCAGTGGTTGGACAAAGTTCTGACTCAAATGGGCTCTCCACATAACCCGATTTCTTCAGTGTCTTAATAGTTAGGTCTTAATCCCCATTTTTATAGAACAGATGCGGTTGCAGGCAGTGGCTTATATCATTTCAGATTTGCAACTAAAGTGTCTAAGTATATGTGTAAATACATATATACTGTTCATCTATTTTATCACCATTTGTTTTCTGCTTTCTAGTTAAGCTGATGCCATTAGAAAAGCAGGTTTTTTGCGCCTATGATGTAAGAAGCAGCAGCTTTATTTGTGGGAGGAAACAAAGAAAGGCAACTCTGTCAATAGTATTTAAAGGGTGTTGGCAGAATAAAAGGCAGCTTTAGTCAGCCATGTCAATATAAGGCAGGTTGTGTGGCCTACCAGAAAAATACTAAAACTGTTTATATAGCAAAAGTCAGGTACTAGCAGCACTAGAGTAAATAATGCTTTTAGACAAAATGTAGCAATCAAACTCATTTAATTTAAATGATTTCACTTTTAGTACTATTGGCAAGAAAAAATATCAAGTTTATATAATCAATTATGTAAGATAAGACACATAAACTTTATTTCTGAAGTTGAAATACTTATACCTGGACAATTGTGCTCATATTAAGGGTTCATTTTAAACAAATTTAAAATGTGATTGGAAAAAAAACTGTGAAGCTGAAGTCATGTTCCCTCATAATCTACGACTGTAAAAAAGCAATGAGTCTAATATGGCAAGATAAATATGAAAATAGCATGAAATGAGCTATATTCCCAAACTGTAAGACCAGAACTTAGTCCCAGAATCACCCAAGGAGATTCTTGCTTTCCACATAGGAAATGAGGCTCATGATTTGCTGGCTGTTCATGCAGGCAGTCCTGCAGACTTTTGAGTCTGCACAGGGAGCTCTAAGACCACGTGTGTAGGTCCTGTAGGAAGAAGAAGCAGGTAATAACAGGAGGGTTGGACAAAAGCATCATATGTTTACTTACACCTTCTCACATTCCCACATTAAAAGTCTCTGGGCGATGGCCCTCCTTTTGCCTTATTTACCTCACCTGTTGGCAAATATTAACTATTTATAGGTTACTAAAACAATGGTGAAGATTTTTGAGAAAATCAAGACACATTACTGAGATCAATTTATGAGTTATTTTACTTAGTGTCTCTATTGAATAAATTATCTACTGGTCAAATCTGGTAGGCTCTTATAAAGCTAAATTCTCACACCTGGAAATAACTTCCCAAGTAAAGTGATAATAATTTCATAATCTCTACAATTTCTGGGGAACAGTAGTATTGAATAATAGGACATTTAAAAAACACACAATATTAAAAACCTGTTCTTATTTACCCTTGGATAATAAAGAGGAAAATCCCCCAAATTTCTAGGTACTCTTATATATGTAAATATAAGTCCCACCCACTAAACACTGCATTCCTTGAAAAAATATATCACACCCTCTTAAAAATGTATAATTTAAGAAGGCAATTATGCTTGTAACAGATGGTACTTCAGTAATCCAAGAGGTTTCTTCATTTATACATTCTATCTCAACTCTTTGTAGCTTAGTGAACACAGTAGTTATTTCTCATTAAATTATATTCAAGGTAGAAATGATGATGTGAAAAAGATGAGTGAGTTACTACTGTCACCTCTTATGACTAGTGTTATATAATAGAAACTTTCATATATACAATAGAAAATAAATATTACATTTTACATGAAGACTAGGTAACCCATTTAGTGTAGTTCATTGTTCATCAACTATGTATTGTGCACCTGTATGTGCCAGGTACAATGTTAGGTGCTGTAGAATCAAATGTAAACAAGAGACAGCCCAGCCCTTGGGTTGAGAGTCTAATATTATATCTGTTTGTGTACACATCCTCATATTCCAGAACTTGCAAAACAAAACAGAACATACCATCTTCCTTAGCTTAAAAAATGTATTGGTTTCTTAATTATCTCTTTTGAATAATTTCCCTTCTCTTCTGATCATTTAGGTAATGGATGAAGGCTTCCTTGGGTAAATGCTATTTTTCTTCTGTCTAAAAAAGAAGGTTTTCTCCTCCTGTTCCTTTTATTTTCTAATAATTTTCCATCTCCCCTTTTCCCTGGAAAGGGCATTAATATGGCTGGTGAATCTTTCTCATACGAGTATCATTCCATGAGAGAACAGCAAGTACACCACGTGGTTTTTGATCCAGAGATCAAACATAGCTTTCCTTCTTTTTTAAAAAAAATCTTTATTGTTCAGATTATTACAGTTGTTCCTCTTTTTCCACTCATAGCTCCCCTCCACCTGGTTCCCACCTCACCCACTGCCCTTACCCCCGCCCACTGTCCTCATCCATAGGTGTATGATTTTTGTCCAGTCTCTTCCCGCACCCCCAAAACCCCTTTCCCCCCCGC
>NW_005356087.1:1098397-1107291 GCF_000412655.1 Myotis brandtii
CTTGGATCTCTAAGGAGGTGCTAATTTAGCCTCTGCCTGAGGCTACCCAGCAGGAGCTACGAAGAGATCTGCAGATTCCTCTTCTTTGTTTGGGGTTTGGAGGTGCCTAGATGAGGCCCAGCTATGAAGCAATGCAATCTGCTGTGGTGCCTTGGGCCTTCTTTTGGATGTTCTGTGTCTCTCTGACCCAGCTGCAGTTTGTTAGGTAATTGTAGATTGCAAAGGGCCAGGTCATTCATTTTCAAAAGCCTCTGCCACAGCTTGGGTGTGGTGGGGTCTCAGGGAATCAACAGGGCAGAGCAAACAGGTATGGCTTATCCTCAGTCCTGCCCTAAGAGGTCCCAGGTCTCAGTGTCCCGCAGTAATCGCTGCAAGCACCTCTGAGAGAAAGCCGCCCTCGAGTTCCGACTGATGCCAGACAGTCCAGTTTCTCCCCGTATGAGTCTGGGTCCCCAGAGACTCGCCTGGAACTGGAGTCCAGGGCCGTCGGGAGTTTGTGACTCCCTCCCGAATGAAAAAGACAACCGACTCCTCAGTTGCCAGCCCTTTCCACGTGCACCTCCGTACCTCTGCACCTTCCGCACCTCCTCTGAGTCTCAGTTTGCTTTTCCCTTTCCTTCTAGTTGTAGAATTTCCACTCAGTCAGCCTTCCTGTGGTTCTGAATGATGTCCATTTTGTCTTTTAGTTGTATTTTTGAAGTGCTTGTGTGAGACAGCAATTTCAGGTGTTTACCTATGCCGCCATCTTGGTTTCTCTGTCAAACATAGCTTTCGTGATCAAAATTATCCTCTGAGCCCTAGCCAGTTTGGCTCAGTGGATAGAGTGTCAGCCTTCGGACTGAAGGGTCCCAGGTTCGATTCCAGTCAAGGGCACATGCCCTGGTTGCAGACTCAATCCCCAGTAGGGGACGTGCAGGAGGCAACCAATCAATGGTACTCTCTCATCATTGATGTTTCTATCTCTACCTCTCCCTTCCTCTATGAAATTAATAAAAATATATTTAAAAAATTATCCTCTGATAATCTTATACCTTTACAGAATTAGTCAGAACTGATTATTTATAAATGACATTTAAAAAACTTGGATTTGTATACAACTTTTGGAAACTAGGACAAAATATTCCAGTGAACCTGAAATATTTATTTGAAAATAAATAATTAAAATGGTACGTAAACATCATCATCAGTCATATCTCCCCAAAAGCCTTTATTAGGATATGTGTGAAATTCAGAGAATTTAGAATTGATGAGAAGTTAACCCTTCAGTTATTGTAACATAGACACATTTTAATCAGTCTTTAAAATTTTTTTGCTGGAGAAGTTGCCAAAAGCTATAATGTAGTATTTTATTTTAGAATTAGAGGCGCAGTGCACAAATTTGTGCACTAGTGGGGTCCCTCGGCATGGCCTGTGGATCGGGCCGAAACCGGCTCTCTGACATCGCCTGAGGGTCCTGGATTGCAAGAGGGCATAGGCCAGGCTGAGGGACCCCACTGGTGCACAATCGGGGCCCGTTTAGCTCAGTCCCAATCAGCTGGACCCCAGCAGCAAGCTTACCTACCGGTCGGAGCATCTACCCTCTGGTGGTCAGTGCACATCACAGCGAGCGGTTGAGCAGCCTTAGCATATCATTAGCATATTACACTTTGATTGGTTGAGCAGCTAACCAGTTGACTGGACACTTAGCATATTAGGCTTTTATTTTATAGGATTACAAATGTGTTCAT
Source organism: Myotis brandtii (assembly GCF_000412655.1). Taxonomy (NCBI): domain Eukaryota; kingdom Metazoa; phylum Chordata; class Mammalia; order Chiroptera; family Vespertilionidae; genus Myotis; species Myotis brandtii. Next base: position 1,100,125 of record NW_005356087.1, read on the forward strand.
TGCATTCATTCCTTGAAGTAGACAATACAAAAAAAGTAATAGCATTCTTTTATAGGATAAGTAGCAAAGTGGACATGCTAAGCCAGTAAATGCATCAGTTGAGCTAAACATGTTCAACGTTGCCATGGAGAAGGTTTATACATAAAGAATAATAACATTCTCTATATCACAAGACAGAAGTTTATCCTGTTGTTCAAGCCTATTTTGTTTTGTTTTGTTTTTTGGTGTGTTTTTTTCTTGTTAAAAAATTGAGATGTGAAAAGTGTTAGGTGATATTTTAATAGATATTAAGCTAGATTCAAAATGTCAGACTACCAGAAGTCACGTCTACTTCACTTGTTTTATTGAGGGGTACATTGCAACCATAAAAGCATGCAGAGTGAAGAATTTGACACATTTAAAAACATTGAAGACCTATACCAAATAAGTGTGTTTTATTTTCAGTTGTAATAATAAAGAAGATAACTAAAAAAATAATAATAATATCTACCTGTGCTTTGGAACTATAACAATGTCACTGTTCAACACATTGACTGTATGTTTTATTTTGATTACACTACGTATAAGTCTGGAAAAGTTGGAATACAATGTAACATTTAAATTCCCTTTATGTTGTCTTCTAAGGAACTGAATACCCCATAACAAAAACACAAGCATTTTATAAATATCACTTGCTAGACTTTAAGCACCTGCTTAATTTTTAATGGGCCCTGAATATTTGTTATGTATATTTAGTAATTACAGCAAAATATAACATGCATTCCAAATTTTGTATTTTAACAGCATTCAAGATTAGTTGATCCTGGCGTGTGTTAAGGATGAGCTCAAATCAATGTAAAACACAACAAAAAACACTACTTCTATTTAAGTCATATTTTTAATTATAATATGTACGTTTCAACTATTCTTCAAATGCACAGCTGTACTGTTTTGATTGTTTATAATAAAGAATACTGTACCTACATGTCTTCTGGCTCATTTTCCCCTGCAAACCTCATAGCAGGATTCACTGCATGTGGGTTCTTTGAATTATCTTAAACTATCTTGTTTTGAAAGTGGAATGTTTTTAAAGTCCAATATGCTATAGATAATGATTTTAAATTAAGCATCTTGGAATGACTGGCATTAAATATAGAATCTTGAAGATACTTTGCTGTTATTTTAGAGAGGATATGCATAGAAGCTTTTTTTCTGAATAGTAGCAAATATTAAGTGATACTGCAGTATATAGGAAAGAATGAACAATTATCCTATCTAATAAAAGAGAAACATGGTAATTAGCCGTACGACCGCTACCATTCCCATTGGCTAATCACTGAGATATGCAAATTAACTGCCAACTAAGATGGCGGTTAACCGCCAACAAAGATGGCGGCTAATTTGCATACTGCAGGCAGGATGGGACAGCGCCATCCTGCCTGCCCCTCCGCCATCCAGGCCTGCTATCTGTGACCTGGATGGCAGGTGACCCAACCCAGGGCTGGCGGGGGTGACCACAGCTGTCCCCTACTGGCCAAGACCCCAACCGGCTCTCCCACCAGCAGACCAGGGCTGGCGGGGCGGCTTCGGATTCCGCCCGCAGTCACGCCCCACGATCCTTTCCTGCCAGCAGACCGGGGCTGGGGAGGCAGCTGTGGCTTCCGCCCGCAGTCACGCCCCCAACCCGGGACCGGCTCCCGCTGGCAGACCAGGGCTGGCCGGGCGGCTGGGGTGGTGTGGTTGTCATCACAGCTGAGGAAAGGGCAAATAGCAATATTAAAATATTTCCTCTAATTCCCTTTCAATGTGCACGAATTTCGTGCACCGGGCCACTAGTATTATTATAAATATATATTGCTATACATTACCTATAAGAAAAATGGTAAAGAAGGCTAATGGGGAAAAACTACAATGAAATCCAGGAAGATCTCTAAAAATATAAGTTGTCAATTCCCTCCATTTAAATTTCTTTGCAGTCCTAACACAAAGGGAAATATGTAACTATTTTGAGAAACTTACCCTTTTATTAACTTGAAACTTGATCAAGGTTTTTCTCTTCTCTTCTCTTCTCCTTTTCTCTTTTCTTTTCTTTTCTTTTTTTCTTTTTTCCCCCCTGGCCTGGTAACAGTTGCTTAGACATCATCTAGATATGCCAAGGTTTCAGATTGATCCCTGGTCAGGGCACATACAAGAATCAACCAATGAATGCAGCAGTAAGTGGAACAACAAATCTATGTCTTTTTCTCTCTCCTTCTCTTTCTCTAAAATCAATCAATAAAAAATTTTAAAAAAGAAAGCACTTCTTTTTTAAACAAAATGTTTTTTCTTAAAAAAAAAAGAAATAAAAAGAAATGGAGCTCTTTATTCAAAAGGACTATTTCATGGAATTCCAAAATTTAAGCAAATGAAACATATTCTAAGTCAGACAGATATAGGTGGGGATTAAGAAAATTCCAGTTTAAGCTGTAAATTTATGGAGAGCAGTGATTGTATCTTGTTTGTTTTTGCATCTCTCAGAGTGCCTGACCCTGTTTTTGCATCTAGTGTTTGGTATTGGCATTTAAAACACTAAGAGGTAGAGATTTTTAATATATTATGGCATACATATAAAACAGTGATTTTCAACTTTCTTTATCCCATGGCAGACATAATTAATTACTAAAATTCTGTGGCACACCAAAAATATATTTTTTGCTTATCTGATAAAAAAAGGATATAATTTTGATTAATTCACACCAGATAGCTATTGTTGTGTTGGCTGTTGTCATTTTTTTATTTGACAATCTAAGGGAAAAGAGGTCGGTGTCCCTGACTAAATAGTCAGGTATTGCATATTTTTAAGATGTTGTGGCACACCAGTTGACAATAGCTGACATAAAATACTGTCTTTAAACATTAGTCCATCTTAGAGAAGGAGTATTCTTATCATCCTAGAAACTTTCACATCTTTACTTATCAGATGGTTCTTATGCATCAGCTCCTACTAGATAGGCACTATGGATAACAATGACAACACAGTTTCTGCCTTAAAGAAGCTTACCAGTTTGTGGGGGAGAATGAACAAGTAAACCAATAAAGGTCAGTGTGACAAGCTGCTGGGGGACCGAGGCATGACATCTCCATCAGGCCCTGGGTGGGTACCCAGGAAGGCTTCTGGGCTGATCCAACTTGCCTTCCTTCCCATCAGTTCCTTTAGTCATTCTAGACATTCCCAAACAAGGTTAGGTGCCTATTCTCTGTACTCCCATCATAAATTGTGCTCATCAATGGTCAGTTATCAAGTCTTTCACCACATTGTTTACTTGTCCATCTCTCTACCAGGCAGGGAGCTCTTTGTGGGCAAACATTGTGTATTCATGCTCATCATTCTCTAGGTATTGTTTGTTTAGAAAGGCATATGAGTTCACATTGTAAAGGCAGAAATTGTATTTGTTTTAAAATTCTCCTTTTTAAAAATCAGCAAGTATTCCTCTCTTCAAAATAAAAATAATTGCAAGTCCAGTGACTATGCTGCAGCTAGTGGGAATGAGAGAAGCAGGCTTGTGGTTTAATTTGGAAATTCAGTTGACCCTTGAACATGCAGGGTTGGGGCACTGATCCCCAGGCAGTTGAAAATACACATATAACCTTTGATTCCCCCAAAACTTAACTAATAACCTACTGTTGACCAGAAGCCTTACTGATAACAGTCAATTGGCATATATTTTGTATGATATATGCCATGGTCTTATATATATATAAGTTTGGCATCTTCGCTGGCGCCCCACCCCCTTCACCCGGGGCCGGCCCAGCACTCCCCTTCCCCCCATGCCCGTCAGTGTTTTAATAACACAAAATGCAAGTACAAAACATTGTACAAGTATGCTTTTTACTACATGGAAGTGATATACATTTTGTATGATATACATATTATATACTGTATTTTACCCAAAAAAAAGTAAGCTGGAAAAAAACTGTTAAGAAAATCATAAGGGAGTGATGTCAGCATCATGGCAAAGGGAGAAGATTCCTTTATTTTTCCCTTTAAATCTACAAGTTGGGCAACTATAACACAACAATGGATCCCCTGCTCGACACATAAACGTGCCTGAGAAATCCACACAACTGTGCATCTGAAAGTGGATTTATTGGAATGAGTAGGGAAAGCAGGAAAGGGGGAGGACAGGGACAGTAGTGCAGTCACAGTTTGGTGCCACCTACAGCTTCAGTGAGGGTGGTAGCACTAGAGAAGTCTGGCTGAAGCCCCCACACTATAGCCTGGAGTGGAAGAGGCGCAGAGGGAAAAGGCAGCTCACTTTTCTCCTCCCCATTGCAACCCAGCCTGGTAGAAGCAGTGGGACACTTTAAACAGTACAGTGTTGCTGGCTGCCATTGGTGGCAGGGTGACAGAGTCATGAAATTGTGAACTTGCCTTACTTGCTCTGCCCATCCCAGCAGAGCCCGGCACAGGTAGTAAAAACACTTCCAACAACACAGTGGGTCCAGTGGCTATTGGCAATAAAGAGGCAGTGCTGGGGGCCCACAAAACAGGTTGTATACTACCTTCCACATTCCCCCACCATGGAGATGATGCCCAGTGTCTGAGGCAAGGTGGTCTTAGAGGTCCACCCAACACACCAGTATGTGGCATTTTCCTCAACAGATGTGAAGCCACTTCACCATGATCCCAGAGGCAGAAATAGCATGGGTGAGAAAATAAAAATGTGCTATAGCACCATCTACAGTAAAACAAAATAAATTATCCTACCTATCAATCTGCTGAATTGCTAAGAGCAAAATAATATCTAAGCAAGAAAATAGTTTACTACCTCAAATGTACAGGCAGAGAAACAATCCATCAAGTACCATGAATAACCAAGGTAACATGGAAATATATAAAATGAAATTTTCCAGAAACCAAACCTAAAGTCATGGAAGTCTACAGTTTAGATTTGTAGTTATGAACAAACTCAATGAGATTCAAGAAAATGGAGAAAGGCAGTTCAGTGGACTCAGGAATAAAATTAGTGAGCAAAAGGAGTACTTTACCAAAGATATTAAAACTATAAAAAAGAACCAAACAGAAATGCTAGAGCTGAAGAACTTAATAAAATGAGATGAGGAATGCATTAGAGAGCATTAGAAATAGAGCAGGGCAGATGGAAGAGAGAATTAGCGAGCTTGAAGAGAAACCTAGAAATGACTCAGGAGGAAGAAGAGAACTGAGTTTAGAATATGAAATAACTCTATGAGAACTATCTGACTATATTAGAAAGAGCAACATAAGACTAATGGGGATATACCAGAAAGATAAGAGAAGGGAATGGAGAGACTATTCAAAGAAATTGATGAGAATGTCTCAAACCTATGAAAAGAACTGGACTTTAGAATATGAGAAACTAACAAAACACCTAATTATCTTCATGCAAAAAGACCTTCTCCAAAACACATTTTATTAACACTGTCAAAAATAGACACTCAATGAGATTCACGAAAATGGAGAAAGGCAGTTCAGTGGACTCAGGAATAAAATTAGTGAGCAAAAGGAGTACTTTACCAAAGATATTAAAACTATAAAAAAGAACCAAACAGAAATGCTAGAGCTGAAGAACTTAATAAAATGAGATGAGGAATGCATTAGAGAGCATTAGAAATAGAGCAGGGCAGATGGAATGGAAGGAGATTTGACTTGGGTGGTGAACACACAACACACTATACAGATGATGTATTATATAATGGTAAACCTGAAACCTGTATAATTTTATTAACCAATGTCACCAAAAAATTAAATAAAAAGAAAAAAACAGTCAAAAATTAATGACAAAGAAAGAATTCTCAAGGCATGCACGAGTGGAGGGGGAGACCATAATCTACAAAGGAAATCCCATTAGATAATCAGATTTTTTAGTAGAAATATTACAAGCCAAGAGAAAGTGGAAGGAAATATCAAAAATATAAAGAGAGGAACCATTACTCAAAGATAATATATCCAGCAAAACTATCCATTAGATATGAAGGAAAAATAAAGGCTTTCTCCAAAAAACAAATGCTGAGATAATTTACCACCACAAGATCTGCATTACAAGAAATGTGGAAGGAGGTCTTTAAACATAAACAAAAAGACAAAAATTTAAAAACATTTAAGATGACTAACAAACAGAAGTAATTATTGCAACTGTACTTCATAAGAGGACATTAAACACTTAATTATAACAAAAGTTAAAGGGTGGAAAAGACATTAAAAATAACTATAGCCCGGCTGGCATGGTTCAGTGGTTGAGCATCAACATATGAACCAGGAGGTCACGGTTCCACTCCCAGTCAGGACACATGCCTGGGTGTGAGCTTAATCCCCAGTGTGGGGCATGCAGGAGGCAGCCAAGCAATGATTCTATCTCATCATTGATGTTTCTATCTCTCTCTCCCTTCCTCTCTGAAATCAATAAAAATATATTTTAAAAAAATAACTATAACTATTGTTGAGAGAACCAAGATGGCGGCATAGGTAAACACCGGAGTTTGCTGCCTCGAACAACCACTTCAAAAATACAACTAAAAGACAGAACGGACATCATCCAGAGCCACAGGAAGGCTGGCTGAGTGGAAATCCTACAACTAGAAGGAAAGAGAAAACCATACCGAGACTCAAAGGAGGCGCAGTGCGGAAGTAAAATACTAAGGTGCGGAGGTTGCATGAGGAGCGGGCTGGAGGCTGAGGGTGCAGTTGTCGTTTTCAATAGGGAGGGGGTCTCAGACTCTGAGCTCCAGTTCTGGGCAAGTCTCTAGGGACCCAGACTCATACGGGAGAAGCGGGACTGTCTGGCAGCGGAACTCGAGGGCAGCTTTCTCTCTGAGAGGCTTGCAGCGATTACCGGGACATTGAGAAGCAAACCTCTGAGGGCAGGACTCAGAGGAGCCATAACTGCTAGCCCTGTTGATCCCTGCAGGGAGGCTTTTGCTGAATAGCCGCAGGAAAAGGCTAGATTAGCACCTCCCTAGAGATCCAGGAGCCAGGAAGCCCGAAGGTCAAAGTGGGACTATCCAGTTTGCAGCTCCTTGGAAACATAAAAGACATACTCAGGGGGCAGACTCAGTGAGCACCAAAGCCCCACTGAAGCAAGTCTTGCCCCAGAGTGGTGTCTCCAGCACAGAAGTTCTCCCACTGCAGACACAGCTGATTCTCACAGCCAATTGACCTGGAGGTCAATT
>NW_005356087.1:1108299-1114077 GCF_000412655.1 Myotis brandtii
AATCTAAAAATCAAGTGAATAAATAATCTGATGAACAAAATAAACTGGTGAATATTATAGAATCAGGGGCATAGAAAGGGAGTGGACTGACAATTCTTGGGGGGGAAGGGGTGTGGGGGGTGCAGGAAGAGATTGGACAATAATCATGCACCTATGGATGAGGACAGTGGGTGGGGAGTGAGGGCTGAGGGTGGGGTGGGAACTGGGTGGAGGCGAGTTATGGTGGGAAAAAAGAGGAACCAATGTAATAATCTGAACAATAAAGATTTAATCAAATTGAAAAAAAAGAAAATAATATGAAGTGATATGAAAAAATAGCAAATAAAGTTCCAAAACATATAAAAAAATAAATAACTATAACTATTGCAATCTTGTTTAAAAATACACAACATAAAAACAGATAATTTGTGACAACAAAAACATAAAAGGAGGAGGAAAAGGACTGAATGTGTACAGATCAATGTACATAAGAGGCAATCAGAAGAAAAAGGACTATTATTGTATGAGACATCTTTGACAAACCTAATGGTAACCACAAAACAAAAACCCAGACCTGAGACATGAAACATACAAAAAGAGAAAATTAAAATAAATTTTATAGAAAACCACCAAATTAAAATAGCAGACATAAATACAAGAGAAAAGAAACAAGGGAGCCAGTTTGGCTCAGTGGATAGCACGTTGGCCTGCAGACTGAAGAGTCCCAGGTTCAATTCTAGTCAAGGGCTGTACCTCGGTTGCAGGCTTGATCCCCAGCCTTGGTCAGGGCACCAGTGGGAGACAACTAATCAATGTGTCTCTCTGTCTCTCCTCTGCTCTTCCACTCTCTCTAAAAATCAATGAAAAAAATATCCTCAAGTAAGGTTTAATGAAGAAGGAGGAGGAGGAGGAGAGGAGGAGAAGGAGGAGGAGGAGGAGGAGGAGCAGGAGAAACAACAACAATGGAGACACAGACTATCAGAAAACAAAAGAAAATGCCTGTATTCAGTTCTCATATATCAATAATCAGGCTAAATGTAAATGTACTGAACTCACCAGTCCAAAGACACAGAGTGGCAAGATGGATTATAAAAAGAAGACCCAACTATGTGTTGTCAGCAGGAGACTCATCTCAGCTCCAAAGGCAACATCAGCTCAAAGTGAAGGGATGGAAGATGATACTCCAAGCAAATGTAGCAGTAGTTTCACCTGACAAAATGGATTTCAAGATAACAAGGCTAATAAGAAACAAATATGGGCATTTTATAATGATGAAGGGGATAATTCACCAAAAAGATATAACATCAATATATATGCACCCAACCTGAGAGCACCAACATATATAAAGGAAATACTAATAGACCTAAAGGGAGAAACTAACAAAAATATAATTATAGTAGGGGACCCAATGCCCCACATCCAAATTGGGAATGAAGAAATAAACTGTTACTATTTGCAGATGAAATGATTCTATATAGAGAAAACCCTAAAAAAGATCCCACAAAAATATTAGAAACAATAAATACAAAAAGCAGATACATTTCTATATACTAACAACCAAATATCAGAAAGAGAAATGAAGGAAACAATCTCATTTACAATAAAATAAAAAGAATAAAATACCAGCCCTGGTTGGTGGCTCAGTCCATGCACTGAGAGATCACCAGTTTGATTGTGAGTCAGGGCACATGCCCAGGTTGCAGGCTTGATTCCCAGTAGGTGGTGCGCAGGAGGCAGCTGATCGATTCATTGATGTTTCTCCCTTCCTCTCTCTCCAAAATCAATAAACACGTATTTTAAAAAAATTAAAAAGAATAAAATAGCTAGGAATAGACTTAACAAAGGAAGTGAAGGACCTATACACTGGAAACTACAAGACATTGTTGAAAGATATGAAGAAGATAAAGAAATGGAAAAATATTCAATGTTCATGGATTGGAAGAATTCACATTGTTAAAATTTCCATATTACCTAGCAATATACAGATTTAATGCAATCCAAATCAAAATATCAGAAGCATTTCTTACAGAAATAGAACAAACAAAAAATCCTCCAATTTGTATGGAACCACAAAAGACTTGGAATAGCCAAAGCAATTCTGAGACAAAAGAACAAAGCTGAGGTGTCACACTTCCAGACTTCAAACTATATTTCAAAGCTACAGTAATAAAACCAGTAAAAACAGAAAAAACAGACATAAGACCAATGGAATGGAATTGAGAGCCCAGAAATAAACCCACACATACATGGGCAAATAACTTTCAAAGAAGGAATCAAGAATAGAAACTGAGAAAGGAAAGAAGACTAATATATGGTGCTGGGGAAACTGGAAAGCCTCATGCAAAAGAATGAAACTAGGCTGCTGTCTGATAGCACATACAAAAATTAACTCAAAATGTATTAAAGACTTGAATATAAGCCTGGAAACAATAAAATACATAGAAGAAAGCATAGGCAATAAACTTATGAACCTTGGTCTCAGAGGGGTTTTTTGTGTGTGTGAAATTGACAATAAAGGCAAGAGAATTAAAAGCAAAAATAAATGAATGGGATTACAGTAAACTAAAAAGCATCTGCACAGCAAAGAGAAACCATTAAGAAAACAAAAAGACAACCAACCAAATGGGAGAAGATATTTGCAAATAAAACCTCTGAGAAGGGACTATTATCCAAACTAGATAATACAACTATTATCTATACAACTCAATATTTTTTATTATTTTATTTTTTATATTATTTATTTGTATTATAATACAGCTCATACAACTAAACAACAATCCAATTAAAAATGGACAGAGGAAAAAAATGGCGGAGGTATAGACGGACGTGTCCCGTGCCTTGTCCTGGAACAGATAAGGGTGAGCAGCTGAAGCGGGTAACATACAGCCTGAATAAGCAGAAGATATTCAGCTGGGAGACAGTTTGCAGCCAGGAAAGGTGGAGGACTCCCGGAGAAAGGGGACGGTTGGAGACAGCGGCTGGAATCTCTCCCGGAGTGCCAGCTCAGCCGCGGAGACCGCGCCATCTTGAGTGGCTGTTACTGGAAGCGTATTCATCCAAAGTCCCGGCATCCAGAGATCGGCTGCTAACCCAGAAACACCGGATCTGGGACATCACGACTATGTGGAGCCCTGCTTCTTCTCACGGAAAGGTCAGACTTCACCTGAAGGTGCGGTTTGCAATTCAGGTTGGGGAGAGGAACGTGCGCGGGGAGGTCTGCGCCCCACAAAGCACGACTATGAGCCCTGCTTCTTCTCACGGAAAGGTCAGACTTCACCTGAAGGTGCGGTTTGCAATTCAGGTTGGGGAGAGGAACGTGCGGGGGGAGGTCTGCGCCCCACAAAGTCCGCGGCCTTTGGGGCCAGCGTGATCTGCGAGTGTGGAAGGACTCCCACAGGGCTGGTGGCAGAAGGGAACACTAAAAATCAGCCCATAGCTGGACTGGATGCAAAAAGGCAGACTCGGATTTTGCCAGTGTGCTGGCTGCTTGGTGTCAGGGGAGAGAGGGCAGGCGGAGGAGACTTCTCACAGAGCTGGAAGGTGGAGGGTTGCGAATTCGCGCAACTTCTCAGGCTCTTGTTTTTCTCTCCTCCCCTTAAATATTTGCCTTTGATTATTAAACCCGGTGCATGGGATTGCCCAGTTGGGGACACTCGCAGAGACTGTAGAGGAAAGTTATTTTTGTGGAAGCTGGGAGACAGAGCAGGGAGTAATGATTAAAGAATCAGCTCTGGGCAGTGGACTTTCCCAAACCAGTTTTAAGTACAATAGAGAAAATAAACCCTAACTACTGGATAGAAAGGACTGATAGCCTCGGAGGTCAATCCAGACACACTGCCACCCAGAGGCAGAGCCACGAACTGACTCTTCTGTAAATACAAATAAAGGCAGTCTGGGAAACAAATACAACCTGCTTTAAAATCAGGACTGTGGTTTACAACAACAGAGGAACAGTGTATCGCAGGGAAATTCAACACTCTCCTGAATACCTGGCAGGACTAAGGCGTGCCAGACAGAAGAGTAGAAGAATTGAAGGACCTTCACTACTGCACATTTTTATTTTTATTATTCTTTTTTCACCTTTTAATAAAGAAACCAATTTTTTTTCTTTTTTCATCACCTGATTTTACCCTTTTAATTACTACACTTTTATTTTTAACCAGTATTATTACTACTACCATTTTACCATTTTTAAAGTGTCATTTTATTTTTTTTTTTATTTTGAGATTAGTGTTCTACATTCTATTTTCATCATTCCTTTGGCATCATTTTTCTCTACCTCAATGTTACCTTTATGCCAAAACTCTCTTCCTCACTTTTCCCCTTTTGTTGTCCTGTTTCTCTTACCTCATTCCTGCTTTAGATTTTCCCTATTCCATCTTTTGACCCCCTGTCAAAATTTCACCCTACTTATATATCCAATTTCCAATCCCCTGCTCTAAATCCATATACATCTTTCCCTTATCTTTCTTCACTATCCAATTTTTTTCTCTCTCTCTATTGTTTTGTTGTTGTTTGCTTGATTGTTGAGTATATTGGGTTTTTTATGCTTGTTTGTGAAGTTGTTTTGCTTTTTCTTTTTATCTTTCTGTTGGGTTTTTTTCCTCTTTTCTCTCTTTTTTTCCCTCTTTTTTCCTTTTCTGGTTATTTTTGTGCTTCTGTTTTCCCTTGCCTCACTTGATATTAGTGGTTGTTTGTAGTTTGCATTCATCTCCAGGGATCTGTTGCTGGAATTTGTTGGGATCAGTGGTGGTTCTATCGGAGTTTTCTCCCCATATAGTCTCTTCCCCTCTTATATTTCATTCTCTCTCTTTTCTCTCTTACTTTTTTTCCCCTCTCTTTTCCCAATTTCATTTTTGCACTCCTTTTTTTTCTTTTTCTCTTTTATCTTTTTCTCTTCTTTCTTCCTTATCCCCTAATTCTCTTTGCTCGGGGGGTCAGCTTTATTGGGGTTATTAATATCGTGAATACATTTGTATTCAGTGCCTTGTGCATTGTGCCTTGTTATGTTGTATTTTGTGCCTTTAAATTAACGCAGCAGAGAGAGAAATACATAACCAAACACCTGGAGAACAGAGATCAGGGGGAGACAAAGAAACAGCCCGCATACAAAAGAAAGGAGGAATCACCAGAAAAGGAAGGAAAGGAAATGGAGGCAAGCAATATGACAGAGAAAGAATTCAGAGAAGTGGTCATGAGGTCACTGAAAAGGATGGAAGACACATTCAACAATATGCGTAGAAACCAAGAAGAAATGAAGAAGAAGCAAGAAGAAATGAAAAAATGACATCACTGCAATAAAGAACTCAATAGAAAGCATCAACAGTAGACTAGAAGAAGCAGAGGACCACATCAGTGAGCTAGAAGACAAGGTAGGAAAAAATACCCAAGCAGAGCAGCTTCTAGAAAAAAAATTAAAAAGCAGGAGGAGAGCCTGAGAGAACTCTGGGACAACACGAAACGAAACAACATCCGCATAATAGGGGTGCCAGAAGGAGTGGAAACTGAGCAAGGAATAGAAAACCTATTTGAAAAAATAATGACAGAAAACTTTCCTGATATAGGGAAGAAAAAACTCACACAAATCCAAGAAGCTCACAGAGTCCCAAACAAAATGAACCCCAAAAGACCGACGCCAAGGCACATTATAATTAAATTGCCAAACACCAACGACAAAGCAAGAATCTTAAAAGCAGCCAGAGAGAGACAGAAAGTCACCTACAAAGGAGCCCCCATCAGACTAGCGACTGATTTCTCAACAGAAACACATCAGGCAAGAAGGGAATGGAATGAAATATA
>NW_005356087.1:1118630-1119286 GCF_000412655.1 Myotis brandtii
GTAAAAAAAAGGAGTTCTTACCATTTGCAACAGCATGGATGGAACTAGAGAGCATTATGCTAAGCTAAATAAGCCAGTCAGAGAAAGATAAATATCACATGATCTCATTCATTTATGGAATATAATGAACAACATAAACTGATGAACCAAAACAGATCCAGAGACAAAGAAACATCGATCAGATCGTCAAACTTCAGAGGGAAGATGGGGAGGGTGGGGGTAAGGGAGAGAGATCAACCAAAGGACTTGTATGCATGCATATAAACTTAACCAATGGACACAGACAACAGGGGGGTGAGGGCATGAGTGGGAGCGAATGGGGGGCTATGGGGGGGCTAAGGACACATAAGTAATACCTTAATCAATAAAGAAATTTTTTAAAAAAGAAATAATGACAGAAAACTTACATGATACTGGCAAAAAAAAACAAAACACACACGCAAGTTCAAGAAGTACATAGAGTGCCAAACAAGTTGAACCCTAAAAGACCAACACCAAGACACATCATAATTAAGTTGGCAAACATCAACGACAAAGAATTTAAGGCTGCCAGAGAGAGACAGAAAGTTACCTACAAGGGATCTCCTATTAGAATATCAACTGATTTCTCAACAGAAACACACCAGGCAAGAAGGGAATGGAATGAAATATATAAA
>NW_005356087.1:1122361-1128957 GCF_000412655.1 Myotis brandtii
GTGCTTTTCCGAATTAATGAGAGAAAACATTGATTCTCCTGCTGCCCACGAAGGTGGAAAGTGAAGTGGGGAGACATGTGGGGAATGAGCAAGGTTCCCTGTCTGGGGGTTCCAAATCTGCTGTTGGTTTCTTTCACCACTGACTAGAGATATACAGGGTGTCCCCCCAAAATGTATACACACTTTGAATACCTACTAATTCCAATGGTTTTAAGCATAAGAAAGGAACAACAATGGAGCTGTTATCTGTTAAAAGTGTGGGCACAAACAGGTAGTTGGACATTCCCTGAGGGGTCTCAGATTGGAGAGGGTGAAGGCCAGCCTGAGGGGCCCCTTCTCCCCCCTACCCCAGTGCACAAATTTCGTGCACCGGGCTACTAGTCAACTATAATAAAAAACAATAAAACACGTGGAGGCTAAGTAGCATGTTATTAAACAATGAATGGGTTACCAAAGAGATCAAAGAAGAAATAAAAAAAATATCCTGGAAACAGATGACAATAAAAACAAAATGATCCAAAATCTATGGGACACAGTTAAAGCAATCCTGAGAGGGAAGTTCATAGCACTACAGGCTTTCCTCAAAAAACAAGAAAAACTTTTAATATGTTATCTAACCCTACATATTAAAGAATTAGATAGTAACAAGAAAAGCCTAAAGTAAGTAGAAGGAAGGAAATAATAAATATCAGAGCAGAAATAAATGACATAGAGACCAAAAAAAAAACACAAAACACCCCAACAACAACAAACAAACAAACAAAAATAAAATATCAATAAATCCAATGGCCAGTTCTTTGAAAGGATAAAAAAGATTGATGAACCTCTTACTAGACTCATCAAGAAATAAAGAGAGAGGACCCAAATTTAAAAAATTCAGAAATGAAAGAGGTGAACTAACAACTGACCCCATAGAGATACAAAAGATCATAAAAAAAAAAATACTATGAACATCTCTATTCCAACAAACTGGACAAGCTTGACCAAATGGACATATTCCTAGAAAAATACAATCTTCCAAAACTCAATCAGCAAGAATCAGAAAACCTGAACAGACCAATAATTACTGATGAAATCGAAAAATTAAAAAAAAAACTCCCAGCAAACAACAGCCCTGGTCCGGATGGCTTCACAGGGGTGTTTTACCAAACACTCATAGAAGAACTAGCACCTATTCTCCTCAAACTATTCCAAAAAACTCAAGAGGAAGGAACACTTCCAAGCACTTTCTATGAATCCAGCATTACCCTAATCCCAAAACCAGATAAAGACACTACAAAGAAAGAGAATTACAGGCAAATATCCCGTATGAACTTAGACACTAAAATCCTTAACAAAATTCTAGTAAATTAGATCCAGGAATACATTAGAAAGATCATATACCATCACCAAGTGAAATTTATTCCAGGGATGCAAGGCTGGTACAATATCTGCAAATCAATAAATGTGATACATCACATAAACAAACAAAGATAAAAAAATAGCATGATTATATCAACTGATGCAGAAAAAGCATTCACCAAAATCCAACACCCATTTTTGATAAAAACCCTCAGCAAAATGGGAATAGAGGGATCATACCTCAACATAATAAAAGCCTTATATGATAAAACTATAGCCAACATCATACGAAATGTGAAAAAAATTAAAACCATTTCCCCTAAGAACAGGAACAAGACAGGGATGCTCACTTTCACCACTCCTGTTCAACAAAGTACTGGATGTGCCAGCCATAATGATCAGACAAGAAGAAGAAAGAAAAGGCATCCAAATTGGAAAGGAGAAAGCTAAACTGTCTTTATTTGTAGGCGTCGTGATATTGTACATAGAAAACCCTAAAGATTGCATCAAAAAAAACTACTAGATTTAATAAATGAATTCAGCAACGTAGCAGAATATAAAATCAATACCAACCAAAAAATAAATAAATAAAATCAATACCAAGAAATCCATGGTTTTTTTATACACCAAGAATGAATTCTAAGAAAGAGAAACTAAAAAAATAATCCCTTTTACCATTGCAACAAAAAATTAAGATGCTTAGGAATAAATTTATCCAAGGAGATAAAAGACCTGTTCTCTGAAAACTACAGTTGAAAAAAGAGATAGAGGAAGATACACACAAGTGGAAGAATTTACTGTGTTCATGGATTGGGAGAATAACATGATTAAAATGGCCATAATACCCAAAACAATCTATAGATTCAATATAATCCCTATTAAAATATCAATGGCATATTTCACAGAGCTAGAACAAATATTCAAAAAATTTATATGGAATCAAAAAAGACCCCGAATAGCCACAGAAATCTTGAGAAAGAAGCAATCAAAGTTGGAGGGATTACAATACCAGAGTTCAGGTTATAGTACAAAGCCACTGTACTCAAAACAGCCTTGTTCTGGCACAAGAACAGACATGTAGACCAGTGGAACAGACCAGAGTACCCAGAAATCAATCCAAGCCATTATGCTCAATTAATATTTAACAGAGGAGGCAAGAACATACAATGGAGTCAACACAGTCTCTTCAATAAATGGTGTTGGGAAAATTGGAATGTTACATGCAAAAAAATGAAACTAAATCACCAACTTACACCATACACAAAAAATAAACTCAAAATGGATAAAAGACTTAAATGTAAGACGTAAAACCATAAAAACTCCTAGAAGAAATAATTGGCAGCAAAGTCTTAGATATCTCTCGTAGCAATATGTTTACAGATACATCTCCTAGGACAATGGAAATTAAGAATAAAATAAACAAAGGGGACTATATCAAAATAAAGAGCTTCTGCACAGCAAAAGAAACCATCAGCAAAATAACAGGAGAGCCCACTGCATGGGAGAACATATTTGCCAATGATACATCCATTAAGGGTTTAACCTCCAAAATTTAAAGAGAACTCATACAACCTAACAAATGGAAGGTAAACAATCTAATTAAAATGGGCAAATGACCTAAATAGACACTTCTCCAAAGGGGACATACAAAAGGCCAAGAGGCCTATGAAAAAGTGTTCAAAGTCACTAACCATCCAAGAG
Organism: Myotis brandtii; assembly: GCF_000412655.1. Classification (NCBI taxonomy): domain Eukaryota; kingdom Metazoa; phylum Chordata; class Mammalia; order Chiroptera; family Vespertilionidae; genus Myotis; species Myotis brandtii. The sequence goes on from NW_005356087.1 coordinate 1,125,404, forward strand.
ATGCAAATCAAAAGAACAATGAGGTACCACCTCACACATGTCCGAATGGCTACCATCAACAAATCAACAAACAACAAGTGCTGGCGAGGATGTGGAGTAAAGGGAACCCTTTTACACTGCTGATGGGGATGCAGACTGGTGCAGCCACTGTGGAAAACAGTATGGAGTTTCCTCAAAAAATTAAAAATGGAACTCCCATTTGGCCCAGCGATCCCACTTCTAGAAATATATCATAAGAAATCAGAAACACTCATCAGAAAGGACATATGCACTCCTATGTTCATAGCAGTGAAATTTACAATAGGTAAGATTTGGAAACAGCCTAAGTGCCCATTAGCAGGTAAGTGCATTAAAAAACAATGGTACATCTATATAATGGAATACTATGCAGTTTCAAAAAAAGAAAGAACTCTTACCCTTTGCAATAGCATGGATGGACCTGGAGAGCATTATGCTAAGTGAAATAAGCCAGTCTGAGAAAGATAAGTATCACATGATGTCACCCATATGTGGAATCTAATGAACAACATAAACTATGAACAAAAATAGACCCAGAGACTTAGAAGCATTGAACATACTATCCAACCTCAGAGAGAAGACAGGGGAAGGATAGGGAGGAGGGAAAGAGATAAACCAAAAACTTTATATACATACTAGAGGCCCAGTGCACGAAATTCATGCACGGGTGGAGGGGGGTGTTCCCCTCAGCCCAGCCTGCACCCTCTCCAATCTGGGACCCCTCAGAAGATGTCCAACTGCCGGCAGTCAGACATTTCTCTCACAATCCAGGACCGCTGGCTCCTAACTGCTCACCTGCCTGCCTGCCTGATCTCCCCTAACTGGCCCCCTGCCAGCCTGATCACCCCTAACCACCTCTGCCTGCTGGCCTGGTTTCCCCCAACTGCCCCCCCTGCCAACCTGGTCACCCCCAACTGGCCTAGTCGCCCTAACTGCCCCTGACCCCCAACAGCATGGTTGCCCCTTACTGCTCCCCCGCCAGCCTGGGTGCCCCTAACCTCTCCCCCCTGCCAACCTGGTCGCCCCCAACTGCCCCCCAGCCAGCCTGGTCACCCCCAACTGCCTCCCCTGCCAGCCTGGTTGTCCCTCACTGGACCCCTCTGCTGGCCTGGTCACCCCTAACTCTCCCCCCTGCCAACCTGGTCGCCCCCAACTGCCCCCCAGCCAGCCTGGTCACCCCCAACTGCCTCCCCTGCCAGCCTGGTTGTCCCTCACTGGACCCCTCTGCTGGCCTGGTCACCCCTAACTCTCCCCCCTGCCAACCTGGTCGCCCCCAACTGCCCCCCAGCCAGCCTGGTCACCCCCAACTGCCTCCCCTGCCAGCCTGGAAGCACCTCACTGCCCCCCTCTGCCAGCCTGGTCACCCCTCACTGCCCCCCCTGCCGGCCTGGTTGCCCCACGCAGCCTCGTGCTCAGTCGTTTGGTCATCCCTCACTAAACCCCCTGCTGGTCTTGTCGCCCCGCTCAGCCTGTTTGGTCATTAGTTCAGTTGTTTCGGATGTGACGGCCCCTGGCTCTTTATATATATAGATATGCATCACCTATGAACACAGACAATAGGGTGGTGAAGGCCTGGGGTGGGGGGCCTGGGGCAGGATGGGAGAGGTCAATGGAGTGGGGGGAAGGGACATATGTAATACTTTCAAAAATAAAAATTTAATAAAAAAAACAATTTGGTAACCTTAAACTCAAAACTAGCAGGATTGAATAACTTTTTTTCTAAGTGATGCAAGTCTGCTAAACAAATGACTGTCAGCTCATTTTTAAAAAATTGCTACCTGAACACAGTTCCTAATGATTGTACAATTCAACAGCATCTGTTGTCATGATTACAATATTAATTTTTAAAGCTAAGGAAAGTTAGGAGGAGTAAATGATAAAAAAAGAATATGAATTTTTCCATGTTAATTAATTTCACAAAAGAAATTAGGACTATTTGACAATATTTGTATTATATTTTCAAATTTTAGGGAAAAAATGGGAAATTATCCTCTCGGTCCCCCCCCCCCTTCCAGCCCGCAGGCTCCTATTGCCGAATGGTGAATGGGGAACCACGGGGAACTGGGGTGTATGGTGGCAGTGGGGTGGGACTGGGGACTGGAGAGGGGGCAGAAGATGGCCCTGATCGCAGGGTAGGCCTAGGGTCACTACCCGCACATGATTTCGTGTGCTGGGCCTCTAGTAAGTTAATAATCACTGGAAATATCCCACTTTGAGACCTTTTAAACCAACACTGGAAACCCAGAAATCATAAAAGAAATATCAGGTATTAAAATATACAAAAATTAAATGCTTGTATGGCAAAAAATACCATGAAAAAAATAAACAGACAAATTTTAGATTTGTAAAAAATGAACACAAATAACATAGGGTTAATTTTTATAATATTCACCAGACTTTTGCACATTGCATAGAAATGGGAGCCTAATGAAAAAAAAGTAGACAAAAGATATAATGAGGCAATTCACAGAAGAGCAAATCTAAATAACCAACAAACACATAAAAAGGTGTTCAGATTTACCAGTATTCAGGGAAGTGTTAATAAATGTAACAATTAGCAGTACATATCTGACAAAAAAGGCAAGAGTTTAAAAAGAACAATAACTCCTAGTGCTGGCAAAGATGTGAGGGAAAGAAATTCTTCCTTAATGCTGATGGGCATGTGAAGTGGTGCAGCATTTTGGGAGAAAAGGAATATAACTGTCTATTTAAAGGAAATATATATTTATATTATCCTCCTCCACCCAGCAATTCTCATTTCTGAGAATCTATCAAAAGGCTATAGAACCACCAGTACACTCTGGTACTCAAGGACACATAATAAGGATGTTTGCTGTAGCATTGTACAAAGTGGCTGAGAATTGGACACCAAATGAATGTCCATCAACGGTGGAATGACTGACTAGGATGATGCATTCACATCATAAGAGGCTCTGCAACCACCTTTAGGAATGAATTAGTTATGTGATTAAGGGGCTTCTATACAGTACTGGTGTATAAAAAAGCAATATATTGACATATGGTATAACATGCCCACATTTTTACATAAAAATGGCAGTTGCAAAATGTGTATATATTTGTGTTTATGTAAAAGTACATGAGTGTGGAAAAAATAAGGAGGAATACATGTTGGATTGCTGACAACCTGGAGGTTGGACAGTGCATGGAAGAGTGAGGGTGAAAAAACCAAAAAAAGGAACAAAAGAGGAAAGCTAAACAGAAAAACCTTTAGTATATATAATATGATTATCCTATATAATAAAAGTCTAATGTGCAAATTATCCCCTCGACAGGGAGTTCAACCAGAAGTTTGACCGGGGGGCAGGGCCAGTGGTGGCAGCAGGTGGCCAGGGGAAGGAAGTTGCCCTGGCTGGTAGCTGGCAGTTGCTAGGGACTCTACCCGTGCCGAATTTTGTGCACTGGGCCTCTAGTATTGGTATCCTATCTAATAATAGAGAAACATGGTAATTAACCATAACTTCGCTACCCTTCCCATTGGCTAATCAGCAAGATATGAAAATTAACTGCCAACCAAG
>NW_005356087.1:1129876-1133825 GCF_000412655.1 Myotis brandtii
GGGCTGCCAGAGGGATGTCTGATTGCCATCTTAGGCCCAATCCCCCGGGGAGCAGGCCTAAGCCAGCAGGTGGTCATCCCCTGAGGGGTCCCAGACTGAGAGAGGGCACAGGCCAGACTGAGGAACCCCCCTCCCCCTCGAGTGCACACATTTTTGCGCACCGGGCCTCTAGTATTTATATAAAATTATTTACGTGTGTGCATACAGAAAGTTTTTAAAAAGTTAGCATTTATTGAAGTGCCTACTGTGCTCAAAACCTATACTTTTAAAAGTGTTAGCTACTTTGGCAACAACATTCTTCTGAGGAAAAAGCATCATTTATGGAGACAGAAGATTTAGGTTCAAATCTTGGCTCTGCCTCTAGCAGTTAACACTTGTTTATAAGTCACTTAATCTCTCTGAGTATCTTTCCTCATCCCAAATTAAGGACAATATTTGCCGTATTTTGTGGTTCAAATGAATTAGCACATATGAAAGAACTTTCTAAAGTAACATAATTATGGTTGGTTTAAATAAAATTTGTCTTTAAAAACATTCCAAAATTCAAGGATTAATACACAAAGGCTTTATTCTTACGTCCCCAGGATGTTGCATTTACTGTCAAATGCAAAGTACCTGTTCAAATTGTACTGGCCTCACCATAATTATCTACATGACTCACACTGCTTAAAACCATGTGCAGTAAGTAACCTGAAATCAGAAGGCCTGAATTTAAGTTCAGTAGCTGTGTGATCCTTGAGCAAGCAATTTAACCTCTGCAAGACTGTATCTGCAGCTATAGGGTGTCCCCCAAAAATGTATATTCACTTTAACAGCTGATAACTCAATTTTCACTCCTTCTAAGGTTTAACTAATTTGAAAAAATGTGAAGCCAGACTAACCTTTGAACAAAGAAAATTTATCCTAAAATGCCACTAGACTTTTTTTATGGAGATACATAAAAGTATATGGTACAAAACAAACAACAGTTGATGAATTGAAGGTGCATGAATACCAAACGAAATGATTCTTGATGTTTGTGATTCTATTGCTTCGTGTTATCAGCAGTGCCTGGACCAGAACAGTTATCAGTTTGAAAACAGACATTGACAAAAAACTTATTCATTTCTGTAGATTCTTTTAAATTTTGAAAATGTTAATAAACACTGACTTTATAATCATTCAAAATTTATATACATTTTTGGGACACCCTGTATATTATACATCTATATACATAAAAGCCTAAGCGACCATCACAACCAGACGACCGAACAGGTTGCATGGGGCGACCAGGCCGGCAGGGGGGTCAGTGAGGGGTGACCAAACGACCGAGCAGCAGGCTGTGTGGGGCGATCAGGCCGGTAGTGAGGGGAAGTTTGGGGTGACCAGGCCGGCAGGGGGGGGCAGTTAGGTGTGATCAGGCAGGCAGGCAGGTGAGCAGTTAGGAGCCAGTGGCCCTGGATTGTGAGAGGGATGTCCGACTGCCAGTTTAGTCCCAATCCCCTAAACTGGCAGTCGGACATCCTCCAAGGGGTCCCGGATTGGAGAGGAGGGTGCAGGGGCTCAGGGGACCCCTCCTCCCGTGCACGAATTTCATGCACCGGGCCTCTAGTATAATAATAATTGTTGTGCATAGACTATGGGATTGTTGTGAAGAGCAAGTATGTATGCAGAACTGTTTAAAAGTTATAAAGGGCTAGAAAATCGGTATAATTTTGTCATGTTGTCTTTAGCTTATGCTTTTTTTCATGCACCTCCAGTAGTGTGTAATTTTGGGCCTTAGAATAGATGGTAATAAATGGCAGGAAGGCAATCACACTATAAATAAGTGTTACATAGAGTATATGGAAAGATTCACTAGTAAAAACATATTTCTTCCCATAAATAAAATAGAAAGCAAAGGAAAAAGCATAAACTGTATACACTTCTCAATTTGTAACAAAATTTCAGTTTGTAGCCCTAGCTTGTTTGGCTCAATGGATAGAGCGTCGGCCTGCGGACCGTAGGGTCCCAGGTTCGATTCTGGCCAAGGGCACATGCCTGGGTTGTGGGCTCGATCCCCGGTGGGAGGTGCGCAGGAGGCAGCCAGTCAATGATTCTCTCTCATCATTGATGTTTCTGTCTCTCTCTCCCTCTCCCTCTCTGAAATCAATAAAATATATTTTTTAAAAATTTCAGTTTGTAGTAAATAAACATTTTTGAAAATGTCATATATGCATGATAGAACTTCAAGGAGTACAAAGGATTATTTTTGCAAAAGATGGTCTCCCAACCACTGAGCTCCCTATACCCCTAACCCAGAACACCAGTGCCCCAATTTTCCTGTATGGAAGCAACTGCCAATTTTGTATGTGTGCATGTATGTACTTCATGTATAATTTTTGGTAACATCAGTTATGATTCTTTGTACAGTGGAACCTTGGTTCTCTAACAATTTGTTCTAGAAGTCTGTTTGAGAAGCAATTTGTTCGAAAAAGGATTCATTTTTCCCATCTATACTAATAAAAGGATAATATGCTAATTAGACCAGATAGAGCGGATGTCTTCCAGACGTCTTTCCAGATGTCCTTCCGGACAAAGCCATGGTGGTGGGGGCTGAGGCAGAGGCAGTTAGAGGTAATCAGGCAGGCATGCAGAGTGGCTAGGGATGATCAGGCAGGCAGGCAGGTGAGTGGTTAGGAGCCAGCGGTCCCAGATTGCAAGAGGGATGTCTGACTGCTGGTTTAGGCCCTATCCCACAGGGGATCCGAGGGGTCCCGGATTGGAGAGGGTGCAGGCTGGGCTGAGGCCCTGCCCCCCTGCACAAATTTCGTGCATTGGGCCTCTAGTAAGAAATAATGTAAATTGAATTAATCCATTCAAGACCCCCAAATGATTGCATTTTAACTTTTCTGAATTGCCTGTGATTGTTGTTTCATGAGCACTTTCACACTGTTAGTAACATGAACACTCTTGATGGCCTCTTTATATTTTAAAATTGTGCTAATCATCAATTTTACCATGCCATATTGGGTAGCCAGATCAGACACTCAAATACCTCTATCATACTTTGCAATTATTTCCTTCTTAAACTCTCATTGTTCGCACAACTTTCATTTTCACTTTGCTGCTATCACTAACCCTCTTAGGACACATGGTGACTTACTGTACACATTTAATAAGTGATTTCAAAAACAAAAAAAACATGAAAATATTTACAGCACAATTTCCTGAGATGTTAACAACATGAGGTGTAGTGGTAAACTGACTCATACTTTCGCATTCTGTCCTTTGTCACCTAAGAGACATGTGACTGATCATACAGGTATTGGCATGAAAGGGTTGTCAGCTGGAGAATCAGTTTTTTCGACAACTGAGACATTGTTCCATGAACGTGGTTGAGAAACGAATTCTTCTATATGGGAGATGCTCAAGAACTGAGGTTTGACGCGCTCGCGGGACGCTCCTGGGAGAGCGCGGGGCAGTGAGGCCGCCTTTCCTGTCCCTGGGGCCCGTGGCGTGCGCGGGTCTCCCTGGGCTTTGTGCGATGGGCCGGTGAGGTGGAGGAGGGGAGGGCGGGGTACCGAAGCCCGCGGCTGCCCCGCATCCTGAGAGCCAGAGAGACGGGCGGGAGCGGGAGTGGTAGAGAGGAAGGAAGGTGCGCTAAGCCTGTGCGGTCCCTGCTTCCTGACCCAGCCAGCGGCGCGGAAATCTAACGGCCGAGGCCCAGGAGGAGAGGTTGCAGGTTGCTTCCAAGGTTGAGGCGGGACTCTTCATGTTTTCCTTTTTGTTACATAATCTAAATCGCTATATGACCATTACAAACTAAAATAAAATACTAGGTTCTGAAACTCAAGAAAACAAAAACGGATTAGGGGGTGCCATATGGAGAAGGCTAAGCATTTTGGTAGAAATAATGGTTGTGAAGTCAGATTTCTACAACTATACACGTTTTCTTCACCGTGCCTCCCTCCCCCACGCCTCGCCACCC
>NW_005356087.1:1135471-1136185 GCF_000412655.1 Myotis brandtii
CACAGGCCAGGCTGAGGGACCCCCTCTTCCCCCCGAGTGCACAAATTTTTGTGCACCGGGCCTCTAGTATATATATATAAAAGAAAGAACTGAGGTTTGACTGTATTTGCCTAGTCATAAGTAAGTCTTAATCTACAGTTCACTTATAATTTCTGGCCAATAATGCCTTTGTCGGATACTTCATTTGAGGACCAACTAGTTGGTTGTCTCCTTTTTCTCCATTGGTAGTTTAGATGAACTACTCATATAGCAAAACATCTCTTATACTTTTACTAGAGGCCAGGTGCACAAAAATTTGTGCACTCGGGGAGGAGGGGGGTCCCTCAGCCCGGCCTGTGCCCTCTCGCAGTCTGGGACCCCTCGGGAGATAACGACCTGCTGGCTTAGGCCCGCTCCCGGGTGGCAGAAGGCAGGCCCAATCCCTAGGTGCAACCCCTGGTCGGGCTCAGAGCAGGGCCATGGGGAGGTTGCGGTGCCACCCCCTGTCACGCACAGAGCAGGAGGGCCGATTGGGTTGGGGTGCTGCCCCCTGTCAGTCACAGAGCAGGGCCCATCAGGGGTGTTGGGGCTCCGTACCCTGTCACGCAGAGAAGAGGGTCGATCAGGGGTTTGGGGAGCTCCCCCCTGTCACGCACAGAGCAGGGCCCATCAGGGGTTTGGGGAGCTCCCCCCTGTCACTCAGAGAGAGTAGGGCCGATAGGGGAGTTGGGGCAC
>NW_005356087.1:1136992-1145151 GCF_000412655.1 Myotis brandtii
TTCAGGGTGGGGGTCCCCACTGGGGTGCCTGGCCAGTCTGGGTGAGGGGCTGAGGGCCGTTTTCAGGCTGGCGGGTGACTGAAGCTCCCAACCGCTCCTTTTTTTCTTTTTTTATTCTGGGCCAGCTTTAGCTCTGAGGCTTGGCTCCAGCTCTGAGGCCTCGGCTGCTGAAAGCAGGTATCTGGTTTGTTTGGGTTCTATAATCGAAACACTGTTTCAACTCCAGCTCTGAGATCCCGGCTGGCTGAAAGCAGGTTTCTGGGGTTTTGTTTAGCTTCTATATTTGTAACAATGTTTTAAACTGCAAGCTCAGAGGCCGGCAGCGGCAGGCGGGGAACGTTGGAGTCCTCCGTCACTGAAGCAAGCAAGCCTCATGTTCGCTTCCAGCTGCCTGGCTGCCAGCTTGCCATCTTGCTGGCAGTTAATTTGCATATCGCCCTGATTAGCCAATGGGAAGGGTAGTGGAGTGACACCAATTTGCATGTTTCTCTTTTATTAGTGTAGATTTCTTACCTTTCCCTTTCATTATCACTTTTTAGTAAGTTTTTGCAATACTCTAGAGCTGCTGGTTGATGAGCTTGAAGCAAAATCACTCTGGGTTTCTCCCTGACGTGAGTCCTTTGTGGGTGACTTTTCTGTCATTAAATCCTACAGGCTTATTTATTCACTCTTTCCACATCATGCTCTTCAAGTGAAAGCCTGGGAATACTTCTATAACTGAGGATTTCAGAGTGTTTAATTTGTCGATATACATGTTATAGAGTATAATAAAAATCGGGGCAGTCATTCACTAACGCATTGTAATTAGTACTATTTGTTTCCTACCTTAAATATCTCATGCTTTCTCATTCTTCCCATACTTTCTCTATACTGTCATAGAAAACTGCATTCCGTGTTGTCCTTGTATCTTTTATGCTAAGACAGAACATCATCATCCATTACTGAAAGTACTGTCTTAAAGCATCCTATATTAATCTTCTTCCATTAAATGAATTCGAGATAAGCTTGCAATCTATCTTTCCTGCTACTATGGCTGGTTGAGCCCTATGAAATAGTGTCACATAACTGCAGATTGCCATTATAGGTTACTGGTTTCTAGGAGGCCAAATCTTTGATGCTTCTCATCAATCCTTTTACCTATAGTGCCATAGACCAATTCCAGCATGTCATAATTTTAAGTTTCATCAAAAGGTTGATGAAACCTGGGGACTCAACAGGGTTGAGTCACACATGTAGTCACCTATTGGGAATGGCTAAAGGCATTTCCCCAAACCTGAATAGGACACTGTGGCTGCCAGACAGTTAAAGGGCATCTTAATCTACATGTTATTGCCTCCTACTGGCCAAACACCTGAACAGCCTAGGCTATTCCCCAAACTGACAATGCTTCTGTACCCTTTGAAACCTTACCCTATGAAGTGTATTATCTCCACCTTGCCTTAGGACAAATTGTGTTAATAAAAGCAAGGGTCCTAGACAGGGAGGGAGTCTTCAGTTCCTTTAGCTGAAGGTCCTCTGACCCCCAATGCCTTTCAAAATTATATCTCGTCTCCGGACTCTTTATTAGTCTCTGGATTCCTATGTCATCTACGCACAGCCTTTTCCAGATTCCTGAACCCTTCTTGATGCTGGGACATGAACCCCAGCACTATAGCATTATTTAGGATATAGGTTTGGCTGAATGTAATACACATTAAAATAACTATGGCAGACACAAGATATTCTATCGCTCTTTTACTTAGAAGCCCAAAAACAGGGGGTCCCAGGCTAGTATGGTCGTTGCTCCTCAAGGCCAATCAAGGACACAAGATCTTTCTATCTTGTTCCACCTTCCCCAATGAATTGCCCTCTTTTGTCCTACAAGTGATCTGCTGCTTTGTCCATATTCCAAGCAGCAGGATGAAGAGGGGAAATGGGCTCTCTTCTCCCATTGGCCATAACTTACATGGCCACATCCTGTTGCAAGGGCTGATGACAGTCTTAAAATTTTTTTAAATTGAAATAAAAAATATATACTGAAGAGTGCAAAAATCATAAATGTATAGCTTGCCAAACTTTCATTGACAGAACAAAAATGCATAACCAGCATCCAGGACCAAAAGAAAAGAAAAGAAAAAGAGTACAGTATTATAAGAACCTCAGAACCCTCCCTTTATATCCTTCCAAAGGTGACCACTCCTGTGTTCTAACAATAATAGTTTCACCTACTTTTGTACTACATATAAATGAAATCATCCACAAATCATTTGTCTCTGGATTCTTTGGTAAGATCTTATGTGAGAATCAGCTATATTGTTGTGTGACTATGTTCCCAACCAAAAATTCTATTACTATGAAAGGATAAAATATATCAGGTCTCTCTCACTGACTTCCATTATCTTCCTAATTGTTCCTTTTTTCCTAAAGCCTTTTATTATCAACTCCCTCGCTCCATATTAGCTGATTACTTTGCTGGAAAATGGAATAAGTGAATTCCTTTATCACTATAAATATACTGCATTTATACTTACATCTCCTTTCTGCTAGCCTCAAATGAATTAGCACAGCATTACTTCTGCCATATTCTGTCAAAGGAGTCACAGGGCCTGCCCAGATTCAAGGGGGTAAAAAAGTAAAATGCAGTTGTTGTTTTTTTAAAATATATTTTTATTTCCGAGAGGGAGAGGGAAAGAGAAACATCTATTATGAGAAACACTGATTGGCTGCCTCCTGCACGCCCCACGCAGGGGATCGAGCCCGCAACCTGGGCATGTGCCCTGATGGGGAATCAAACCATGACCTCCTGGTCCATAGGCAGATGCTCAACCACTGAGCCACGCTAGCTGAGCTAAAATCCAGTTCTTAATGGACCACATTGCATAGGAGCATGTGGGGTAGAAGATTTTGTAGTGGCCATCTTTGAAAAGTGCAGTCTAGCACACCAAACTTGAAAGCATTTACAGAACCAATAATATGTCATATTCAGAACTGTGAGAATAAATTGTTTTAAGCCACTAAATTTTGTATCAGTTATCTACTGTCTCAGAATGCTGCATAACACACCACTCCAAAATTCTGTGGCTTATAATCATCTGCATTTATTATTGCTCACAAGTCTATAGGTCAGCTGGGTGGTTCTGCCAATCTGGGGTAGGCTTGGCTGATTTCAGTTGGTATCTAATGTATCTGCAGTCAGCTGGCAGGCTGGCTGGGGACAGATTATCTAGCATAGCTTCACTCACATGTCTGGCTGTTTACCAGCTATTGGCTGGTACAACAGGTGACTGGGCCATGTGTCTCATTATCCAGAAGGCTAGGCAGGGCTAGGCTTGTTACCATGGTAGTTGTGTAGGGTTCTAAAAGAACAAGCAGAAGTTTTCAAAACCTTTGGAAGAAAGTCTACTCAGATTGGCATTATATTATTTCCTCTGCATTCTATTAACCAAAACAAGTTCAGTCCTCCAGATTTAAGAGGTAGGTAAAGAATCTCAACCTCCTGGTGGGAGAAGCAGCAAAATTACATCGCATAAGTCATGAAAACATGGAGGGATAAAAAATTGGGGACATAGTACAATAAATCTAACTCAAATAAATAAAAACCTAATTGTTTCATTGACCTATAAAAGTTCAATCCCTTTAAGATGGAAATCTATATAAATTTTTAAATTTACATTTTATTGTGGACAGTATTACAGATGTCTCCCAACTCCTCTCCTCCACCCAACCCTGCCCACCCCAACTCAGGTTCTCATTGCATTACTGTCTGTGTCCATAGGCTATGTATATATGCATATAAATTCTTTAATCTCTTCCCACCCCCTTCCCTCTGAGATCTGTCAGTCTGCTACATGAATCCATGTCTCTGGACCTATTTTGTTCGTCAGTTTATTCTGTTCATTAGATTTTACATGTAAGTGAGATCATATGATATTGATACCAGAACCGGAGAGCAGGAATTCTTCCCAGGGTCATGTTTCATGGAATTGAAGAATGAATCCATGGAGGAGAGGAGTTCAAACAAGGCAGGAGTTTATTGCAAGCAAACACAGGCTCGCTGCTCAGGGAGGGGATCCAAATGGGTTGCTGCCAAAACATTCTGCTCTTCCCCTTGTATCTGCTAAAGGCCCATTCTTTGTCTATCTGTGCCGCTCTCTGATTGGTTCCTGGCCGTTTTGCAACATTTTATTTTGCACTTGTAAGAAAAACATCCTTGTCTCAGAACATCCTATTTTTCTGCTATCTTGTTATTCTGCAAAACATTTTGTGGTTTCAGCTAGCTCCACGATTCCTCCTTCTTCCACCCTGTACCCTATTTACCTAATTCTGCTTCTCACTCCTCTCAGTATTACATGAAATCCCTTTTGTTTTAATTCAGTTCTCACTGGCCCCGTTCCATCCTTTCCTATTCTTCCTATTCCATTTATAAAAGCACAGTTGACTTTTTTCCCACATAAAAGTTAACTTACCCTATGCAGTGGTCGGCAAACTCATTAGTCAACAGAGCCAAATATCAACAGTACAACGATTGAAATTTCTTTTGAGAGCCAAATTTTTTAAACTTAAACTATATAGGTAGGTACATTGTTATTAACTTAATTAGGGTACTCCTAAGGCTTAAGAAGAGCCACACTCAAGGGGCCAAAGAGCCGCATGTGGCTCGTGAGCCGCAGTTTGCCGACCATGGCCCTATAGAGATTCAATAAAGCTCCCAACACCATAAGCTAGAGAACAAGTAACAGTTAATTACAAATGCAAATTAATTCCTCTGTATCCAGTCTGAAGCAACTACAGAATAGAGTAAGTGAATCAGACAACTCAAAGGTCAACAAGTGAACTTTAATGAATAATTTTGGTAAAAGTGTTTTTGCACAGATATGCAAGTCTAAAGCATATAAAAATGAACAAAAAGATTCTTTCTCTCCTTAAGTACTTCTTGGTACAGCTATGACTCAGTTTAACTTATCTATTTCAGAGCTTAAAAACCAAGAAACTAACACATTTTTGCAGTTAAACTTGAGACACCTACATTTATTGTCCTAACACTGGACATACTGTAATTTGTTACTCTTATTGATAGGTTTGCCTTTTAAAAGTTTTCCTAGGAAAAAAATATAAGAAAAAAGTAACTATATATATTAGCATCATTCTTTGAACATTATTTAGGAATAACAGAGTCTTAAATATAGCTCAATTTTTAAAAACATTGACAAAATGTTGGAATGTTATTCTTATTTTCAGGATCTCTTTTTGAAAAATACATGAGTATTAAAAAAATAATTTTGTCCTGGCACTGGTAGGATGAACTACATCTATACTGTTCACAAATTCAACACACAACAGTGTCTGCTTTAAAAGAGATCAACACCAACAGGTAACATGAAAAAGAGAAGCGAACTTGTGGAGGTGCATTCATTCCAGTCTACTGTTAATCCCTCTCAGGTTTCACTAGCACATTACTAAAAACAGATATATACCCTAATTTCACAGATATTTAACAATTTAACTTTCCCTACAGATATAAAGTATGCTTACCTCTTTGACAGCTTCAGTCTTAACTGCAAAAAGTGCCCCAGCACATTTTTTCATCACAGGTAGCTATCAGTGTTTCTTAAGAGGGCCATTCCAAATACTGCAGAACATGTAGCATTCCTGGCTCATCCACTAAAAGCCAGCAGGTTTCACAGTCACTGTGAAACATACCCATAACATTTCCAACTGCCCCTTGATGAGAACCACTGAGTTAGATCCAAGATTAATGTCAATTAAAACTTCATAACTTTCACAGAAAGTAACTGCTTCAAAATCTTCAGTAACAAAGACAGAAGAACATTTTGTTAAAAACACATTGTAATTAAATGTTATTTTGAAAAGATAAGCTTATTTCTTCAAATTTATGATGATCTGAAAGGATCAGTTGCATAAAGTGCAATCCCTATTTATCCCCACATGCACACATATATTTACAGGAAAATAACTGCTTATGTTCTGGCATATCTTACCCCACTTATCTTAGTATAAAAATATTTTTGTCTACTACAATAAGATAAAAAAACATGTAGGGCTTCTTAATAAATTCCCTCACACTGATGTTCCTGAAAACTGTTGTTGTCTTTGCTCCAAAACTTGCTGATTTAATAGCTGTTGTTGTTTCTGTAAAAACTGCACCACTTCTGGGCTTCTTAATAATGACTTAAAAAGAAAAAAGAAAAAAACATACTTATTAATAGCATTATTTTTATGGGATTAGACTGTAAACATGCTATGACATTACTGCTATGTCCCTACACAAGATACAATATGCTTAGAAAACAAAACATGCCTAAATTAGTGTTTGCATCTTATACACTGCATTTAAACTGTAAAGTAATAAAATTTGATGTCATACATCAAAATACTAAAATTAAAAACAGTGGGTAAAACTTGATCTTATTGATGACTTTGTACACAAAGGAAATGTTTTTTTTGTTTGTTTTTTTTAAATATATTTTTATTGATTCTTCACAGATAGGAAGGGAGAGAGATAGAGAGTTAGAAACATCGATGAGAGAGAAACATCGATCAGCTGCCTCCTGCACATCTCCCATTGGGGATGTGCCCGCAACCAAGGTACATGCCCCTGACCGGAATCGAACCTGGGACCCTTCAGTCCGCAGGCCAACGCTCTATCCACTGAGCCAAACTGGCTTTGGCGGAAATGTTTTATATGATATAGAGGCCCGATGCATGAAATTCATGCAAGAGTAGGCCCTCGCAGCCCCGGCTTTATCTGGAAGGTTGCCTGGAAGGTTGTCCGGGCGGCCGTTGGGTCGATTTGCATATTACTCTTTTATTATTATAGATGCCAGCAAATATATTCTCTATAAAACGTAAGAGTAAATAGCCAATAGCACTGACCCAGGATTAGAGCAAGGAAAATGAAAAGAGGCCACATGTGAAAATGGCAGTTAAATGACACTTTGCAAATACATTTAAGACGTATTGGAACTCAAATTTCTCCCATGAACCTACTAAGTATTTCTGAAGAAATAAAAAATTATGTGTGTGTTATTTGGTGTGTGTGTGTTTAAATATAGGTATGTGTGTAATGATGGGTAGATTACCAAAATTTCTGAAAAGAAAGAATACAACTGCTTTAAAACAGCCAATACTTTTTGTACATGTTTCATTTTAAAATACAGTTGTAATCATATCCTAATATATAAAAAGCCAGGGGCCATCACGACCGAAACAACCAGACGGACGACCAAACAGCAGGCTGCGTGGGGCGACAAGGCCGGCAGGGGGGTTAGTGAGGGATGACCAAACGACTGAACAGCAGGCTGCATGGGGCAACCACGTCAGCGGGAGGGCCCTGGGGCAGTTTGGGGCAACCAGGCCGGCAGGCAGAGGTGGTTAGGGGTGATCAGGCTGGCAGGGGGGGCAGTTAGGGGCGATCAGGCAGGCAGGTGAGCAGTTAGGAGCCAGCGGTCCGGATTGTGAGAGGGATTTCTGACTGCCAGTTTAGGACCAATCCCGGCAGTCAGACATCCCCCGAGAGGTCCCGGATTGGAGAGGGTGCAGGCTGGGCTGAGGGGACCCCCCCCCGCCCGTGCACAAATTTCATGCACTGGGCCTCTAGTAACAAATATAATAGACTATGGTTAATATGTTTTTGTTATAATAAAATTGATGAAAAAATAAAACTCTGGCTCCAATAAATTGAAAAAGATAAACTGAAAAGATAAAATAGAAATACTATCATTAAATACTAATTTTAAAATTTAACATTATAGCACAGTACATTTTCTATTTATTAGTTTTATTTAAAATTTAGTTGTAAAAACTACCCAACATTTTATTAAATAAATGTACATCAGTCTTCTTAATTGTTATGAAACTGTTGAGCATTTAGGTTGTTTATACTACTACTAGAGGCCCGGTGCAAAAAAATTTGTGCACTCGGGGGCGGGGGTCCCTCAGCCCGGCCTGTGCCCTCTCGCAGTCTGGGACCACTCAGGGGATGACCACCTGCTGGCTTAGGCCTGCTCCCTGAGAGATTGGGCCTAAGATGACAGTCAGACATCCCTCTGGCAGCCCGGCAGCCCTCGGGGGATGTCCACTTGCCAGCGGGGAGCAGGCCTAAGCTGCAGTCGGACATCCTTAGCGCTGCTGAGGAGGCAGGAGAGGCTCCCACCACCACC
>NW_005356087.1:1145518-1156846 GCF_000412655.1 Myotis brandtii
GGGTGCCTGGCCAGCCTGGGTGAGGGGCTGATGGCTGTTTTCAGGCTGGCCACACCCCCTTTAGAATGGGGGTCCCCACTGGGGTGCCTGGCCAGTCTGGGTGAGGGGCTGAGGGCTGTTTTCAGGCTGGCCGGGACTGAAGCTCCCAGCCTCTCCTTTTTTTCTGTTTTTTTTTCTTTCTGGGATTTATTTACCTTCTATAATTAAAACATTGTTGCCGTCACTGGCGCTCCCAGCTCTGAGGCCGCGGCTGGCTGAAAGCAGGTATCTGGGGTTTGTTTAGCTTCTATAATTGAAACATTGTTGCTTTCGGGCTCAGAGCTGGGCCGTGGCAGGCGGGGAACCTTGGCTTCCTCCATCACTGGAGCAAGCAAGCCTCCTGCTCACTTCAGCTGCGTGGCTGCTGGCAGCCATCTTTGTTGGCAGTTAATTTGCATATTGCCCTGACTAGCCAATGGGAAGCATAGCGGAGGTACAGTTAATTACCCTTTTTGTCTTTTATTAGATAGTATTTTACTATTTATGATAAATATTTTACTATTTATGATAACTACATTTCTGGCAATATCTTTATGCTTAACTTTATCCATATTTAGGGTTTATTTTCTGTGAACGTCTTTACAATAAATATGATTTCTGAGTCAAAGAGGATGCCCATTTTAAAGACTCCTGATACATAGTGTTCAACTGCTTTCTAGAAGCATTGTGCCAATATATGATGCCATCAACAGAACAAAATTAGACTGCCCATTTCATGGAACCCTCAACATCACTGTGTTATCATTTAAATTGTTTCCACTTATGGTTATGGTTTATTGTATTATCAATATTGCATTACTGTATACCAGTGGTTCTCAACCTTCTGGCCCTTTAAATACAGTTCCTCATGTTGTGACCCAACCATAAAATTATTTTCGTTGCTACTTCATAACTGTAATGTTGCTACTGTTATGAACTGTAATGTAAATATCTGATATGCAGGATGGTCTTAGGCAACCCCTGTGAAAGGGTCGTTCGACCGCCAAAGGGGTCGCAACCCACAGGTTGAGAACCACTGCTGTATACCTTTGTATATAAGTTAATGGGAGAAATTCTGCTTTTTCCTCCTTGTTATATCTTTTGCAATGTACTGAAGCCAAATATTTTCCTCAGCAACTTATATTTCACATAACAAAAATGTTAACCATAGTTTTTTTATATTTGCTACAGATATTTTTCCTTATTTAAGTATGCATTTTTATTTTTACCACCATTTTTTACTTTAGTGCATTGTTATTTTTATCACCATTTTTTACTTTAGCATTTTTTATGTAGTCAAATTTATAATGTTCTCTTTGAAATTTTGTCTCTCTTTTAAACTAAAAAATTCCCATTCCAGATTTTTAAAAAATATTTTTATTGATTTTTATAACTATTTAAAAGCAGATCCTTACTAGTCTTTTTTGTGAGAGGAAGGGAGAGGGAGAGAGAAACATCTATGTGAGAACTGAACATAGATAGGCTGCCTCCTGCATGCCCCATACTGGGGATTGAGCCCGAAACCCAGGCATGTGCCCTAACAGGAAATCGAACTGGCAATCTTTCTGTGCACGGGACAACACCCACAAGGGCCAGAGCTTCCATTCCAGATTTTTGAGATAAAGTCCTAATTCTATTTTTTTTTAATTAAAAAAATCTTTATCAGGAATTTATTTCCATTTACAGTGTCTTTTCTTTTTGTCCTCAAGTTATTATCCAATTATTCCAGTATTTATTGAGTAATCTCTCCTGAGTTCTGATATCTTCTATCAAATTTATAATAGAGATCCTTATTAAATATTGGTATAATTATATTTCAACACCGTTAAAGCATTATTCCACAAACCCCAGAATTCAGTATAAGAAGTCTATTTTTAAAATCCCAGCTTGCTCAGATATCCAGGCTTAGGCAATTAAGATATAGGATTAAAAGTATTCCTGCTCAGCCATGCACTGAGAGGTCGTGGGTTCCATTCCATCAGGGCACATGCCTGAATTTCAGGCTCCATTCCCAGTAGAGGGTGTACAGGAGTGGGCCAATTGATGTCTTGATTTTTCTCTCTCTCCCCCACCTCCCTTCCTTTGTCTGTCTCTCTCTAAAACAAACAAACAAACAAACAAAAACAACAACAAAAGAACTTAAAAATAAAATTCCCGCTCATATACTCTTGGGAGAGCATTATGAGCATTCAGGTAGAGGCACAATTCTGATGAACAGTCTAACAATTTTAAAAATCTAAACTTTCCATTTATAACAAACAACTTTTGTTAATAGATTTGTAACTACTTTAAAACAGATACTTACCAATCTTTTTTGATTTAACACTTGCTCTAAAAGTGTAGGTCTTGCAGGACGATCCCCCAAAGCTCCTGTTCTTTGTTTAACAATTGAGAGAATGCTATCTGCACTTTCCTGGAATAAATTATAAAAATGCAAATAGGATTAACATTTACCAAAGTAATTCATGATTACAGCCATTTCAATGATGAAGTAAACAGGTCTTTGATTCTCTTCCTTTTTGTCCAGTACCTGGACAAGTAATAGGCAAAATGTTGACAATTAAGTTAATGTAACACTCCTCACCCCCTCTCCCTCTAGGATTTCAAACCTGGGATCTTCAGTATCTTTAAGGGTCTTAAAATTAATAGTGGGGCAGAAGCGGTGGGGAGGGGTACAAAGAGTTACTTGTGAGCTATTGTCAATCTTATAAAAAATGCCTAGTACAAATTGAACATTCTCTTCATAGAAAGCTATCCAGGCCAAAACAAAGTCTGCCTGCCTTTGGATTGAATATATGAACTCAAAGGCAACTTACATATTAGACGTTCTAACTGGCACTTTTCTGTCCAAATAACAACAAAAAATAAGGGGGGAGGCAGTAAAATATTGCTTAAAGCAACAACTGACAGACAAAACTTTCAAAATTTGAAAGTTTTAAGGAGAAAATGACAAACTGGTTTTGAAAAAGACTGGAAACACTAGCATAAACAAAATAGGTGAGTCCTAAAATTACATTATGACATCATTACCCAAACAAAACCAGTAGCACTTCCTACCAAATATGTACCCATAGTTATTTGATAGAATCTTAAACACATAAATTTTCCTGGCATAACAAAATACGGTGTATTGTTCTAGTTGACTCAAACATTCTCAATACATGATATAGTATGGACCACATCCAAAAATTCTGACTAAACAAATATAAAACTATAAATGTCTTATTGTATAGTCATGCCTACTGTGAGTTTACCTATCTCTTTGCTCTTCATTTAGGTTATCAAAACTGTTTTGTTTTTTTTTCTCTTGGGCTTTACTCTACTGGCCTCTGAATTGTCTATTAGAATATCCCTTACTTTTTTCATTATGAGAAGTTTACCAACCTGTTTTTAAAATGTTCAATCCCCCCTTTTCTGGTGGTGACAACCTCCCCATGACAATATGCCTCTCGCTAATGAACTCCTTTATCCCTTTCCAGAAGAGGAGAGGAGGAAACACAATAAGTCCCTGGTGCAGAGCCCCAATAATTACTTCATGGATGTGAAATGCCCAGGATACTTTAAAATCACCCCTGTCTTTAGCTATACACAGTAGTTTTGTGTGTTGATTGCTCCACTGGTCTCTGTCAGCCTACAAGAGAAAAAGCAAGGCTTACAGAAGGATGCTCCTTCAGAAGGAAGCAGCACTAAAAGCACCTTGAATCAAGAAGAGTGGGGTACCATCCCAATGAACACATTCTGGATTTTTTAAAAATGTTCAATCCCTAAACAATTTAGGCTTCAAAATGTAAAAACAAAAAAAAAAATAACTATAAAAAGAGTATTCTAATACCCAGGAAAAGCAAAAGTAACTTCTCCCTTCCTCTTTCCTTAAAGGGTTAACTTTATCTATGGTACTAATTTTTTTTTCATTAAACTTATTGGTAAAACATTGGTTAATCATCCTATATAACAGGGGTGGGCAACCTTTTTGTGAGTGCATGCCAAAACCAGCAAAATCTCTGACTCAAAATTCTTCTGCGTGCCAACCCTAATTTTTTGAGAACATGTTACGCCTACTTGATATCTCTTAAGGTGTGTACGTATGTGAAGAACCTTGAAGAAATAATAAAATTCATTCGAGCGACAAAAACACAGTATATGATGATGAAAAATACATTTATTTTTTAATGTATACATGTACACTGATAGTCCGACAGAAAACTTTATGACTCCGTTTGATATTATCAGTGGGACTTTTGCTGCTGCATCACTGATGACAGAGATTTTACATCAGGTTTATATTTCGTGACCTTCAGAGATATGCACGAGCTACTACTTTCATCCGTCAGGCTACTCCTATTACGAGACTTAACAAAATTCATCACTGAGAACAAAGATTCACAAGCGTATGTGGATGAAAACATGGAGAGTAACACTGTTGCAAAGTTTTTGTCCTCAATAGTTCGTTTTCGACACTTCTCTCTGGTACTCCTGTCTCTAATCGCTTTTTTTCAATGTTTTCCAAGTCAACTCTAAGGTCAATAAATTTCTGCTTCCAAATTGAGCTACTCTGAAATTCAATCAACTGCATTTCAAAGTCAGCCATGTCTATCCATGAAAACATTTGTAAGTTTAGTTCCTCCAGTTTCATGCTGTCTGGAAACCTCATGAATTTTGCTGTCTCTTCCAGTTCTCTGAATTTCGCAAATCTTGAGAAGAACTGCTCAATAGTTGACTCGATGATGTTTAAAAACAGCTTTTGAAGGCTTTGACAGTCTGTTCTGTCATCTTTTGGGAGGTCTTTGATGTGCCTCTTGAGGTTTGGGAAATATCTAAATCTCTCACCATCCACATCCCTCTTAAAGACTTCCAGTTTCTTTTCAAAAGCCTTTAAGTAACCAAACATAGCATCAAGTGTCTTGCCAGTTCCTTGTAATTTAACATTTAAGTCATTCAAATGTTCACAAAAATCTGCAAAGAACATCAGTTTAGAAACCCACGTGGCGTCAGACAATTCTTGGTAAGAAACATGTTTTTATATGCACAAGAAATGGAATGCTGAAATTGACTTGATGGCAGAGTATCCTGTATTCTGGATAACCCCTGACAAAGTACTATGTGAATTCAGAATGTTAATATCACAAAATCATAGACGGCTGTAGTGGAAATAACCTTGAATTGTCTAGTCCAAACTTTTATAAATATTGAAATTCCCTTTTCAAAGATTTTGAATGCTTTTTGTCCTAAGAAGCTTAACCAACTTTTGAGGCAACCCATTTGGTTTTGAAAAGCTCTAACATTTAGGTGGCTTTTACTTAGGTTCAACTGAAATAACATAACTCTTGTGATTTTCTCCTAAGTCCTAGTTTCTTCAAAACTATGCAAAATAAATCTACTGCCTCTTTGATATGATAGCCTTTTAGATATTAAATGATTACAACCCTACAGGTTAATTCTTTTATCCCCTGTTCATGAGTCTCTCACATAGCACAATTTTTAGATACATGAACTATTATATATATATACACTAAAGGCCCGGTGCATGGATTTGTGCACTGGTGGGGTCCCTCAGCCTGGCCTGCACCCTCTCACAATCCAGGACCCCTCAGGGGATGTTGGAGAGCCGGTTTCAGCCCAATCCCTGCAAGCCAGGCCGAGGGACTGCACCGGTACATGAATCCATGCACAGGGCCTCTAGTATGCATATAAGATCTTTGGTTAATCTCTTCACACCTTCCTCCTCTCCTCCCTTCCCTCTGAGATTCATCAGTCTGTTCCAAGTTTCCATGCCTGTAGTTTCCGCTCCTGCATTGAGTGTCTGCCCCCTGGTGGTCAGTGCGCATCATAGCTACTGGACAGTTGACTGGTCAAATGGTCAGCCAGTCACTTAGGCTTTTATATATAGATATATAGATAGATGTGTTCCTTATTTAACCTTGATTTGTGTAAGAAATACTGATTTAAATACATTAATTTCTAATCTTGCTGCTCAAACTACAGCAGAAGACCCACATTATCATCTATGAGTTCCTACTATAGGGTGCTCCAAAATTCAAGCAAGATTTGCAATTCAATTCAATTGCAAATCTTGCGTGAATTTTGGGACACCCTATATAATGATCTCCCTAAAGAGTCTATACAGCTATAGGCTTTTGACTTTAATCCACCCCAATAAAGTAGGAATCCCAGTAACTCCCTAAACAGAAACCTTCATTTAAAGACTCCAAATCCAAACCCTAGAGCCTGGCATTCAATACCATACAAAAATTGGCTTCAAACCCTCTTTCCACATTTATCTTTCATGTATTTTTTCCACACAAAATATCCTACTCTAGCTATAATGGTCCACTTGCTGTTGTTTCAAAGTGTCTTCATATTCCCACTTTCGTTTCTTTACTAAAATGTGCCTTTCTTTTTACCTACCAAAATTCTAGGGAAGCAGTATGGGTTAAGACTGAAGGCTCTAGAATCAAGTACTTGGGTTTGAGTACTTGTTGTCTATCATCTAGGCCAGCAGTCGCCAACCTTTTGGACATTGCGGACCACCAGTGGTCCGTGGACCACTCTTGGTGACCGCTGATCTAAGCCATGTTCCTTTACCTCTCTGTGCCTGTTTCCACATACGTAAAATACTAGACGCCCGGTGCATGGATTCGTGCACCAGTGGGGTCCCTCGGCCTGGCCTGCGGGATCGGGCTGAAACCAGCTCTCTGACATCCGAGGGGTCCTGGATTGCGAGAAGGCACAGGCCAGGCCAAGGGACCCCATCGGTGCACAATCGGGGCCAAGGAAGGACACGGGAGGTTGGCCAGCTAGGGAGGGACCACAGGAGGGCTCCAGGGCGTGTCCGGCCTGTCTCGCTCAGTCCCGATTGGCCAGACCCCAGCAGCAAGCTAACCTACTGGTCGGAGCGTCTGCCCCCTGGTGGTCAGTGCACATCATAGTGACTGGTCGACCAGTCCACTGTCTGCCCCCTGGTGGTCAGTGCACATCATAGCGAGCGGTGGAGCGGCCTTAGCATATTAGCATATTACGCTTTGATTGGCTGAATGGCTGACCGGTCGACCGGACACTTAACATATTAGGCTTTTAGTATATAGGACAGTACCTATCCCATTGTGCGGTTTCATTTACAGCTTAGCAGTGTATGGCACATACGAAACGTAGCTGATTAAGCATAAGTAGCCACCCTTTCTGGCTTAAACTACCATTTTTTTTGCAAAGCCTTCCCAGAGTGTCTCAGCCTACAATGATCCATCCTCCTCTCTACTACTAAAGCAGTCTATATAGTTGGACCTTATTCTATCCAGACTGTCACTGGTATTTTCTTTACACTCAGTTCAATAAAGATAAAGACATACAGTTCTTGAAATCTCAACTGGTAAAGGGTCTGAAAATATAACACAAATGGTATAGTATGCTATTATTTCTTGCTTATAGCAATTAATTACCATCCCTAAATCATCCCCAAATTGTAATATTTTTGAAGTTTAATCTTATGGTTTATTTTTCCATTTTGTTTTTATTATTACTGTTTATGATTACCTTCTTTTCAAAAAATTTATCTTTATTGCTGAAAGTGTTACATATGACCCCTTTTCTTTTCCCATTGATACCCTGCATCCCCCCCCCCCCCCCCCCCCCCCCCCCCGCCTCACTACACTATTGTCTGTGTCCATGGCTTATGCATATATGCATATAAATTCTTTGGTTAATCTTTTCCCACACCACACCTCACCCCTGCCTTCCCTCTGAGATTCCTCAGTCTATTCCATGCTTCTGTCTCTGGACCTATTTTGTTCAGTTTATTTTGTTCATTAGATTCCACATATGAGTAAGACCGTGTGATACTTGTCTTTCTCTGACTGGCTTATTTCACTTAGAATCATATTCTACAGAGCCTTCCAAGCTGTCTCTTTTTTACAGCTGCATAGTATTCCATGGTGTAAATGTACCACAGCTTTTTTATCCATTCATCTACTGTCAGGCACTTGGGCTGTTTCCAGATCTTCGCTATTGTAAATTGTGCTGCTATGAACATAGGGATGCATATATTCTTTCTGATTGGTTTTTCAGGTTTCTTAGGATATATTCCCAGAAGTGGAATCACTGATTTCCACACTGGCTTCACCAGTCTGCATTCCCACCAGTGTGTATTAGGGTTCCCTTTTCTCCACATCCTTGCCAGCACTTTTGAACAGGCAAATAGATCAATGGAACAGAAAAAGAACCCAGAAATCAACCCAAGGCATTATGCTCAATTAATATTTGACAAAGGAGGCAAGAGCATACAATGGAATTAAAATACTCTCTTCAATAAATGGTGTTGGGAAAATTGGACAGGTACATGCAAAAAAATAAAACTAGACCACCAACTTACACCATACACAAGAATAAACTCAAAATGGATAAAAGACTTAAATGTAAGTCGTGAAACCATAAAAATCCTAGAGGAAACCATAGGCACCAAAATCTCAGACATCTCTCATAGATATGTTTGTCCATACATCTCCTAGGTCAAGGGAAACAATAAGGGAATAAACAAATGGGACTACATCAAAGTAAAAAGTGTCTGCACAGCAAAAGAAACCATAAACAAAACAACAAGAGAGCCCACTGTATTTTACCAATGATACATCTGATAAAGAGTTAATTTCCAAAATATATAAGAAACTCATACAACTTAACAAAAGGAATACAAACAATACAATTAAAAATGGGCAAAGAACCTAAACAGACACTTCTCTAAAGTGGACATACTAGTACAGATGGCCAAGAAACATGAAAAAATGCTCAAAGTCACTAATTATCAGAGAGATGCAAATTAAAATGGCAATGAAACATCACCTCACACCTGTTGAATGGCTACCGTCAACAAATCACCCAAATTATTTTTGAAAAGGAACATTAAGGTTGTATTTTTTTTTTGGGGGGGGGGGGGGGTGAGGGGAGAGACTGTAATCCAGTATCAATTTACCTTTTATACATTTTCCTCAAACTGTAGGTGAAAATGCTGGGCCATTTAAAAAAAGACAATAGTTACAGGTAAATAATGTCTTTCTTGAAAAGTGAAAAGAAGTATATTATCTTCTCTCTCTGTAATGAACTATGAAGTGAATGGGTATCTTTGGAATATACAAAAAGATAAACGACCACCCTTACCTGACTTTCACTCTGTAGTAAGTGAGATGTTTATTTCCATAATTCCTTGTAATCCGAGACATGGTAAAATATTGCATTTTACAAGGATATGGATAGGGCAGGTTTTAAACCTAAGATCCACAGGCATCCTGAACTCCATGAATGTGTATGAAAAATTAAATACCTACATATGTGCATTTTTCTGGGAAAAGGGTTCATTAGGTTTCATCAAATTCTAAAAGGAGTCCTTTTACTCTAAACAGATTAGGACTCAATGGAATAAAAGGGAATGAGAAGTCAGAAGACCCTAATCTGTGAATTAAGTACATGTTGGTGACTTCAGATATTAGAAATATTTAGAACATTACATTTGTAAACAATTACAAAATCTAAAATGTGAGCAATGAGGCAGCTGTTCAAGTCCAGCCAAAAACTAAGAAATTTAAAGACTTTTAAAATACATTCTAGGAGAGCTTTCAGTTTTAAAAGTTATTTTCTGAATCACTTTTAACAAAATTCAAGTTTTCTCTGCACTGAAGAAGTATTGGAAAGCACACAGGATGAAGTATCTGCTTATCTGTAATAACTTCAAAGAATACCACTAATAATCTATAATAATAAAAGAGTAATATGCTAATTAGACGGGACACCCGTCCTTCCAGACGAAGCCGGGGCTGCCAGGGAAGCCAGGGAAGCCCGGGTCCGGGTGCCAGAGGGAAGCCAGTGCCGGCAGCCAGGGGAAGGAAGGCCTACTCTTGCACGAATTTCATGCATCGGGCCTCTAGTGACACCAATAATAGCTAAGGCTTATTGACTTTTACTATCTGCTGGACACTGTGTGAACACTCAATATGGAATACCTCACATATTCACAGTAACATTATGAACTAGGCACTATTTTAACAGTCTTTTTACAGATGAAGAAACTTAAGCTTAAGAGTGTTTAATAACCTGTTCAAGGGCACATGGCCAGGAAATGATAGAATGGAGATTTGCAGTCAGCAGTCCAACTTCAGCATACTGACTTTAACTGTCAACACAGTTCAATTCAAACAATCTAAAAATCTTCTGAGGCTTATACCCCATTATTATTTATTATTTTTCTCCAGAGGTACTAAAAAAAAAAAGTAGTGAGAACAGGGGACTAAGCATGGGTTTACTGAGAATAGGGTATTAAGTATAGGGGTACAGGGAGCAGAGTACTAAGAACCTTGATACTCAAAACAGGATACTGACAATAGACAGGGTAGTGAAAACAGTAAGAGATTGCCTTCTCCGAAGTACCAATTTCATCTGGGTTCCTGTCTCTTTGCCTGCTCCTTTAGTGATGAACCGGATCAGTCATTTACTATCTGTCCTTCCAGTACATATCCCAGACCTTAGAAATTACATCTTTTCTGATGTGCAACATCACTTTCATTGAAATTTGTTCATCTATGAAAAGGATGCAACAGAACTATTAAGGCTTTGCACACGTTTGCATAAACTTTAAGGCAAGCACTCACTCACTCTCAAGCCTCAAGTCCAGCCACAGCAACATGGTCCATATCAGGGCCAGTGGGCAGGGGCAGGAAATGAGGTTTGCA
This sequence comes from Myotis brandtii, assembly GCF_000412655.1. NCBI lineage: Eukaryota > Metazoa > Chordata > Mammalia > Chiroptera > Vespertilionidae > Myotis > Myotis brandtii. The sequence goes on from NW_005356087.1 coordinate 1,156,246, forward strand.
CAGAGTGGGGTTGCTTTTTCCCCCCTCCCACTCCCCAAGACCCTAGCTAAAGTCTAATACCTCCAGTTTGACGTTCCCCGCACTGCCAGCTGGGGCGGCTCCACCGCAATTCAGGGCCTGGTCACTTTTCTTCTTTTTGTACTTGTCCTTGTACATCTTGTTGCGGTGTTTCTTGCACATCCACGGCTTGCGTTGCTTGGCCACCTGGCTCGTGGTTTCGCTGCAGCCCTCGTAAGTGCAGGTCTTGCACATGCTGCCCCCGCCGCTGGCCCGCCTCCGGGCTCCCCTGCTGCCGCCCTCGCCCCCAGAGTGGGTCTCTTCGTCCTCCAGGTCCTCCAAACTAGCCGTGCTCTCGCCTCCCGCCGGAGGGTCCGAAGTGTCCAGCAGGTCGGCTTCGTCCTCCCCCGCTTCCTCCTCTCCATCCCCCGCCGCTTCACAAGGATACCTAACAGGCTTGCCCGCCCCGGCACTGCCCCCCAGGGCAGGAGCCTGCCTCAGGACGCTGTCGGCCGCAGCTTCCTCCTGCCTTCCGCAGGGACGCATCACCAGGAAGGTGAGCTGCGAGGCCCCAGCCTGGCCTTGGGCTGGAGCCAGGGCCGGG
>NW_005356087.1:1156924-1186478 GCF_000412655.1 Myotis brandtii
GGCAACACCCGGCACCTCCGTGGTGCTGAGACCTGGCGGGGGTCCACGACCCAGCTTTTTCGCACCCTCGGGTTCCAACGTCACCTCGCAAACCAGACTCAAAAGACTGGCGACAGGAAAAGGGGCGGGGCCCGCGGTGGTGCCCGAACTGCGCCTGCGCGGCTGCGCAGACCAATGGTAAAGGTGTTTTCGCTGGGGCTCACCAGGGGACGGGGCGTCTCCTAGGGGCGGGGCTGAGCGCTGCCGGCAGAACTGACTGCGCAGGTGCTGGTCCAGCGGCCTGTGGAGGCGGCCAGCGCCGCTACTTCTTGGGTGGCCTGTGCAGAATTCTAGTGGCAAGATAGCGCTTCTTTAAAAAAAAACCTGAACCTACACTGTTTAAAACGTTTCAAAGAACTTTTGTCCTAAGTACATTAAGATTGATCCTGAGCGACCTCATGATTTGTGGCGTTAGGACGCTGATTGTAAACGATATTTTGCCGCAAACTGCCTGAAATGGAGGTGTGTAGCTGGCATGTAGTAGTGTCATTAAGTGGCACTACCAGATAGCAGTGGGTGAAGACAGAGACAACCTATCTGAAAATGGTATAGTGGAGAGGGAGTGGGCCAGACCTGGGGCCAAGTTATACTTGTTGAGAGCTAAATGGTTTACTCTTGTTAATCCTCACCAGAGGATATTTTTTCCATTGATATTTTAGAGGAAAGAAAGAGAGAGGGTGGGGGGAGGGAAGCATTGATGTGGGAGAGACACATGATTGGTTGTCTCAGGCCTAGGGATCAAACCTGCAACCCAACGCTATTGACCAGGAATCCAGTCCTGAAGCTTTGGTGTGCAGGCCTACACTCTAACCATTGGGCACTGGGGATGTGCTCCCCTGCCACAGCAACTGGCCAGGGCTAAATGATTTACCCCTTAAAAAAACAAAAAAACATATGTTTATGGATTTCAGAGAGGAAAGGAGAGGGAGAGATAAAAGCATCAATGATAAGAGAGAATCACTGATCGGCTGCCTCCTGCATGTCTCCTACTGGGGATGAGCCTGCAATCCAGGTATATGCCCCTGACCGGAATCGAACCCAGGACCCTTCAGTCTGATGCTGCTCTATCCACTGAGCCAAACCAGCTAGGGCTAAATGATTTACTCTTGATAAATTTGTTTTTCTCCCTTGGAACTTATTTCTTTAATTGTTAATACTGTGGTAGACATGAACAGAGCAAAGACAATGGGCCTGGTACAGAAGGTCACCAGGATAGAAAGCCCCAGATTCCTAGCAAAGGACAATTGTAGGGTGGGACCTCACTCCCAGAGTGACCTTTCCTCCCTAAAGTTAACATCTAGGCCTCAGTTTTTTCAGCTGTAGGTCCACATTAGCAATAAAACCAGCCACAGCTGACTTAAGGACCAGCTGCATTGAATAATGACGCCCTTCCCTGGTGCTGGCCAATCAATCAGTGGAGACCACAACCCAGAAAGGGCACACCTGGAAAACTGCTGAATATTCTATTTAGATCTTCCTCTCAAAGCTCCACCCTTAAAACTCTTAGGAAGGAGGACCCAGTGAGCTCTCCCTCCCAGGAACACCCCTGTGCCTCCATTTCCTCCTCCCCTTCCCTAACCGCCCCCCCCACACACACACACCTTACTACTAGCTTCCTCACTCCCAAGCTTCCTTTACCTCTATAACTTGTTTCCTAAGCCCATTTCTTCTAGGAATTACTTTTCTGCCTCTGTGATTAGCCAAATAAATATTTTCTTAGAGATTTGGTCTTGGCTCTTAATTCTTTCCTAGCTAAAACTCAAGTACCAAGGTTGCTGAACCCAGGTCCAGTCTGACACAAATGGGTCTAACACCCAATGCCCACCCCCCTAAAAGGTTATGATAGTAGGGAATGACACATAATAAGAATAGAGCCATAGTTGTTTAAGAATTATTCACCTTAGTCAAATGGAAGTTCCATTTTTAATTTTTGAGGAAACTCCATACTGTTTTCCACAGTGGCTGCACCAGTCTGCATTCCCACCAGCAGTGCAGGAGGGTTCCTTTTTCTCCACATCCTTGCCAGCACTTGTTGTTTATTGATTTGTTGATGATAGCCATTCGGACAGTGTGAGATGGTAACTCATTGTCGTTTTGATTTGCATCTCTCAGATGATTACTGACTTTGAGCATGTTTTCATATGTCTCTCTGCCTTCTGTATGTCCTCTTACGAAAAGTGTCTATTTAGGAAAAATAAAAGGAAAATAAAAGGAAAATAAAAGTGTTTATTTTCCTTTTGTTAGTTGTATGAGTTCCCTGTAAATTTTGGAGATTAAACCCTTATTGGAGATAACATTGGCAAATATGTTCTCCCATGCAGTGGGTTTTCTTGTTGTTTTGTTGATGGTTTCTTTTCCTGTGCAGAAGCTTTTTATTTTGATGTAGTCCCATTTGTTTATTTTCTCCTTAGTTTCCATTGTCCTGGGAGTTGTATCGGTAAAGATATTGCTATGACATATGTCTGCTCTTTTGCTGCCTATGATTCTTCTAAGATTTTTATGGTTTCCCATCTTATGTTTAAGTCCTTTATCCATTTTGAGTTTATTTTTGTATATGGTGTAAGTTGGTGGTCTAGTTTCATTTTTTTTGCATGTATCTGTCCAATTTTCCCAACACCATTTATTGAAGAGATTGTCTTGACTCCATTTTATGCTCTTGCCTCCTTTGTCAAATATTAATTGAGCATAAATCCATTTGACCCAATCATCGCACTTACAGGAATATATCCCAAGAAAACAGATACACTAATCAGAAAGGATATATGCACCCCTATGTTCATAGGAGCACAATTTCCAATAGCTAAGATTTGGAAACAGCCTAAGTACCCATCAGCAGATGAGTGGATTAGAAAACTGTGGTACATCTAACACAATGGAATACTACGCTGCTGTAAAAAGGAAGGAATTCTTACTATTTGCAACAGCGTGGATGGAACTGGAGAGCATTATGCTAAGCGAAAAGATAAATATCACATGATCTCACTCATTTGTGGAATGAACAACATAAACTGATGGACAAAAATAGGGGTGGAGGGCGGGGTCAGGCTAGAAGAGGTCAATGGGGGGGAAAGAGGGGGCATATATAATACTTTCAACAATAAAGATTTTTAAAGAAAGAAAACCTTTAGGGCTCTCGCTGCTAGAAGACTCCCATGACAGGATAAGTCGGTCATGGACAGGGGAAGTTTGAGCAAGGCAACCTGTCAACTGCAAGACAAAGCCCACACACTCAGGAACCCTGTAAAATCACACAAGGCCCTTCCCTGAGGCTTTTCCCTGCCAGTTTACTAGTTCCAATAGAGAGAGAGGAATCCTTGCCCATTGACTGCAGGGATGTTCTTTTCTTCCCTTTCTCTTCCTTCCTTTGTGTCTGGAGTTAAATTCTGGCTGACTTTCTTTGAGCCTTTTGAAATCCTTGAGGTGGAGATAAGGGTTAGGGGTTGAGAGACCCTAGTAGATAGGAATTGAGATAGAAAAAAAGGACAGAAAAAAAAGTATGGCTGCTTTTAAACTGGCTTTTCAATTGGAATTGCTTTCTGAGGGTCTAAACCAGCCGTGGGCAAACTACGGCCCGCGGGCCGGATCCGGCCTTTTTGAAATGAATAAAACTAAAAAAAAAAAAAGACCGTACCCTTTTATGTAATGATGTTTACTTTGAATTTATATTAGTTCACACAAACACCCCATCCATGCTTTTGTTCCGGCCCTCCGGTCCAGTTTAAGAACCCATTGTGGCCCTCGAGTCAAAAAGTTTGCCCACCCCTTGGGCCTGATCCCCACAGACCTGATTTCTTCCAGCTCCTTGCAGTGGCCTTGTAGGGACCAGTGGGGATTCTGGTTTTCAATAGAATGTTAGGGGAGCCAAGGAGAGAATGCCCTTGCCCGGTGTTCACATTACACTATGTGCTGGCAAGCATTTGAAGCTGGATGGGGTGGTAGATCAGGCCATTTTCCATACATCAGGGCAGTAGATCACCAGATAGAATGGAGGAGCACTGCAGGGTTTGGGTTTACAACAGTGCTTGAGGCCCTTCAGCACTTTCTACAAGTGCTTCCCTGCAGTACCTAGGACCTTTGAAATGCAAGTGCCTGGTCAAAAACTCTAGTCTGGGCCATCTCTAAAAGTACAAGTTTCTGGGAAAAATTTAGCCACGTGCGCAGATCAGATTAACTTATTTCAGCTTTGATTGCTAGATTGCCTGCTTTTATCTTTTTTGCCAAAAGTCTGTAAAGTGAATTTGGAGCTGTGATGTCTTTTGCTTTGATGAAAATGTGCTTTGAAACTAAGTATGTTTAAAATATGTTCATAGGGGTCAATCTAAGGAATGCTGGTTGTTTGCTTTTCTTGGTTATTGGAAATTGAGGCTTCTAGGAATTAATAGTTGGAAATTGTATGATTTTGGTAATAGAAGGTATGGTGCATAGAGATGCATTTTGAAAACTAGTTATTCCTAAAAGTTGTAAAAAAGGTTTGTGGAAATTATAGAAGGTTTATAAGGGAAAATGTTAAAAGGAAGTTAAAACAAAGCCAAACAATGTAGGCAATTTGCAGCCAGCTGGCAACTAACAAACAATTAATTATCTTCCCCAGCCAAGGACACAAAGCAAAAAAAAAATTTTTTTTTAAAGAACAACAAAAACCTCCCTACAGAAGGAGAGGGGGGGAAGGGGAAAGGAAACAAAAAAGGGCCATTTTACTCCCTAGGCAGTTTCAAGGCTTGGCAAGATAAAGTTGCCAGATGCTTCTCATAATTTCTGGAAAGGCTACAACAAGATAACAAGGAACCTTAGGAATTAATCTATACCAGAATATTAAACAGAGGAATTTTAGGACCTAGGGACAGGAGGGTGTATGATGCCGTGGATCCCCACCCAGCCTGCTCTTTGGATTGGCTGGGGGTTCCTCTATACTTCATGAGCCAGATATATAGGTTTACTTGCTTTACTTTTTCAATAAAGATACATACTTTAATTGTTTTAATAAATTGGCTTTTCACAATACAGTCAAGGTCTCTCATAAATTCATTTATATGAGAATATAAAATTCAGGTTTTGTGGCTTTTGTTAAAAGTATTGATAATTTTTAAACTTTGTTTTTCAAGTACAAGGAAACAAAACAATTTGGTAAACTATATATTTTTTCTCCTTACATAATCCCTCCAGAATTTGACAATTCATAATAAATGAATCATACAATATATTTCTTTGCATGGGTTCAATAAGACCAGTTTCCAATGATAGTTTTGTTAACCAAGACTTTGACTGGAGTGTCATGTCTGAGAGAGACATGCCTGGACTCTGGTTGTCACCAGAAGACTTGAAGCCAATGTGAGCACCTTAGAGAATAAACTGGTACCTCACTAGGTCACATGGTTTATGGCAGTCTTTCCAGGTAAGGAATGAAGTTTGCTTTCTTGAGAGATAGCAAAAAGGAGCCTCAAGACATTTTGGGAACCTCAAAAACTTGAAGAATTCACCCAAGTCTACAGGTATTGCAGGCAAGCCTGATGGCATTTGGGTGGCTTGGCTTCTTTGCCCTGAAGGACTCATTAAAGCTCAATCATGAGATTCCAGCAAAACAGATTTTAGAAGAGCCTATACAGTCAATTATTATTCTTTTTTTAAAATATATTTTATTGATTTTTTACAGAGAGGAAGGGAGAGGGATAGAAGGTTAGAAACATCAATGAAAAAGAAACATTGATCAGCTGCCTCCTGCACATCCCCTACTGGGGATGTGCCCGCAACCAAGGTACCTGCCCTTGACCGGAATCAAACCTGGGACCCTTCAGTCCACAGGCCAACGCTCTATCCACTGAGCCAAACTGGTTAGGGCCAATTACTATTCCTATTGTATTCATGCAAACACTCAGGCCAAATGAAAACTAAAACTAGATTTAATACAATAAATGGATTGGTCTTTAATAAGAATAGGGATGGTTTTAGGGAGAAAAATTACATTTCAGCAGACTATAATACACAGTTGTGAGTAGACTTCAATTAATTGTTTCAAGGTTTTATCTTTCATGTATGAATTGAACTGAATCCTAAATTTGTCTAGTTTTCTTGGATATTTAGCTACAACTCTCCAGACTAATACTTACTTTTCTCCCATTCTTAGCCTTGGAGTCATTGAACACTAAAATACTTTTCCTTTTGTTATGGCAGAAATCAGGTTGGCGGGAATTGACAAACCATACGCACTCGTAGGTTCAGAAAACGACTGTTTCAGAAAACGACTGTTTATTCCACACTGGTACTCGCTCAGTGGAGTCTCTTCCAGAGGCTGAGCTCCATGTCCAGGTTCTGACCTTCTTTTATACATGCTAAGCTTCTGGGTATTCAGGGGTCTTTCCATATATGTGGCAGCCTGGGCAATTGGCTGATGCTAGAAGCAAGCAAGATTACAGAAGCCAAGGGCGTGGTTATGGTGGAGCAAGTAAGGGGAGGGTTATCTGCTCTTGGCTTGCCCTCTCACTTTCACTAGACCTCTTGTCATCATTCTTGTTGTTCAGTTTGTCTCCACCAGGTTACAAGCCCTACTCGCACACAGGGAATACTACCTCTAGACACCATCACCACCTCTTTCTGTGCCCAGGCCTCTGACAGAGAACATGGATTTCTTGGCTCTGAAGAAAAACATCACCCCCTTTATTGTGGGATTTCTTTAGTCCTTTTCCAGTCTGTTAAAAAGAAAATTGTGTCTTTTATATATAACTAGAGGCCCAGTGCACAAATTTGTGCACTGGTGGTGGGAGGGGGAATCCCTCAGCCTGGCTTGCACCCTCTCATAGTCTGGGACCCCTCAGGGGATGTCCACCTTCTGGCTTAGGCCCGATCCCCCAGGGCTCTTGTAGTCCAGGACTCCTAGCTCCTTAGCTCTCACCACCACCACTGCTGTGTTTGCCAGCTGTGAGCCCGTCTTCTGGCTGAGCAGCGCTCCCCCTGTGGGAGCACACTGACCACCAAGGGGCAGCTCCTGCGTTGAGTGTTTGCCCCCTGGTGGTCAGTGTGTGTCATAGCGACTGGTCATTCCACTGTTCGGTCGATTTGCATATTAGGGTTTTATTATATAGGTTCTTTTGGTCAAATAAGTTTGACAACCTTCCCAGGGTTTGAATTTCAAGAAATCAGCCTTAGACTCATGGAGACCAGAGGGGGTTCTAGTCCTTACTATAATTGTAGGAAAGCCTAGGAGGGAGGCACAGCATGCTTCTGGTGCCTACACCTCCCCATGTGCTGGAGGGCATATGGGCCCTGGAGTAAAGGACTATTTCCTTTAATATGAAAAACAAATAAAGCAGAGGACTGGGAAGAGGAGGGCCAAAAGGGACTAGAACAAGTCCTCCAACATTATTTGCAGTGCCCCTTCATGTTCCCAGATAAATCATATACTAAACACCTATATCATCAAGAAGATTATCTCACCAGTGGGTTTAGAGTCCTAGGGTTGGCTAAAGTAGAGTTCCACCCTTTCTACATAAGTCCTTCATTACTGACAGGCTGGGGAGACCAGGATGAAGAAGATAGATCTTTTAATTGTGAGGGTGGACATAGAAATAAAGCCGGAGCCGATTGTACTCTCCCCAGAGCTCTGGGTACTGGCCAAACTCTCTGAGCCCTCTGCCTAGAGGCTCTTCTTTTTAAACTCCTTTGGGAAACTCAATGGGTACTTCAGAAACATTGGAACCATCTCAGGCACTTTCAATCAAGGACACCAGTTAGTACAGGCTTCCCCACTTCTGGTATAGGACGGGTGCCTGATAGGACCACACTGGTAAGTGCACACAGTCCAGTAGGTTAGTTCTGTTGGTGGGCACACACTAACAGGTTTTCTCACCCTAGATCTTGTCGCTAAGTGTTACTAGTCCAGCAGATCCTCTTTTGTGGTTTCACACAAACAGGCACTCATACATAGCTTATGGGCACCCTAGATCTTGCTGGTAAGTGTGACTAGTCCAGCAGACCCTCTTTTGTGGTCTCACACAAAGAGGCACTCATCAGGGTTAACGCCTTTGCCTGGTAGAGGGATACCCCTACTGGGAAAGGGTGGAATTCCACAGAAGATGCAAAACATCTTTTTTTTTTTTGCAAGACATCTTTTTGTGCATTTTCTTTCAGATTGGAAGCTCATCGTCTACACCCTACAAGAGCAGCCCATTGAGCTGCAGTCTTTTTTTTTTCATTGTTAATAATAATCTTTACTTTTATTGTTAATAACATCATCTTAGAAGCTGAATATATTTTGCTTTGTTTTAAAAAATGAATAAATAAAATGCATCTTATATTATCAGAAACTGATATACCTAAAAATAAATCTAATAAAAGATGTGCAAGTCTATGTATATAAACTATTAAACATTTTTCCCTATATTCTTTTTTTCCGGTGGGGCGGGGCGGGAAGCTTCTTTAATAAGATAGGCACACAGTCCCATTCCCCTCCCCTCACCCCCAATTTCTTTAAGGGGTATGCTTGCAAAAATGGTTTGAAGTCTACAGGTCCAGAAGAAACAGTGATGTATAATGAAAAAAGCCTGGATTTTAAAGTTCTATAGTTTGGGTTCAAGTTTTGGCCTTATCTCTTGGGCCAAGGTAATCATCTTCTCTGAACCAGCATTTCCTTGATATTAAAATGAAGGTCAAACTTCCCTCAGATCACTGGCATAAAATTGAGATATGTAAATTGCTAGCATAGTACTAGTAAGTATAGGTGCCACCGTGCCCCCTACCATCCCAGAAGAGTCTCTTCGTTTGCTGGAGATGGTATTCTGAAAATTACTACTAAGGCTCTATTTTTAAATTATACATTTATGAAGTTTCCTCTTGTATAACAATTAATTTAACAAGGAAAAAAGTCTGAAGAATTGACCAATGTTTGATAAATGGTCTTAATCAAATAAGCATTTTTTTTAAAGAAAACGATCTTAAATATAATAATGTTACATGCAATAAACATTAATATCTCAAGAAAAACTATTTTGGAGCTTTGTCCTGAAGCAGATAGGGTGAGCAGCTGAAATGAGTAACATCCAGCCCGAATTGGCAAAGGAGACTCAGCTGGGAGATGGTTTGCAGCTGGGAAGGGCAGAGAATCCCTGGAGAAAGGTAAAATCAAGGATCTGGGAAGGAGAGTCTGCCAGACCTCTGAGCCCTGAGGGTCAGAGGGAATCTACACGGCACTGGCACCGAGCCACACCCCTTGGGACAGGCACAGTGTCTGACTGTGGAAAGAAGGTCTGCAGAACTGCTAGATGGCAGGGGACTCTAGATCTGGGTCCACAGTCAGGAAAGGCTGAAGAGGAGTGCCGGCAGGAGAGGAGCGCGCAGAGGCGCAGCCTTTCCCCTTTCTGTGGCCTCTGCCTTTCTTCATTGAGCCTAGTGCATAGGATCTTTCAGATACAGACACTTACCCGTGGCTGCAGTGTGGGAGAAGGTGTGGACTTGTGGAATCTGGGGAGAGAGAGGGGTCCAGGAGAAGTGGCAGGGAGTCTGGCGCTGAGTCATGCCTGAGCCCGGGACCTGGGCAGCCATTTTGTCCTGAAGAGATAGCCCCTCCATCCAGTATCCAGGCAACCAATACAGCCACAGCCAGATTCCACCCTGAATGGTACAAAGGATTAAAAAAAAATCTAAATAGTCCATTAGAGTCCCAAGGGACTGGCCTAAAGAGAGACCTTCAGTCCCAGCAACAGGAACCTGAGGAACAGTACAGTACAGAAGACTGGGATCTTAAGCAAGCCAAAGGAACAACGCTTCACTTTTTCATTTTTATTTTTTTTATTATTATTTTGTTATCTCTTTTTCTTCTTCTTTTTTTTCTTTTCCTGTTTTTGTTTGTTGCTTTATTTTCTATTTCTTTTCGCATTATTTTTCCATCACTCTATTTTATTTTATTTTTATTTGCTATTTTTTATACCATTTTTGAAATCAATTTTTTTGTAAATTTATTATTATTACTAATATTTTCTTCTCATTCTCTTTCTTCTTATCCACCCATCCCCTTTCTACTTCTTCTATACTGAACTGAGGTCCTCCCCATATTCATCCAATTCTTAACCTTATTTTCTGTATGTAAGCTCAGCCTCTACAGATTTCTTCTTGTTCTCTTTCCTCTTATCCACCCATCCCCTGTCTACTTCCTCTATACTGAACTGAGATCCTCCCCATATTCATCCAATTCTTAACCTTATTTTCTGTATATAAGGTCAGCCTCTACAGATTCTGCCCCCATCCTCTTTGCTGGGGGTTTGGTGTTTGTATTTTATTTTTGTTTGTTTATCTATTGGTTCTGTGGTGTTTCATATGTATACATATACATATACATATATATGTGTGTGTGTGTGTGTGTGTGTGTGTATGGTTTTTTTTCTCCTTTTTCTTCCCTTTTCTTTTCTCTCTTATCTTTTTCTCTCTCTTTGATATCATTTATGCTCTCTTTTCTCTCCCCTAATTCTCTTTTATCAGGTGGTCACTTATAGTGGGGTTATTATTGCCGTGAGTACATTCATGCTTTGTTCCCTTTGTGTTGTGTCTTATCGAGGTGAATTTTATCCTGTCTGGCCAGGTGCTAGAGAGCGAGGCTCAAAACCAGACACCTGGAGAGGAAACTCCATTCACGAACGGGTCAATAACACCCCAGACCCAACTACAGAGGCAGGAAGAAGGCGCCAGTGAGGGAGAGAGTGTGAGTGAGTGAGAAAGCAAAAGAGGAGTCTGTGGTCATGTGGGATGCGTGTGTGTGAGTGAGGCACAGTTAGATCCCCAGGACCTTCGGCGGCAGGCTAACTGGGCTCGCCTAACTAGGCCGCCTCTGCTACTGTAGTAAACAGTACGGGGAGGCCGGCTCGTCCTCAGAGGCCTCGCCTTTTAAAGGGGAAAGCTGCTGTAACTGGGAGCCCAGCCTTACCTCCACCCAGGGTGCCCTCAGATAACACCTGGGACTCTACAGCCACCCCTGCCAGGGACCTGATACCTTGGCTGTGGTCCCATGGTCAACGAGTCTCCAGCCACCCTGGGAGCAGGCTCCTGTGACTTTGGAAGCATGCTCCCTTCTGACCGGCCCGACACCTTAGCCCAGGGCACTGCAACCACACGAGCAGCAGACACGTGAGCAGCCCACTCCTGTCCAAGGAGCAGCAGCACCATGAGAAGCCTGCCCCAGGCCTAAGAGCAGAAGCCTCATGTGGCCTGCCCCTGTCCAAGGAGCAGCAGCTGTGTGAGCGGCCCGCTCCCCTGTCTGAGGAGCAGCAACCATGCGAGCAGCCTGCCCACGATTGAGGAGTGGCAGCCACACGCAGCCCACCCCCGTCCGAGGAGCAGCAGCTGCATGAGCAGACCACCCCTGTACGAGGAACAGCAGCCGCACATGCAGGTCACTCCCGCCCGAGGAGCAGCAGCCACCCGAGCAGCTCTCCCCTGTCTGAGGAGCAGCAGCCACATGAGCAGACCACCCACATCTGAGGAGCGGCAGCCTACACTGGTCCGAGGAGCAGCAGCCACACGCAGCCAGAACCTGTCCAAAGAGCAGCAGCTGGGTAAGCGGCCCATCCCTGTCCGAGGAGCAGCAGCCAAATGTGCAGCTCACTCCTGCCTGAGGAGCAGCAGCCGTGCAAGCAGCCTGTTGCCCATCCGAGGAACAGCAGCTGCACGAGCATCCTGCACACATACAAGGAGCAGTAGCCCTATAAGCAACCTGTCCCTGTCTAAGGAGTGGCAGCCTCATGAGCAGCCCACCCCATCTGAGGAACAGCAGCAGCGTGCAGCCAGCCCCAATCCAAGGAGCAGCAGTCACATGAACAATCCACCCCATCCAAGGAGCAGAAGCCACATGAACAGCCTGCCCCTGTCCAAGGAGCAGCAGCCACGCTCAGCCCACCCCCTTCTGAGGAGCAGCAGCCTCGTGACCAGCCAACCCTGTCCAAGGAACAGCAGCTGTGTGAGCAGCCTCCCCCACCAGCCAGAAGAGACACCACTGCTGCAAACAGCACCCACAAGAAGAGCCGGTGCCAACTGAGGAGCAGCCACTTCCATGACCACCCGAGGAGCAACCGGAGCCCGAGGAGCCACTGCCACCACAAGGAGCAGCTCCTGCACGACTCAACATCTAGATCACTCAGTGAGACCAAAAATGGGTAGACAAAGAAACCCTCAAAGGAAAGAAAAGGAGGACTTGCCAGAAAAGCAGCTAAGTGAAACAGAGGCATGCAATATGTCAGAAAAAGAATTCAAAATAAGGGTCATACAGTTCATAAACTGGATGGAGGAAAAAATCAACAACTTATGTAAGAATCAAGAAGAAATGGATGAAAAAAATCAATGACTTATGTAAGAATCAAAAAGAAATGAAGAGTGATACAGCTGCAATAACAAACTCCATGAAAAGTTTCAGCAGTAGACTTGGAGAAGCAGAGGACCAAATTAGCGAATTAGAAGACAGGGAAGCAAAACACACCCACACTGAACTGCAATTGGAGAAAAAAATTAAAACACAGGAGGAGAGCCTAAGGGAGCTATGGGACAACATGAAACGAAGCAACATACGAATAATAGGGGTGCCAGAACAACAGAAAGAGGAACAAGGGTTAGAAAACCTATTTGAAGAAATAATGTCAGAAAACTTCCCTGATGTGGGGAAGAAAAAAGTCACACAAGCACAGAGAGTCCAAAAAAAGATAAACCTGAAAAGACCCACACCAAGACACATCATAATTACCATGGCAAATGTTCAGGACAAAGAGAAAATCTTAAAGGCTGAAAGAGAGAGACAGAAAGTTATGTACAAGGGATCCCCCATTAGATTATCAAATGATTTCTCAACAGAAACACATCAGGCCAAAAGAAAATGAAATGAAGTATACAAAGTGATGCAAAGCAAGGGACTGAATCCAAGAATACTCTATCTAGCAAAACTATCATTCAAAACTGAAGGGGAAATAAGGAGCTTCACAGACAAATAAAGGATAAGGGAGGTTATCACTACCAAGCCAGCAATGCAAGAAATGCTAAAGGGACTGGTATAAAAAAAGAAATAAAAAGGAAAAAGCTATGAAAGAAAACAGGCACAAAAAATAAAAATGGCTACAAACAAGTACCTTTCAATAATAACTTTAAACGTAAATGGACTAAATGCTCCAATCAAAAGACATCGAGTGGCTGAATAAATAAATAAAAAACATGACCCATATATATGCTGTCTACAAGAGACCCACCTCAGAACAGGGGACTCACACAGACTGAAAGAAAAGGGATGAAAAAATATCTTTCAGGCAAATGGAAATGAAAAAAAAGTTGGGGTAGCAATACTTGTATCTGACAAAATAGACCAAAAAGTGAAGGCCATAACAAGAGATAAGGAAGGCCACGTCATAATACTAAAGGGATCAATACAACAAGAGGATATAACCATGATAAACATATATGCACCCAATGCAGGAGGACACAAATACATAAAAAAAACTCCTGGAAGACAAAGGAGAGATCGACAACAATACAATCATAGTAGGGGACTTTAATACACCACTGACATCACTGGATAAGTCCTCTAGACAAACAATCAGCAGAGAAACAGCAATCCTAAATGACTCACTAGATCAGATGGACTTAATAGACATCTTCAGAACACTTCACCCCAAAGCCGCGGAATATACATTCTACTCAAGTGCTCATGGGACAGATTCAAAAATAGACCACATATTGGGTCACAAGCAAAGTCTCCCCAAATTCAAGAAGATTGAAATCATATCAAGCATTTTCTCAGGCCACAATGGCATAATATTAGAAATAAACTACAATAAAAACAATCCAAAAAATTCAAACACTTGGAAGCTGAAATGCATGCTACTAAACAATGATTGGGTTACCAATGAGATCAAAGAAGAAATTTAAAACATCCTGGACTTAGGACAATAAAAACACAACAATCCAAAATCTATGAGACACAATTAAAGCTGTCCTAAAGGGGAAGTTTATAGCTCTACAGGCCTACCTCAAAAAACAAGAAAAAATGGTAATAAATCATCTAACTCTACAACTCAAAGAATTAGAAAGAGAGCAACAAGAAAAGCCCACAGTTAGCAGAAGGAAGGAGATAATAAAGATTAGAGCAGAAATAAATGACATAGAGACCAAAAAAACAATACAGAAAATCAATGAAACCAAGAGCTGGTTCTTTGAAAGGATAAACAAGATCGACAAACCTCTAGCCAGGCTCACCAAAAAGCAAAGAGAGAGGACCCAAATAAACAAAATCAGAAACGATAGAGGCGAAATAACAACAGACCCCACAGAAATACAAATGATTGTTAAAAAATACTATGGACAGCTCTACTCCAACAAACTAGACAACCTGGAGGAAATGGACAAATTCCTAGAAAAATACAACATTCCAAAACTCAATCAGGAAGAATCTAAAAACCTCAATAGGCCAATAACTATGGAAGAAATTGAAGCAGTCATCAAAAAGCTCCCAGCAAACAAAAGCCCAGGACCAGATGGCTTCTCAGGGGAGTTTTACCAAACTTTCAAGGAAGAACTAAAACCTATCCTCCTCAGACTACTACAAAAAATTCAGGAGGAAGGAACACTTCCAAGCTCATTCTATGAAGCCAGCATCACCCTAATACCAAAACCAGGTAAAGACAACACAATGAAAGAGAATTACAGGCCAATATCCCTCATGAACATAGATGCCAAAATCCTCAACAAAATCTTAGCAAATCGGATCCAGCAGTACATCAGAAAGATCATACACCATGACCAAGTAGGATTTATCCCAGGGATGCAAGGATGGTACAACATCCGTAAATCAATAAACGTAATACATCACATAAACAAATTGAAAGAAAAAAACCACATGGTCATATCAATTGATGCAGAAAAAGCATTCGACAAAATCCAACACCCATTTTTGATAAAAACTCTCAGCAAGGTGGGAATAGAAGGATCATACCTCAACATAATAAAAGCCATATATGACAAACCCACAGCCAACATCATACTCAATGGGCAAAAACTAAAACCATTTCACCTAAGAACAGGAACAAGACCGGGATGTCCACTCTCACCACTCTTTTCGACATACTACTGGAAGTACTAGCCATTGTGATCAGACAAGAAGAAGAAATACAAGGCATCCAAATTGAAAAAGAAGTAAAACTGTTCTTATTTGCAGATGACATGATACTGTACATAGAAAATCCCAAAGACTCCAACAAAAAATTATTAGACTTAATAAATGAATTTGGCAATGTAGCAGGATACAAAATTAACCCCAAGAAATCTGAGGCATTTCTATACACCAATAGTGAACTTTCAGAAAGAGAGATTAGAAAAACAATCCCATTTACCATCGCACCAAAAAAATTAAGATACCTAGGAATAAACTTAACTAAAGAGGTAAAAGACCTCTACTCAGAAAACTACAGGACGTTGAAAAAAGAGATAGAGGAAGACATAAACAGATGGAAGAACATACCGTGTTCATGGATTGGTAGAATCAACATCATTAAAATGTCCATACTACCCAAAGCAATCTATAAATTCAACGCACTTCCCATTAAAATACCAACGGCATACTTCACAGATCTAGAACGAACTCTCCAAAAATTCATCTGGAATAAAAAAAGACCCCGAATAGCTGCAGCAATCCTGAGAAAGAACAAAGTAGGTGGGATCTCAATACCAGATATCAAGCTGTATTACAAAGCCACTGTTCTCAAAACTGCCTGGTACTGGCACAAGAACAGACATATAGATCAATGGAATAGAATAGAGAACCCAGAAATCGGCCCGAACCAATATGCTCAATTAATATTTGACAAAGGAGGCAAGAACATACAATGGAGCCAAGATAGTCTCTTCAATAAATGGTGTTGGGAAAATTGGACAGATATATGCAAGAAAATGAAACTAGACCACCAACTTACACCATACACAAGAATAAACTCAAAATGGATAAAGGACTTAAATGTACGACAGGAAACCATAAAAATTCTAGAAGAATCCAAAGGCAACAAAATCTCAGACATATGCCAAAGCAATTTCTTCACTGATACAGCTCCTAGGGCAGTTGAAACTAAAGAGAAAATGAACAAATGGGACTACATCAAAATAAAAAGCTTCTGCACAGCAAAAGAAACCATCAACAAAACAACAAGAAAACCCACTGCGTGGGAAAACATATTTGCCAACGTCATATCTGATAAGGGCCTAATCTCCAAAATTTATAGGGAACTCATACAACTTAACAAAAAGAAGATAAACAATCCAATCAAAAAATGGGCAAAGGATCTAAATAGACACCTTTCAAAAGAGGACATTCAGAAAGCCAAGAGACATATGAAAACATGCTCAAAGTCACTAATCATCCGAGAGATGCAAATCAAAACAACAATGAGGTACCATCTCACACCTGTCAGAATGGCTATCATCAACAAATCAACAAACGACAAGTGCTGGAGAGGATGTGGAGAAAAAGGAACACTTGTGCACTGCTGGTGGGAATGCAGACTGGTGCAGCCACTATGGAAGACAGTATGGAGTTTCCTCAAAAAACAAAACATGGAACTCCCATTTGACCCTGTGATCCCACTTCTAGGAATATATCCCAAGAAACCAGAAACACCAATCAGAAAGGATATATGCACCCATATGTTCATAGCAGCACAATTCACCATAGCTAAGATCTGGAAACAGCCTAAGTGCCCATCAGTAGATGAATGGATTAGAAAACTGTGGTACATCTACACGATGGAATACTATGCTGCTGTAAAAAAGATGCCTGACCAATGGACACAGACAACAGGGGGTTGAGGGCATGAGTGGGGGGGGGATGGATGGGTAATTTGGGGATAAGGGCTCATATGTAATAACTTAATCAATAAAGAAATTTTTAAAAGAAAAATATAATGGCTGTCATGAACAATATCAAATAAAACATTTTAAGATTAAATAAAAAGAAATGACATCCTGGAAGTCTGCTGCAGTTTCAAGATGCTAGGATGAAGTTTATTATTAGTCTATTCACACACTAACAGCTTATGATAATAACCACCATCATCACTCTATTGATGGATTATCTTTGGATCTAACATTACTTGTCCTACATTGAGTAATGAAGGTTTATAATCTTCCCACACTGAAGACCTCATCTGCTATAGATATATAAACTCTTTTGTGGAGAAGATAAACAAATTTAGGATATGCTTCCCCTATAGAACATGACAGCAATGACAACAATCTTTTATTAATAAGAAGAGATTTGTTCAGAAATCCTTGGTTAGTATTAATATTGGTGTATTATAATATCAAGATATGTTCTGAAAATAATGTTGACATTCATTTATAGCACTGATAATTCTTTTACTCTTTTTTATAATTACCTTTCAGTCTTTAAGACCTCAAAACCCAGGCTCCTGGTCTTGCCTGAAATGAAGAACAAAGTGTAACATGATTTCTTCCTACTTTGCCCAACCTCCAAGTAATCATATAGCACCAATAAGAACAGCAGCAAGTTATCCAATATTCTAGTGTTATATAGTTACAGAAAGCACCATTCATATTGAATCATGGTGTTCAACATAGGCTACTATTACAATGTGAATTGACCCCTTCAAGTTGTGCACCATGGCAAGCATGGATATCTCTTTTCTCCAGGAAAGTGAGCCTCAAGCTGCTTACATTGTGATTTGGAATCATGTATTCTTGCTAGGTTGATCAGACTTACAGCAACAGTAATAGATTTGGAAGACAAAGTAGCAGAAAACATCCCAACAGAACAGCAAAAAGAAAAAAAATTTTTAAAAATGAGAAGATTAAGGGATCACTTATGCAACATCAAGTGCAACAATATCCACATCATTGGGGTACCAGAAGGAGAAGAGAGAGAGCAAGGAATCGGGAAACTATTTGAAGAAAAATGATGGAAAACTTACTTATCCTGATGAAGTTAAAATACACAAAAGTCCAGAAAGTACAGAGAGTTCCAAGCAAGATAAACCCAAAGAGACCCACCCCAAAAAACATTATAATTAAAATAGTGAAGCTAAAGACAAAGAATCTTAAAAACAACAAGACAAAGACAATTAGTTACCTAAATGGGAGCACCCATAAGACTGTCAACTGATTACTCAACAGCACTTAATATTTAAAGCGATAAAAAGCAAGGGTCTACAACTAAGATTACCCAACAAAGCTATCATTTAGAATCAAATAAATAAGTTTCCTACACAAGGAAAAAGTTGAAGGAGTATATCACCACCAAACCAGTATTACAAGAAATATTAAAGGGAATGCTTTCAGAAGAAGAACGAAAAAGAAGAAACATAAATAGAAATAGTAAAATGGCAATAAATGCATAACTATCAATAATAACTTTAAATGTAAATAGTTTAAATGTTCCATCAAAAAGCATAGGGTAGCTGAATGGATAAGAATACAAGACCCATGCTATCTACAAAAGACCCGCCTCAGAACAAAAGATACACACAGACTGAAAGTAAGGGCATGGGAAAGGGTATTTCATGCAAATGGAATTGAATAAAAAACAAACTGAGGTAGCATTACTTATGTTAGACAAAATAGACATTAAAACAAAGTCTTCAAAAAGATACAAAAAAGGACATTATATAATGACTGGATGCCCAAAGCACAAAATTCGTCCCTAGGCCTGGCTGGTGATCAGGGCCAATCTGTGGGGCAACCAGCAGGGTGATCGAGGGGGCCCCCACTGGCACCCACCTTGGCCATCCTGGTGCCACCTGCTCACCGGCCCTGCCCCACACCACCACCGCTGGTCGCCTCCCTCTGTGGGGCTTCTGGCTTGGGGAGCCCTCACTGGCACCCACCTTGACTGGCCTGGGGCCTGCGGGCTGGGAGCAGCTCCTGCATTGAGTGTCTGCCCTCTGGTGGTCAGTGCGCATCATAGCGACAAGTTGTTCCACCAGTTGTTCTGCCATTTGGTCGATTTGCATATTAGGCTTTTATTATATAGGTTAATGGGATCAATCCAACAAGAAGATATAACTTTTGTAAACATTTATGCACCCAACAAAGGAGCACAAATTATATATAAAGCAAATATTGATGGACATAAAGGGAGAGACCAACAGTAATGTAGTCATAGTAGAAAACTTTAACACCCCATTGACATCAATGTATAGATCTTCTAGACAGAAAATAAACAAGGAAACAGAGGCCTTAAATGACACATTGACCAGATGGATTTAGTTGATATTTTTAGAGCACTTAACCCCAAAGCAGCAGAATATACATTTTTTTCACATTCACATCAAACAGTCTCTAGTATCCTACATGTTAGAACACAAAACAAGTCTCAATATATTTAAGAAGATTGAAGTCATATCAACCATCTTCTCTGACCAGAATGGTATGAAACTAGCAATCCTATATTATAGAAGGCTAATATGCAAATGTCCCCACGGGCGGGAGTTCAACCAACTGGGAGTTAGACGTGTGCTGACCACCAGGGAGCAGTGTGGAACATGGCGGACATCAGCAATGCGGCGCTGGCAGCGGGTGGCAGTGGAGGCGCTGTTGGCCCTGATGGACCCCGAGAGCGGGACCACAGCAGGATGGTGGAGCAGGTGAGCAGGCAGTACCAGGCCAAGGCAGGTGCAAAGGGAGGCCCTGGCCAGTGGTGGCCACAGGCAGCTGGGGGAAGGGAGGCCCCGGTCGGCAGCCAGCAGCTGTTAGGGATCCTACCCGTGCACGATTTTGGGCACTGGGTCTCTATTCAATTATAAGAAAACTAGAGGCCCAGTGCACAAAATTTGTGCACAGGGGGCCCTCAGCCCGGCCTGCACCCTCTCCAATCCGGGACCCCTCAGGGGATGTCCGACTGCCTCTTGCAATCTGGGACCGCTGCCTCCTAACCGCTTGCCTGCCTGCCTGCCTGATCGCCCTTAACCCCTCTACCTGCCTGCTTGATCACCCCTAACAACCTCTGCCTGCCTGATCGCCCCTAACTGTCTTCCTGCTGGCCTAATCATCCCTAACCTCGCCTCAGCCTCGCCCCGCATCCGGGACCCAGGATTCCTTCCTCCAGTCGGTTGCAGGCACCCGGGACCCGAGCTTCCCTCCCTCTGGCTGGCCACAGGCACCCAGAATCTAGGCCGGCTTCGCCCAGTCCGGCCGCAGCCGCAGGGGACCATGGGTGGGCAGCTTGTCCCTCTCCTGGGCCACAGTCCCAGGCACAGGTGCAGGCGCACCCCTCTGCCCCCCTGCCCCTCCTCCCCAATGCCCCCCCCCACCTCACCATCTCTACAACTGCTCCTCTTCACTGGGCTTCGAATCCAGATCCCCTGCATTGCTGCATCACCTCTCACAAAACTTGACTGACAATTTCAAATCTGGAGACCTCATCTTCACCAAGATGAAAGGTTATCCTCATTGGCCAGCTTGAGTAGATGAGGTTCCTGATGGAGATGTAAAACCACCAACAAACAAACTACCCATTTTCTTTCTTTTTTGGAACTCATGAGACTGCTTTTTTTAGGCCCAAAGGATATATATTCTTACTCAAAAAATAAGGAAAAGTATGGAAAACCAAATAAATGAAAAGGTTTGAATGAAGGTTTATGGGAGATAGATAACAATCAGAAAGTGAAATTTTCAAGTCAACAGGCATCAGCTAAACAATCAAATGCATCATCTGATGTTGAAGTTGAAGAAAAAGAAACAAGTGTTTCAAAGGAAGATAATGACCATGAAGAAAAAGCCAGCAATGAAGATGTGACTAAAGCAATTGACATAAACACTCCAAAAGCTGTCAGAAGAGGAAAAAAAGAGAAAAGCAGAAAAGCAAGTAGAAACAGAGGAGGCAGGAGTAGTGATACCAGCAACAGCAGCTGCTAATCTAAAAGTGAATCCTAAACGAGGACGACCAGCAGCTACAGAAATCAAGATTCCAAAACCAAAAGTTTATTGTATTGTATTCCCAGCCAAACAACATGTAATCTACAGTAATAAAAAATATATCTCATTTTGGGCTCAAAGCATTAATCCAGTTACTGAAAAGAAAATACAAGTGGAGCAAACAAGAGATGAAGATCTTGAGACAGACTCATTGGACTGAATTCTCCTCCCCGCTTTGATGGAAGAATGTTCCAGATAACAAACTAAGGACTTCATTAATGGCATTAATACTGTGTTATGATTGTTAAATTTTCTATAAGGTACACACTACATACTAAGTTTTTTCCAAGCTCAAAATAAAGCTTTGTGTATGAAAATTAGAATAAACTGGAAAGATGGTGGTTGTACATTATTTCATTTAGAAAATATAAACTTTAATTTTGTTTTGAAGTTAGGTGTTAAACTGGAATAGCTATCATACCCCAGACAATGGGGTAGTTGTGCCCTTCCCTTGACATTCCTTTGTTGTTTAATTCTTTAGAATCTTAATTGTTTTTTTAATCCTGAGAGATTAAACATAGCCTTGTTAAGAACAAAAATGAAACTGTAACCAAAATTTTAAAATAAAGTTTAAAAATAAATAACTGAAAAACACACAAACACATGGAGGCTAAATAACATATTACTAAACTATCAGCTCAATAAGAAATCAAAAGATACCTTGAGACAAATGAAAATGAAAACACAACCCAAAATATATGGGAATAGAGCAAAAGCAGTCCTAAGAGGGGAAAACACAGAATTATAGGCTTAGCTCAAGAAACAAGAAAAACATTAAATAAACAATCTAACATTACACCTAGAGGAACTAGGAAAAGAACAATAAACAAAGCCCAAAGTAACTAGAAAGAAGGAAATAATAAAGATCAGAACATAAATGAATGAAATAGAATCTAATAAAAAACAATACAAAAGATCAATGTAACCAAGAATTGGTTCTTTGAAAAGGAAGACAAGATTGACAAATTTTAACCAAACTCATCAAGAAAAAAATGGAAGACCCAAATAAATAAAGCCAAAAATGAAAAAGGAGAAGTAACAACTGACAGCAGAAAAATACAGAAGATTATAAGAAAATACTATGAACAATTATATATGCCAACCAATTGGACAATCTGGAAAAAAAATGGATAATTTCCTAGAAACAAATAATCTTCCAAGATTGAATGAGGAAGAAACAAAAAATCTGAACAGACCAATTACAACAAATAAAATGAAAGCAGTAATAAAAAAAAAAACGACCCACTTCCAACAAACAAAACTCTTGGGCCAGATGGCTTCACAGGTGAATTTTAGTAAATGTTTAAAGAAAAATTAGCATTTATCCTCAAGTTATTCCAGAAAATTCAAGAGGAGGGGCAGTCTCTCAAGCTCATTTTATAAGGCCATCATGATCCTGATTCCAAAACCAAATAAAGACACTAGAGAAAAAATATATAGACCAATATCCCTGATGAGCATAGATGCCAAAATCCTCAATGAAACATTAGTGGATTCAGCAATACATTAAAAAGAAATTACTCCATGACCAAGTGGGGTTTATCCCTGGGATGCAAGTTTTAATCAGTATCTGCTAATCAATTAACATGATACACCACATAAACAAAATGAAGGATAAAAATCATATGATTATATCAATAGATGCATAAAAGCATTTGACAAAATCCAGCACCCATTTATGATTAAAAACTCAGCAATACCACTGAATATGAGAATATGTTCCCCAATGATGCATCTGATAAGGAGTTAATATCCAAAGTTTATAAAGAACTAATGCAATTCAACACCAAAAAAACACCAAACAATCCAATTTAAAAATAGGCAAAGGACCTGAATAGACACTTCTCCAAAGAGGACCTATAGATGGCCAATAGAAGTGAAAAGATGTTCAACATCACTAATCATCAGCGGAATGAAATTAAAACCACAATGAGATATCACCCCCCACCTGTTAGAATGGCTATTATCAATATATCAACAAATAACAAGTTTTGGGGAGGATGTAGAGAAAAGGGAACCCTTGTGCCCTTTTTGGGGAGGAATGCATATTGGTGCAGCCAGTGTGGAAAACAGTATGGAGGGTCCTCAAAAAAAAAAAAATAAAAAATGAAACTGCCTTATAAACCAGGGATTTCACTTCTGGAAATTTATCTGAAGAAACCTAAACACTGATTTGAAAGACTATATGCACTCCTATGTTAATTTACAATAGCCAAGATTCTGAAGCAGCCCAAGTGCCAGTAAGTAGATGAGTGGATAAAAAAGCTATGGTACATTTACACAGTGGAATGCTACTCGGCTGTAAAAAAGAAGGAAATCTTAGCATTTGCGACAGCATGGATGAACCTCAAGAGAGTATTATGAAGTGAAATGAGCCAGTCAGAGAAAGACAAATACCATACAATTTCACTTATATGTGAACTCTAATTAATAAAATAAACAAACAATATAGAAACAGATTCATAGATACAGAGAACAGACTGACAGCTTTTAGAGAGGAGTGGGTTGGCAGGCTGGGTGAAAAAGGTGAAGGGATTAAGAAAAAAACACACACAAAACTTATAGACACAAACAACAGTGTGGTGATTACCAGAGGGCAAGGGGGGTGCGGAGAGGTAGAAAAGGGTAAAGGTGGGGATAAATGGTGATGGAAGGAGACTTGACTTTAGGTGGTGAGCACACAATACAATATACCAATGATGTATTATAAAATTGTACACCAGAAACCTATATAATTTTATTAACCAATGTCACCCCAATAAATTCTATAAAAATTATTTTAAAAAATGAAAAAGGGGAAAACCAAGATGGCGGCATAGGTTAACGCTGGAGTTTGCTGCCTCGAACAACCACTTCAAAAATACAACTAAAAGACGGAACGGACATCATCCAGAACCACAGGAAGGCTGGCTGAGTGGAAGTTCTACAACTAGGAGGAACCGAGAATCAGAGGAGGCGCAGTGCTGAAGTAAAATACTAAGGTGCGGAGTGCGCGCGGCGCGGGCTGGTGGCTGAGGGCGCGGTTGTCTGTTTCAATCCGGAGGGAGCCTCAGACTCTGAGCTCCAGCGAGTCTCTAGGGACCCAGACTCAAATGGGAGAAGCAGGACTGTCTGGCTACGGTCCCTCCGAGGTTTGCAGCCGTTGCTGGGACAGAGAGGCAGAGCCCCTGGGGACGGACTGAGAGCAGCCATAACTGCTCCCTCCTCCGCCCTGTTGATCCCGTGGGACCCGCCCCGCCCAAGCCCTGCACAGAGGCATTTGTCGGATAGCCTCAGGCAAAGGCTAGATTAGCACCTCCCTAGAGGACACAAGTTCTTCCACTGCAGACACAGCTGATTAACACAGCCAGTCGGCCTGGAGGTCAAATCCCTCTAGTATTAACTACAACAAGACTGCGCACAAAGACCACTAGGGGGTGTACCAAGAAAGCGTAAAAAATGCGGAGACAAAGAAACAGGACAAAACTATCAAGGGAGGATATTGAGTTCAGAACCACACTTTTGAGGTCTCTCAAGAGGCTTCTAGAGTCTGTCGATAAACTTGATGAGATGTACAGGAAATCTAATGAGACCCTCGATGGTGTGATAAAGGACCATCTAGAAAGTAAGCATGTGGGAATATATCTCAACATAATAAAGGCCATGACAAACCCACAGCCAACATCATACTCAATGGGAAAAAACTAACAGCATTATCCTTAAGATCAGGAACAAGTAGGGATGTCCATTTTCACCACTGTCTATCAACATCATACTGGAAGTCCTGTCCACAGCATTCAGACAAGAAGAAAAAATCAAAGGCATACAAATTGGAAAAGTAGGAAAAAAAACACCTGTCAATATTTGCAAATATAAAGAGAACCCTAAGAATCCCCCCCCCAAGAAAAACCCTACTAGAACTGATAAATAAATTTAGCAAAGTAGCTGAATACAATACAAATATTCAAATATCAGGTGTATTTTATACTCCCTAAATGAACTGTCAGAAAGAGAAACTAAGAAAACAATCACATTTACAACTGCATAAAATATATCTAGTAATAAATTTAACTAAGAAGGTAAAGACCCTTTACTCAGAAAATTATAAAATATTGAAGAAAGTAACTGAAGAAGATACAAATAAATGGAAGCACATACCATGCTCACAGATAGGAAGAATTAACATCATTAAAATGTCCATACTGCCTAAAGCAATCTATAAATTCAACAGAATTCCTAACCAAATACCAATGATGTATTTCACAGAACTAGAACAAATAATCCAAAAATTTATATGGAACCACAAAAGACCCAAATAACTACAGCAATCTTTAGAAAGAACAAAGTTGGAGGTATCACGCTACATGATATCAAACTATTCTACAAATCTATAGTAATTAAAACAGCATGGTACTGACATAAAAACAGACACAGGGATCAATGGGATAGAATACATAGCCTAAAAATAAGCCCACAGTTATGTGTCAATTAATCTACAATAAACAATATACAATGGGCCCCGCCAGTGTGGCTCAGTGATTGAGTGTTGACCCAGGAACCAAGAGGTCACTGGTTTGATTCCCAGTCAGAGCACATGCCCGGGGTTGCACACTTTATACCCAGTAGGGGGCATGCAGGAAGCAGCCAATAGATAATGTTTTTCTCTCATCATTGATGTTTCTATCTCTCTCTCTCCCTCCCCCTTCCTCTCTCTCTAAAAATCATTAATACACATTTTTAAAAAAAGAATATACAGTAGGGTAAAGACAGTCTATTCAATAAATGGTGTTGGGAGCATAGGAAACACACACGCAAAAAAAAAAAAAATGAAACTAGATCTCCTTCATATACCATGTACAAAAATAAACTCAAAATGGATTGAAGACTTAAATGTAACAGTTGAAACCAAAAACTTCTAGAAAAAAATCTTGGACATTTCTCTTAGTAATATTTTTTCTGATATATCTCCTCAGGCAAGGGAAACAAAAGAAAAAAATAAACAAATGTGATGACATCCTAAAAAGTTTTTGTATAGCAAAGGAAACCATCAATAAAATGAAAAGACATCCTACTGATTGGAAAAAGATATTCTCCCATGATACATTCAATAAAGGGTTAATATCCAAAATTTATAAAGCACTCAGATGACTCAACACACACACACAAAAAATCCAATTAAAAAATGGGAAAAGGATCTGAGAAGACACTCTTCCAAAGAGGACATACAGATGGCCAATAGACATATGAAAAGATTCTCAGTATTACTAATTATCAGAGAAATGCAAATTGAAACCACAGTGAGCTATCACCTTATGCTTGTCAGAATAGTGATCATCAAAAAATCAACAAACAACATGGGTTGGTGGGGATGTGGAGAAAAGGGAACCCTTGTGTACTATTGGTGGGAAAGCAAAATTTTGCAGCTACTATGGAAAATAGTGTGGAATATTCTCAAAAATTAAAAATGGAACTGCCTTACCAGCGATACCACTTTGGGGTATATATCCCCGAGAAACCCAAAACACTAATTTGAAAGAATATATGCACCCCTACTTTAATTGCACTGTTATTTATAATGACCAAGTTATGGAAGCAACTCATCTGTCCATCAATAGACAAGTGGATAAAAAGGTAGTGGTACATATATACAATGGAATATTACTTGGCCATAGAAAAGAATGAAATATTACCATTTGCTACAGCATGGATTGACCTGTATTATATTATGCTAAGTGAAATAAGTCAGACTGAGAAAGATAAATACCCTTTGATTTCACTTATATGTGTAATCTAAGAAACAAAATAAATTAAAAAACAAAACAGATACAGAGAACATACTGGTGGTTGCCAGAGGAAGGGGTTTAGGGCACTGGGTAAAAAAGGTGAAGGAATTAAGAAGTACTAATTGGTAATTATAAAATAGTCACAGAGATGTAAAGTGCAGCATGGGGAACTTAATATTGTACTAACAATATACGTTGCGAGATGGGTACTTAAAATATCAGTAAGATCACTTTGTAAAATATATGATTGTCTAACCACTATATTGTAAAGCTAAAATTAATACAAAATTGTGTTGAATGTAAACTGTAGTTGAAAAATAAAATAAAAGAATAGTTAGGATCAGGAAAGTTTAAAGTGTCACAAAAAAAGCACAGATAGATAAAATACTAGGAAGTTTCAACAGAGGGAGAGGCTCCTTCTGGCTGGGAGATAAAGTGAATTTGGGGTCATCTAAAATGAAAGGCTAGAACAATGTTGGGTACAGGGTGGACATGCAGAGTTATGGAGAAGGATGCTGCAGGCATAGGAAACAGCTGAGCAAAGGCATGTGGTCGTCAAGCATGCAGTGCATGTGGAAAATGCTGAGTTCTGTAAGCTTGGAGCTTAAAGTGCGTGAAGAAGAGGAAAAGGAAAAGTTTGAGGAATAAGCAGTGCCCAGTCATTACAGTTTATGATCCAGGAACTGATTCTGTTTTCAGAAGTGTAATCTAGCAATGCAATATGTAATTTGGTACAAATATTGTGAGATGGTGAGGGCATTTCTGTAATCAACTGAGTCATAAACTAGAAAAATGAGAATAAAAAGAAGAAGGCACAACAAGTACTAATGGTAGTTGAATTAACAGAATTGGCAGCTACATGGAACAAAGAAGATGAAAAAGTTCAAGATGTCAGGTATTTAGTGTAGTACTGGTGTCATTGACAACAAATACATGAAAAGGAAAGCAGAGAAAAAGAAGATTTGGGAGGATCCAGTTTGGGAAATGCTGAATTTTATTGATAACTTTTTATTGGATAAGTAAACATGTAAATAATGAAGTATAGATACTTGATCTTCTCAAGTACAACTCAGAGAAAATGAGCTTGTATTTCAGGAAGTTGAAATTTTTACTCTCCATATCTGTGACCGCAGGAAAACAGCCTCACATCTCTGTGTCTCTATAGCCTCAAATGTAAAATGATGATGCTGGAAACTTCCTCTTAGGGTTTAGTGATAATCAGATAAATTGGTGGTATAGGTAAAAGTTGAGAACAATGCCTGGTCCAGAGTAAATACTCAAGAAATGCTATTATTACTATAATAATTCAACAATTTTTCCATTTAGAAGATGTCATGACCCACTTGTTCCTATTGCAATGAGTATCCTTCTTCATCTCATTTCTGAATGAAAGGCAGAATCAGCAAAAGTTCTTTTATTTTATTTTATTGGGGTGACATTAGTCAACATGAACATATAGGTTACATGTGTGGATTATTAATTTACAAAATTGGTATATAGGACCATGTGCCCACCACCCAAAGTCAAATCTTCTCCTGTCACCTCATATTAGGACCCCTTTCTTCCCCCATCCCCCTCCCTCTGGCAACCACCACACTGCTGTTTGTGTACATAAGTTTCAGTTTTATATTCCACATATGAGTTAAATCGTATAGTTCTTAGCTTTCTCTGTTTGACTTATTTCACTTTGCATAATGTTCTCAAGGTCCATCCATGTTGTTGTAAATGACACTATTTCATCCTTTCTTATGGCTGTGTAGTACTCCAGTGTGTCTATATACCACATCTTCTTTATCCAGTCCTCTATCGTAGGGCACTTTGGCTGTTTCCAGCTCTTGGCCACCATGAATAATGCTGCAATGAACATAGAGGTGCATATATCTTTGCGTATAAATAAATGATTTCGAGTTTTTCGGGTATATACCCAGGAGTGGGATTTTGGGGTCATATAGTACGTCTATTTTTAATTTTTTGAGGAATCACCAGACTGCTTTCCATAGTGGTTGTACCAGTCTACATTCCCACCAGCAGTGAATGAGGGTTTCTGTTTTCCCACAACCTCTCCAACACTTGTTGTTGCTTGTCTTGTTGATAATGGCCACTCTAACTGGTGTAAGGTGGTATCTCATTGTAGTTTTAATTTGCATTTCCCTGATTGCCAGTGAGGTTGAACATCTTTTCATATATCTTTTGGCTGTTTGTATGTCTTCTTCAGAGAGGTGTATTTTCAATGCCCACTTTTTGATTGGATTGTTTATTTGTTTGGTGTTGAGTTTTACGAGTTCTTTATATATTTTGGAGATTAAACCTTTGTCAGAGCTACTGTTTGCAAATATCATCTCCCATCTGGTTGGCTGCCTGTTTGTTTTGTTGTCTTTTTCTTTTACTGTGCAGAAGCTCTTCAGTTTTATATAGTCCCATTCATTTATTTTTGCCTTTACCTCCCTTGCCTTTGCGGTCAAGTCCATAAAATGTTCTCTATCACCCAGGTCCATAAGTTTAGTACTTATAGATTTTTTCTGTGACTTATAGTTTAGGGTCTTATGTCTAAGTCTTTGATCCATTTTGAATTAATTTGTGTACACAGGGACAAACTGAAATCCAGTGTCATTCGTTTGCACGTGGTTTTCCAGTTTTCCCAGCACCATTTATTGAAGAGACTGTCTTTACTCCAATGTGCATTTTTGGCTTCTTGGTCAAAAATTATCTGTCTATATATGTGTGGTTTTATAGCTGGGCTCTCTATTTTGTTCCATTGATCTGTGTATCTGTTTCTCTGCCAGCACCATGCTGTTTTGAGTATCATAGCTCTGTAGTATATA
>NW_005356087.1:1186825-1189434 GCF_000412655.1 Myotis brandtii
TTGTTCTATTTCTTTAAAAAATGACATTGGGATTTTGATGGGGATTGCATTAAATCTGTATATTGCTTTGGGTAAAATGGCCATTTTAATTATGTGATTCTTCCAGTCCATAAACACGGGATATTTTCCATTTAGTTGTGTCTTTTTCTATTTTTTATTGTTTAAAGTATTACATGTCTCCTTTTTTCCCGTTTGAGCCCTCCCCGGCCACTCCCACCCCCAAGGGCAAGCCACCACCACCCCAATGTCTGTGTCCATTGGTTATACTAACATGCATGCATACAAGTCCTTTGGTTGATCTCTAAGTTCCTCTCCCCTGACTTCTCTCTGAGATTGGATGTTCTGCTCAGTGCTACTTTGTCTATGGATCTGTTTTTGTTCATCAGTTTATGTTGTTCATTATATCCCACATATGAGTGAGATCATGTGATATTTATCTTTCTCCGACTGGCTTACTTCGCTTAGCATAATGCTCTCCAGTTCCATCCATGCTGTTGCAAATGGTAAAAGCTCCTTCTTTTCTATAGCAGTGTAGTATTCCATTGTGTAGATGTACCACAGGTTTTTAATCCACTCATCCGCTGATGGGCACTTAGGCTGTTTCCAAATCTTGGCTATGTTCACACAGTAAACCATAGAAACAGACTGGCTCTGATGGCTACCTGGATCAGAAAGACTGATCCAGTGTCTACTTAGTATAGTCAGCAGTGGTTTCTTCAGTCTGGACTTTAGAGGTGCTTATCGTGCGCCCACAATCCAGGAAGGACATGCCCAAAGCAATCAGACATTGCCAAATCAAGTAAAACACGAAGCTCAGATAAGCCATATTGACCACAGCAGCCACCACATGCAGAATCACATGCCCAAGACTCTGGACATAAATCACAACAAAGTATATGTTGATAGAACAGATGACAAGGACCAAGATCCTGCCTGTAACCTTCCAGCCTATTCCATTGGCAAAGTCACTCATCACTGGCCGCTAGCTCGTAAATGTGAGGATGGGTATGAGAGCAAAGAGAAGCTGTCAGCTCTGCAGAACACTGAGGAAGTCATTCATCCTGGTTAGATGTTCTACATCTTGGAAGACAGCAACCAGCAGAGTAGGGATAATGGCAATCGAGCGGGTCAGAATCACTTGGGCAAAGCGTGACCATCTTAGGTTCAGGAATCCCTCCATGACAAACTGGCCAGAATAAGTTCCTGTCATGGTGGAGCTCTGCCCTGCAGCCAGGATCCCCACGGACCAGATGTAGAGTGCACCAGGCCCGAAGTAACATCCCAGCACAACACCCCCTTTGAAGATGTCCACAGCCAGTGTTGAGTTATCATCAGGAATAAGGCCAGTATGGGGACTGCTGCTATTTTTACAGACTTCAATCACCTGCTGGTTGGTTTTCTCAAAAAATGCTTCAGCAAAGACTGAGATGACAAAAACATTGATGATGAAGGAAACAAAGAGAGCAATGCAGGATTCAATGAAAAAGTACTTATTGGCTTCTCGAACTTCCTGCTTTTTGGCTCGGTTTACTTGTCTGGACTTGACTAAGGCAGAATGCAGGTACATGTTGTGTGGCATGACAGCTCCCACGATGCCCACAGCCTGCTGGATCTGTGGGGTGCCGCAGCCTGAACAGGATGGCAGGAACATGCCCTTGAGTACTTCGCTCTGGTTGGGTCTCACTGTAATATACTCATATCCAAAAGTGAGGGCCATAACAGTAATGAGAAAGCCAAAAAATACTTCCAGCTTCTGCAAGCCATATTTGTCCAAAAAGAGAAATACAAAAGTATCTGCAATGGTGATGAGAACTCCACCCCATAGGGCAGTAGTCGGCAAGCCGCAGCTCTCGAGCCACATGCGGCTCTTTGGCCTCTTGCGTGTGGCTCTTCCACAAAATACCACGTGCGGGCACACACATACAGTGCGATTGAAACTTTGTGGCCCATGTGCAGAAGTCGGTTTTCAGCCTGGGCGAGTCTATTTTGAAGAAGTGGTGTTAGAAAAAATGGGGGGTGTTGGTTGGTCGGGCGACGGGAGACACGGCGCAGGTGGGCCATGGGATACGCAGCGCGGGGGAGGCACACACGATTCATGCACGAGTTGAATGAGCCAGTCAGTCAGCAGTCTCATTGTGCAGTGGTTAGTGCTAGTCACGTCCGCAAATCGCACGCGGGTGACAAAAGTACCTACTCGATGCATAAAGTTACCTGTATTTTTCCAACCAGCTGCAAATCCTACAGGTATTTTTGTCATCAATTCAATAATTGTAATTATATTGTGTTGGTGGCTTTATTATTATAAAATGAAACATTTTTTAGGTGCCCTGTTTGACATGGCTATAAAGAAGAAGCAAAGAAAAACGGAAGACGAAAACCGTGAATTTAAAGTTGAATGGACCAAGACTTTCGCGTTTATTCAAAACTTAAATGACCTTCTGACCTGTCTTATTTGTCAGGAAAAATTGACGCATAACAAGAAATCAAATTTGGAGAGACACTTTACAACTAAACACGTGTCATTTAGTACTAAATATCCTGTCGATGATGCAAGGAAGAAAGCAGTTGAGGAACTTCAGAAGAGTCAAGAAAAATCAAGTTCTGTATTT
>NW_005356087.1:1192434-1194116 GCF_000412655.1 Myotis brandtii
ACATGCGGCTCTTTGGCCCCTTGAGTGTGGCTCTTCCTAAGCCTTAGGAGTACCCTAATTAAGTTAAAAACAATGTACCTACCTATATAGTTTAAGTTTAAAAAATTTGGCTCTCAAAAGAAATTTCAATCATTGTACTGTTGATATTTGGCTCTGTTGAGTAATGAGTTTGCTGACCACTGGCCTAGGGGAATCCTTCCTACAGAAAGGAGATTTATGGCAATGGCTGAGCCAATAACTTCTTGCACATTTGAGCCAATGATAGCCAGCTCCACCATCAGCCACAGGACACTTCGTGGGATCTTGGGATACTGAAGGTACAAACTTCAGCAAGATGCAGCCCAGTGACCACTCCCAGTTAGCCGCAAGGCACTGCAGCAGGAGTCCCACGATGGTGGCCAACAGAACCCAGAGCAACTTAAACCCAGCCACTGCTCCAGACTGCAAATCAGATTCGATGTTTCCTGGATCCAGGTAAGCAATGCTCATAAAAAAGCCTGGTCCCGGGAAAGCCCAGAGTTTATGAAAGCTAAAACAAGAGTGCTCCTCCTCAGGAATGGGAATCTTCTCATCAAAGTAGGTGGTGAAGGGCTCCTCTGAGGTCCCAGTGGATTGCGGAAGAGAGGAGCTACTGTAGGCAGGGTTGATGGCACCAAGACTGGCAGAGTCCCCATAGTCTTCAGAAGCAGCACCATCTGGCATCTTCTGTTCTGGCCCCAACACCATGGTGTTCTTAGAATAGGATTCAGCTCTGCGGCTACCTCTAGTTCTTCTTTGAATGTTTGGTAGAACTTCCCTGTAAAGCCGTATGGACCAGGGCTTTTGTTTGCTGGAAGATTTTTGATTACTGCTTCAATTTCTGTGGTAGTTATCAGCCTATTCTGGTTTTTGTTTCTTCCTGATTGAGTTTTGGGAGGTTGTATTTTTCTAATAATATGTCCATTTCATCTAGGTTGTCCAATTTGTTGGAATAGAGTTGTTCATAGTATTTTTGTTACTTCACCTCTTTCATTTCTGATTTTGTTTATTTGGGTCCTCTCTCTTTGCTTCTTGGTGAGCCTGGCTAGAGGTTCATCAATCTTGTTTGTCCTTTCAAAGAACCAGCTCTTGGTTTTATTGATCTTTTGTATTATTATTTGTTCTCTATGTCATTTATTTCCACTCTGATCTTTATTATTTCCTTGCTTCTGCTTACTCAGGGCTTTTCTTGTTGCTCTCTTTCTAATACTTTGAATTGTAGGGTTAAATAATTTATTACCATTTTTTCTTGTTTTTTTGATGTAGGCCTGTAGAGCTATGAACCTCCCTCTCAAGACTGCTTTCACTGTGTCCCATAGATTTTTAATTGTTGTGTTTTCATTATCGTTTGTTACCAGAATGCTTTTTATTTCTTCTTTGATCTCTTTGGTAACCCAATCATCCTATCTAATAAAAGAGAAACATGGTAATTAGCGGTACCTTCGCTACCCTTCCCATTGGCTAATCAGGGCGATATGCAAATTAACTGCCAGCCAAGATGGCGGCCGGCAGCCAGGCGCTGAAGCGAACATGAGGCTTGCTTGCTTCAGTGACGGAGGAAGCCAAGGTTCCCCGCCTGCCGCTGCCGGCCTCTGAGCTTGCAGTTTGAAACATTGTTACAAATATAGAAGCTAAACAAAACCCCAGTAACCTGCTTTCAGCCA
>NW_005356087.1:1195552-1199026 GCF_000412655.1 Myotis brandtii
CCAGCCAGGCACAAATGAGCTCGTGAGAGAGGAATGGGGACCAGCCAGGCACAAATGAGCTCACAAGAGAGGAATGGGGACCAGCCAGGCTGCAGCCTGTGAGAGGGACAAGCTGCCTGCCCAGGGGTCCCAGGCACCAGCGGCTGGGGCTGCGGCCCAGGAGAGGGACAAGCTGCCTGTACTGTGGTCCCGGGTTCCTGCAGCTGTAGCCCAGGCAAAGCCACCCACCCATGGTCCCCTGCGGCTGTGGCCAGCCTGGGCAAAGCTGGCGCAAGTCCCGGGTGCCTACGACCGGCCAGAGGGAGGGAAGCCTTGGTCCTAGGTGCCTGTGACCAGCCAAAGGAGGGAATCCTGGGTCCGGGTGCAAGGTGAGGTAGAGGCAGTTAGGAGCGATCAGGCCAGCAGGGGAGCAGTTAGGGGCAATCAGGCAGGCAGGCAGGCGAGTGGTTAGGAGACAGCGGTCCCAGATTGATAGAGGCAGTCGGACATCCCCCGAGGGGTCCCAGATTGGAGAGGATGCAGGCCAGGCTGAGGCCCCCCCTCACCTGACTCCCCCTCCAGGCATGAATTTCATGCACCGGGCCTCTAGTTGTTTAATAACATGCTATTTAGGCTCCAATTGTTTGATATTTTTCATTGTTTTTATTGTAGTTGATTTCTAATTTTATGCCATTGTGGTCTGAGAAGATGCTTGATATGATTTCTATCTTTTTGAATTTGAAGAGACTTTGCCTGTGTCCCAATATGTAGTCTATCTTTGAAAATGACCCGTGTGCACTTGAGAAGAATGTACATTCTCTAGCTTTGAGGTGAAATGTTCTGAAGATGTGATTAAGTCCATCTGATCTAGTGAGTCATTTAGGATTGCTGTTTCTTTGCTGATTTATTGTTTAGAAGATTTACCCAGTGGTGTCAATGGGTATTAAAGTTCCCTACTATGACTGTGTTGCTGTCGATCTCTCCCTTGATATCTTCCAGAATTTTTATTTATTTATTTGGGTGCTCCTGTATTGGGTGCATATATGTTTACCAGAGTTTTATCCTCTTGTTGAATTTCACCCATTAGTATTATTAAGTGGCCTTCCTTATCTCCTGTTATGGCCTTCACTTTGAGGTCTAATTTATCAGATATAAGTATTGCTACCCCGGCTTTTTTTTTTTTTCCATTCGCCTGAAAAATTTTTTTCCATCCCTTCACTAGTCTGTGTGAGTCCTTTGTTCTGAGGTGGGTCTCTTGTAGACAGAAGATATAGGGTCATGTTTTTGTGTTCATTCAGCTACCCTATGTCTTTTGATTAGAGCATTCAATCCATTTAACGTTATTATTGATAGGTACTTTTTTGTTGCCATTTTAATTCTTTATGCCTGTGTTCCTTCTTCCCTTCCTATTTCTTCTTTTTACAACAGACCCTTTTGCATTTAGCAATCCCCTTGCATTGTTTGTTTGGTGGAAATAAACTCCCTTAGCCATTTTTTTTTCTTTAAAGCTCCTGATTTCACCTTCAATTTTGAATGATAGCCTTGCTGGGTATAATATTCTTGGATTCAGTCCCTTGCTTTGCATCACTTTGTATATTTCATTCCATTCCCTTCTGGCCTGATGTATTTCTGTTTAAAAATCAGTTGATAGTCTAATGAGAGATCCCTTATAGGTAACTTTCTGTTTCTCTCTGGCAGCCTTTAAGATTCTTATTTTTTTTTGTTGGTGTTTGCCAATTTAGTTATGGTGTGCTTAGTGTCGGTCTTTTGGGTTCATCTTGTTTGGGACTCTGTGAGCTCCTTGGAGTTGTGTGGGATTTTTTTTTTTTTTTGCCAGTAATAGGGAAGTTTTCTGTCATTATTTCTTCAAACAGGTTTTCTACTCCTTGCTCAGTTTCCTCTCTTTCTGGCACCCCTATTATGTGGATGTTGTTTCATTCCAGGTTGTTCCGAAGCTCCCTTAGGCTCTCCTCCTATTTTTTAAGTTTTTTTCCAGTTGCTGCTCTGCTTGGGTGTTTTTTCCTACCTTGTCTTCTAGCTCTCTGATGCGGTCCTCCACTTCTTCTAGTCTACTGTTGATGCTTTCTATAGTGTTCTCTATTGAAGCTATGCCATTCTTCATTTCTCCTTGGTTCTTCTTCATTTCCTCTTGATTCTTACACATGTTGTTGAATTTGGCTTTCATCCTTTTCAGCATCCTTATGACCATTGCTCTGAATTCTTTCTTTGACAAATTGCTTGCCTCTGTTTCGTTTACTTTCTTTTCTGGTGATTCTTTCTTTTCTTTCATATGGGGGCTGTTTCTTTGTCTTCCCATTTTTGCTTCTTTCAGGTTGTCTGGTTATGTGGCTCACTCTCTGCCACATTGACCAAAAGGCACAAAATACAACTCGACAAGATACGGCACAGAGGGAACAAAACATGAGTGTATTCATGACACTGATAACCCCAAGTAAAGGTGACCACCAGAGAAAAGAGACTTAGGGGAGAGAAAAGAGTGCAAAAATGATATTGAGAAAAGGAAAAAAGTTAAGAGAGAAAAGAAAAAGAAGAAAAAAGAAGGGGAAAAATATATACGTATATGGGGGGTGGGCGAACTCCACAAAACCAACAACTAAACAAAAAAAAAATGCAAACAACAAACACCCAGAAAAGAAAGGAGGGGAGCTGAATCTGAAGAGGCAAAACTTATTTCCAGAAGGAGGAAAGGTAAAGTAATTGAATGACTGGGAGAATGGCCACAATTTAGTATAGAGAAGGTTGAAAGAGAATGAGTGTATAAGAAGAAAAGTGAAAAACAAAATCCTCAATAAAAAAATATCTTCCCTTTCTTTAATCTATTTATATATTCATCTATTTTTAGAAAAGGATAATAGAGTTGGGAGCAGATAGTCCTGAGTTTGGTGAGTAAAACTAATTAAGATATTAGTAGAAGAAGAGAACAAGTGAGGAGTGGAAAAACAAAAGCATGAAATAAAAAACAAAAAAACAAACTAACAATCAAACAAACAACAACAAGAAGAAAAACATTGGCTAGCAAAGAAAGAGAAAAGAGAAGGGTGCATGAACTTGGAGCAGGGGAGAGGAAATTAGATATATGAGTAAGCCAACAAAGACTACTATAATAGTAATATGTCAATAGAGCAGTTAAAAAAGATCAGGTTTTATCAAGGAGTAAAAAGAAAGGCAAGAGAAAAACTAAAACAGGAACAGGAGAAGAGAAACAGGATGAAAAAGGGGGAAGTGAGGAAGAAAGGGTTGGCATAAAGGAAAAAATGAGATAGAGTAAAGTAATGATAAAAAATAATAATAACGTAAATATAAAAATAGAATATAGAACACTAATCCAAAGACAAATAATACAAAAAATCTACACTAATAAAAGAGAAACATGGTAATTAGTGTACGACCGCTACCCTTCCCATTGGCTAATCAGCATATCCTTATGCAAATTAACTGTCAGCCAAGATGGCGGCCGGCAGCCATGCACTGAAG